>NC_045790.1:45401712-46001712 GCF_009873245.2 Balaenoptera musculus | reverse complement strand
CCCTGTAGATGCTCTGGGACTTCATGGTGTCTTTCAAGGATACAGAGTTAACGTGGGGGAGGAAGTACTGAATAACTGAAAAGTAGGAACATTAGAAAACTCACAGCATTTTATTTTTTAAATTTATATTGCTTAAATTAAATATTTTAGAATTTTTTATATTTTAAAATATTTTCTGAAAATATTTAAATATTGAAGGTAGGATATTAAAATATATGAGTATTAAAACACAGCATTTTATTAAACTATTTAAACTATAGTTTCTTTATACTAAAACAAGAATTTAATATAATTTTACTTTCCTAGCTTTAATGGAAGCAAACTCATTAATATTTTCAAGACTACTTCTTTACTTGTTTGAGAGAACTGCAGTGTTTGACAATTTCTTGTGACTCTGTGACAGTCTTAAATAATTTTTATTTAACTCGAGTCCTTTCTCAGGACTCCAGCTTGACTGTAGTGTAGAAAGAAGAGTTATTAGTGTCCTGTACAAGCAGTTGAGGACATTTACCAGGTCTGATCTTCTCATTTTCTTTGGTAAGAATTTTATAGACTAAACAGAAATTACCCAAATTTCACTGGCAACGTGAAGCCTTCCTCTGTAAGGCTGTCAGCGTCATCCAAATGCAGGGTCATTTCTGTCTTTATTTAAAATTTTGATATTTTCTTTAGCATGTATGTTGTGGCATTTTCATTTTTATATATTGCCTTAAAATATTACTTATCTTGATCACTTAGATTTGGTGCCTTCTTACATTCCGTGCTTGAGGGAAGTCCTCCCTTTCTTTACCCAGATAGCCAGGAGATAGCTTTCGAAGTAATGTTGTGATCTTCTATAGCTAAAAATATAGGAATGTCCCATTTCTCGTCACCCTCTGCCCCATCTACATTTTATAACCCATTTCCTGGTCCCCATAACATTTAAAAACACCTTTGTCTTAAAATAATATCACCAGAGGTGGTCTGAGACTGAGGATGAGGGAAGGGACTGTTTATCTCATTTATACTATTCACAGAGCAGCCATTTTTCCTCGATGCTGGTTCTCTGCAAATGTTTCAAGTGCTGTAGGATTTCTCTCCTTAATGTACCAGGCACTGTTCTAAGCCTGGAAACTTGGGCTTTGCTCCCTCACAGTCCAGAAGGCAACCCCTCTCCTGCAGTTTGCATTTGGGGCCTCAACACGCAGCCCCCTGACAGTGTTAAGGGAGCGGCAGTCAAAGCCTCTCTTGGCGGGGCTGATCATGGACTCTACAAGTTACTGTATGTCACATTAATGCTAAAGGCAGCTATGTTCACTAAATTCAGATTCTCAGCCTATAATTTGCAAACTTCATTTAATCTTTACAGTTCCCTGTGTGACAACTACTTGAGTTGTCTCAGTTTTTTAGAAGAGGAAATCAAAATCTGATGTCTTTTAAATTCAGAAGCCACAGATTTTGTCAGAGTGGAGCTTTCTGCTGCTCCCAGGCCCTCCTCTTCATCAGCTCTGAGCACTGGCCCTCAGCTGCACTGAGCACGTGGTGCTGCCTTCATCCTAATCCTGCCTCTGAAGTCTGTCTTCCCTACTCCCTGGAGGGCAGTCACCATCCCTGCCTTACTTTCCTGGAATCCACATTGCCAAGCGCGTTGTCACATATATATGTGGTGAACACACTTTTGGTGACAGAAGGAAGAGAATGGTATGAATTAGTCCTTGGTGTTAACATTTATGCCACTCTTATCCATAGACTATGTCTGGAAACATGAGCTATGACTCCTGTAAAGTCATGTAGAGGAATTCAAATCTAATGTCTTAGCCCCTTAAAGGGGAAATGGAGAGAGGCAGGCTAGTTGTATTTTGGTGCATTACAAAGCATGAACATACAGTAAAATATCAAATGTCTAAGTACTCTTATTAGAATTTAAAAAGACACAGATTGAGACTCAGATTTTTATTTCAACCTTGGGTCTCATTTGGATGAGTATATCCTATTGGATTTATACTCTGTCATTTTCCATGAATGTGTTTAATTTCCAGTGTAATAAACAAAAGAAGCATTGAAGTTGCGACATTATCTGTTGCCAATAAATTGAAGAGAAATTGGAAAAACTTGGAAACAACATGGGCATAAGTACAGAATTGACAACCTTGCACTATTTAAGAATCTCCTTTGCAGGCAGGTACTCAGAGCAGCTGGATACAGGCTCCCACAGCCAGACACCTGCATCACCAGGCTCAGCGGGGCCTGCCAACCTCCTCACTGATGACACCCAGGATGATGTTCTCCAGCCCTGTCTGCACCCTTAGCTGTGACCGGCCCCGAACCACGGCCTGCCAAAGCAGGAGACCCTCACAAGTTCTGCACCTAATGGAAGAATCTTTCTTGTTTTCCTGCCTGAAGGACAAGAAGGTTTTCAGGTTCCTCCAGGAGCAGCCAGTTCCAAATAGCTCAGGCCACCTCTTTCTCCATGCAGTAATCTAGCAGATCTTCAACTTTTTCAGCAAAAAGGGATGATAATCCTCATTGGACTGATCAGCAGCTAGAATTTTCGGAGGCCTGTTTGGTGCAGAAAATGGAGATGGAAAGACTTTCTGAGCAATGAGGACTCCAGCCAGACTTTGAAGAACTCCTTCCAAAGTACCAGGCTCAGGGAATTCCCTGGTGGTCCAGTGGTTAGGACTCGGCGCTTTTACTGCTGTGACTCAGAGTCAATCCCTGATCCCACAAGCCGCTGGACGTGGCCAAAAAAACCCAAAAACAAAAAAGACAAAAAAAACCCCAAAAGTAAACACAAAGTACCAGGGTCGATCTGAGAAGGAAAGTACACAACTGCTGTTGCCTGGGACATTGTCATACTGGAAGTTAAGATGTGAAAATCAGTAAATGCTTTCTTTGTATTAATAAGCTCATCAGAAGACTCAGGAAGTTGAAAAGGAGACTTAGTCTTCAACACTATGTCTCATCTACAGTCCTCCCTCAGTACCCAAGGAGGAGAGGTTCCAGGACCTCCACGGATACCGTGGATCTTCAAGTTCCTTATATAAGATGGTATAGTATTTGCATATAACCTACATACATCTCCCATATACTTTTTTTTTTTAATTTTTTTAAATGTGTTTTATTTTATTTTTAATTTATTTATTTATTCATTTATTTAATTTTTGGCTGCATTGGGTCTTCGCTGCTGCACGCGGGCTGTCTCTAGTTGCAGTGAGCAGGGGCTACTCTTTGTTGCGGGGCGCAGGCTTCTCATTGTGGTGGCTTCTCTTGTTGCAGAGCACAGGCTCTAGGCGCACGGGCTTCAGTAGTTGTGGCTCGCGGGCTCTAGAGCTCAGGCTCAGTAGTTGTGGCGCACAGGTTTAGTTGTTCCATGGCATGTGGGATCTTCCCGGACCAGGGCTCAAACCCGTGTCCCCTGCATTGGCAGGCGGATTCTTAACCACTGTGCCACCAGGGAAGCCCCGCCATATACTTTAAATCACCTCTGGATTACTTATAATACTTAATACAATGTAAATGCTATAAATAGTTGCTGGCACATGGCAAATTCAAGCTTTGCTTTTTGGAACTTTCTGGAATTTGTTTTTCAAATATTTTCAACCTGTAGTGGTTGAACCCATGTATATGGAGGGCTGACTGCACTTGTTAGTGGCCTCAATCTTGTAAATATTTACTCAAAGACTTTTTTGTCTGCTTCCGTTAAAAAATATATTGAGTCATTTTGGCAGATTTTTATCAATAAGAAACTGTAGTTTTGAATAGAAAGAAATTTCATTTTAATTTGTAATAATTAGTATTTATTATCTTGTGATAATTGCTATATTTGCAAATTTTACTATTTATGTTGTAATGTGGCAAGCTTTGCGTTTTGTTTTATTTTGCTTTGTGGGGGTAGTTTAATCTATATTTTAAGTGCTGAGTCTTACTTTTTTTTTTTTTGGCCGCGCGCGGCATGTGGGATCTTAGTTCCCTGAGCAGGGATCAAACCCACGCCCGCTGCAGTGGAACCACAGTCTTAACTGCTGGACCGCCAGGGAAGTCTGCTGAATCTTACTTTTGCTTTTATTTATTTATTTTTTTATTGGAGTATAATTGCTTTAAAATGTTGTGTTAGTTTCTGCTGTACAATGAAGTGAATCAGCTATATGTCTACATATATCCCCTCCCTCTTGGACCTCCTTCCCCACTCCCCCCTCCCCCCTCCCCCCTCCCACCCATCTAGGTCATCACAGAGCACCGAGCTGAGCTCCCTGTGCCAAACAGCAGGTTCCCCCTAGCTATCTATTTTACACATCGTAGTGTATACATGTCAATCCTAATCTCCCAATTTGTCCCACCCTTCCCTTCCCCCTCCACCATGTCCACACATCTGTTCTCTATGTCTGCGTCTCTATTCCTGCCCTGCAAATAGGTTCACCTGTACCATTTTTCTAGATTCCACATGTATGCGTTAATATATGATATTTGTTTTTCTCTTTCTGGCTTACTTCACTCTTTTGCTTTTAAAGACATGCAAAGTGCCCTTAAACCTTCAGTCACCCTTAAAATCCAAAAGGCACATAAATAGTTTCGTTAATTCTGTTTATGTTTTTGCCCATCTTCCAGTAAGAACTGAAAGGAAATGCCATTTTTTGATGCCATTTCTTTCCTGGAAACTTGAACTTGCCACCATGGGAAACCACTACTTCAGCCAGCAAACGTGGAATCACCACACAGAGCCTATATCTTCTCATTTTTCACTTCTGGATCAAAATGTCACACAGGTGCTTCAGATTGGCAAAGTCTTATTCAAGTGCCTGCATTCTATCTGCAAAGGAGGCTAGAAATTTGCATTGGGTCTCCTACATTGGTGAATTAGTGTTCTATTGATGCATAATTAATAACCTAAAAATTTAGTGGCATTAACCACTAGTCTATTACCTAACAGTTTTTATGAATCAAGAATTTGAGAGCGCTTTCAGTGGGCTCAGGATCTCTCATGAGGTGGCGGTCAAGATGTCGGCTGGCCTGCAGTCACCTGAAGGGTTGACTTGGGTTGGAGGATCTGCTTCTAACGTGGGTCATTCACATGACCACTGGCAGGAAGCCTCAGTTCCTCATCACAGTCACCTGTGTCCCTCCAGTAAGCTCTGTGATGTGTCCTCGCAACAGCTGGCTTCTCCCAAAGTGAGTGATGAAAACTAGAAGTGGAGAAGGCAGTAAATGGTTTTATGACAGTCTTATAAGTTACACACCATCACTTCAACCTGTGTTGTGTATTCATTAGAGGGAAGTTGCTACATCAAGCACATAGTCAAGGGAAGGGACAGGAAAGAGTATGAGACAGTTTGTGAATATATTTTAAAACAACTGCAATGAAAGAAATAGGATTCGTAAGGTAGGCATATCCCTTCATGTAGAAAGGCTGTTGTACAGATGATGGGTGGCCATGAGTATGATGTCAAAAGAACAATCTGTGATGATTTATTGGCTATGGGCTTTGAGGAAGTTGAGAACTCAATGATAATGTCCATGCCTCTATCTTGGGCTGCCGAATGATTGGGGCCCATTCACACAGGGGACATAGAAGGGCAAGAAAGTTTGAAAAATATGTATTCAATTTTGAACATGTTAAGTGGAGATATTCTAGATATTCTAGCATGTAGAAATATGGATCTAATGTTTGGAGCTAAGATTCTGGGGAAAGAGATGCATATGGAGGTCACAATCATAGAGATGACATTTGGAACTATTTGGGAGGTTGAGACCTATATGTGCAGAGAGGATGAAGTGTGGGACTAGCACAGAATTTTGAGGAACACCAATTCCCTAAGATGAGAGGGAGTAGTCAATAAAGGAAGGAGAGGAGGAGGAGAAAAGCAGAAGATGGTGGTGACATAGAGACCAGATGAAGGTCAGACCTTAAGATGGAGGGCGTGGTCAGAATCGGCAGATGCTTCTGAGGTGTTACCCGTAGCTGACTGGCTGATCTCTGACCTCAGTAAGTTGTAGTTTATTGTAAACCTTGGCTGAGTGGTTTCAAGAGAACAAGGGAAGCTGAAGCCACGTTATACTGAGTGGAGAAATTAGCTGCATGTGAAGAAATAGGGACAGATAATGCAAAGAACGTTGAAGAAGTTTGGGTATGAACAGAATGACAGAAGCAAAATACTACTAACAAGTGGTCATAGGGCTGAGGAATAGTCATGTTTAGGATAAAATGAAAATTAAGCACATTTAATGTTGATCAAAACTAGCCAATAAAAAGAAAGATGTTGATACAGGAGAGAGAGGATGTAACTGATAAAGCATAAACATCTTATTAAAGTCCCCTCTGCTTTTCTATCAAAGGAATCATTCTGAAGAACTAAGCCTTCTGGAATTGTCCCTCTGGTGTCACAGAGGTTTTGCACCCTGAGGCAGTGCGCCAGGCTGAGGCTTGGAATGGGTAAGGAGTTTATTTTACAAAGTGATGTAAAGTCTAAATGTGAGAATGGCTATGGGCCAAACTTCCATCTCTCTTCTCTGGCTGAGCAGTTTCATCAAGGATGTTTATCGATGCTGAGGTTGTAAAAAATGTGTTCTTAAAATCTATGTGCTTGCATGCCCCTGGATAGTAATCATGTACCCTCAGGGATACCAATATCTAGGTTTGAACACTGATATATATATATATATATATATGTATATATTTTAATATTTATTTATTTTGGCTGCGCTGGGTCTTAGTTGTGGCACGGGATCTTTGCTGAGACACACGGGATCCTTTAGTTGCGGCATGTGGACTTCTTAGTAGTGGCATGTGGATTTTTAGTTGTGGCATGCATGCAGGATCTAGCTCCCCGACCAGGGATCAAACCCAGGCCCCCTGCATTGGGAGCGCAGAGTCTTACCCACTGGACCACCAGGGAAGTCCTTGAACACTGATATATTAATGGATACCAGTATTCAGTGGCTTCACTGGTCTTTACTTACCTGGAATCTCTTTCCTTTGGAGCACAAACAAATAGAATCAAATTTGTGGTTTTGGAAGAAATTGAGACCTTGTTTCCCCTCTAGAGGTCAGTCCAAAATAGCTTTTTAAAACAATTTTTATTCTTTATTTTTTTAAATATTTATATATTTATTTATTTATTTTGGCTGCACAGGGTCTTAGTTGTGGCATGTGGGATCTTCGTCGCGGCATGCGGGATCTTTTAGTTGCTGCATGCGGACTTCTTAGTTGCGGCATGGCGTGCGGGATCTAGTTCCCTGACCAGGGATCGAATCCAGGCCCCCTGCATTGGGAGTGTGGAGTCCTACCCACTGGACCACCAGGCAAGTCCCACTTATTCTTTATTTTTTTTAAAAAATTTGAAGGCCATTGAACCAATGGTACCCTAAGCATGGACCGGTCTAAGTATTTGCATCAACAATGCCTTTAATCAATAACCAGTCTTAATGAGGGCAGTGAAAATAACCACATGCTGAACTTCATGACCAGTGAAAGTCTGTGAAGTTCTGTATCTCAAGAACCAAAATATTTTTCCTTAATCCCTGAGTGTTCCTGTCAACTTGTTAATGAAGAAAAAGACCCCACTTGATTCGAAGGTCTAAGTTATATATTATTTATTTTCCTGTTATCTTTGAAAAGGTCAGAAGGAAGATATTTCTTTTAAATGTAATCTGCTCGGACTTCCCTGGTGGCGCAGTGGATAAGAGTGATACTCAGAGTGATAGCACTTCTCATATGATGGTTCGGTCAGCAAGGCAGAAGCAGCATTACCTTTTATGACCAAGCCTCAGAAATCACAGTATCGTTTTTACATATTGTAGATGTCACAAACCCATTCAGATTCAAGGAGAGAGGAATTAGACAATGTATCTCTTACTGGAGGATTTTCAACATTCTAGAAAAATATGTGAAATGAGGGAAATGTTGTTGCTGCCGTCTTTTAAAAATACAATCTGCTACAGTCCATAAAACATCACATCCTTTCACATGTAAAATACATTCATCACTTCTCAAAACCTTCCAAAGTCTCATCTTATTATGGCAAAAATCCAGGTCCAGAGTTGCACCATCTCCATCAGATCAAGGTGTGGATGGAGTTCCTCAGGCACAATTCCTCCAGCACTGCTCCTTGAGTGCCATTCTTCTCAATGTGAAGCCCTGTAATCTAAATAGAGAGGTTATTTGTTCCTTTACTCCCAACATACAATGGTGAGGCAGGCATAAGATATTATAATAGTCCCATTCAAAATGGGGTAAAGCAGAAAGCACATAGCAGTCACCGGCCTATTGTAACTCGGCTATCTATTAGGGCAGGTGGTGTCAATTTTCAGATTAGGGCTCAGTTCTAAGTCTCTGGGAGTTATTCTCCAAGGCTGATTTTTCTCCTTTCTGGCTTCTTGGCTCTGCCTTTTAAGTTATCCTTCCTTTCCCACAAGAAGTGCTTATGTTTTACATCGTGTAGACTTCTCATCCTGCTTCCTTTCTGGAAAAGTTTGGGGATCTGAAGCCCTCTTTATTGTGTATGCTCTTTATTACTTTCAGTCTAAACTGATATAATTACTGTAAACATTTACTGGGTTTGCTGTATATCCGTTTATAATGAATGCCATTGGATAAGAGGCACACCCACAAATCTCTTCAGATATATACCCTTTTTCACTTTGGGCTACCTGTGAGTCTCCAGTGAGACAGCAAGTTGGTGTTTTAGAGCGCTGTCACTTAATGGAGAGAATCTGTGAGGCACTCCCCAGGATCCTCAGAAGGCCTTTTGTTTGTTTGAAAGACTCTCTGAGACACCACCTAGATCTTTCTGAAGTCTTAAAGGATTTTACACTCACACTCAATCTGATCTGATAAATAGGGCTTGTTTGTTTATTGTTGTAGACCTCCACTCACAATACAAACATAATGTCCCCAGTACTATAGCTTTGAAACAAATTACTCCAAAATCTATCACCCAAAATAATAAATGTCTCACCTCACAGATTCTGTGAGCCAGGGATTCCCACAGGGCACAGAAGGAATGGCTTGTCTCTGTTTCACCATCTCTAGGGCCTCAGGAGCACACTCCACTGGGTGGCTGGGATTGACCTGGCAGGTGGTAGGCACTTTCACTGGCCTGTCTGATGCTAATAAGTCTCAGCTGGGACCTCAGCTGGTACTGGGTACAGAAGCACCTCGCAATGACTCTCCTTGTGGTCTGGTTTTTCTGTGAGCGTGGTAGACTCAGTGTAGTTGAACTTTTTAAAAGGAGCCTTGGGCTCAAAAGTGAGTGGCCCAGTAAGCAAGCTATTATGACCTAATCCATTGGTTCTCGGTGAGGGCAGTTTTGTCCCTGAGGGGATGTTTGGCAATGTCTGGAGACATTTTCAGTTGTTGCAACTGGTGATGAGGGCTGATACTGGCATCTAATGGATAGAGGCCAGGGATGCTGCTAAATACGCTACAGGACCCACAGGCCAGCAGCCACAACAAAGAATTATCTGGCCTCAAGTGTGTGCGCTGCCAAGCTTGATAAACCCTAACCTACCTTTGGAAGTCATAGAATATTATTTCCAACAAATTTTTTGTAAAAAATTAACACTCTGTATGGTTAGTCAACTCAAGATGGCTGTTCTCTTGCTCTTTGTGCATCCCGTGCTAGACCAGTCCCTGCTTCACTCACACCCCGCTCACACCAACATGCTTGCCCCCTGCCCCACCAAGTGATTGTTCTAAAGCTTAGGCCAAACCGGCTCACCTGCTAGTTCATAAAAGGGAAATATCTGTGGTGGTGATGGTCATTAACCTGAGGGGTTGTGAGAGACCTGCCCCAGCTGCTGGTGTCCTTGGTAACTGATGAGCGAACCTGAGGTCAGTTCCCCCTAGAAATGGTAGTCTCCTGTGTTCCCGAGGAGTAGCAAACATGGCTATCAGGTCCTGCCGGCCGATTGCTTCTCACGGCTGGGTGTTCTCTGAGGACCTTTTAATACAGACACGTAAGACCCCTGTCCAGTAAACCACTGATGTGGGCTCTGGGCTCTTTCTGGGGTCTGGAGATTGGGCAGCTATAAGGCTTGCAGGCCTGCAGGGTGCCGCTCAACAGTTGGCGAGCCAGCCAAGAAGCCCAGAGGCCGAGGATACTCTGGTGAGTGCTGAGACGCTGAGACGTCGGGAAATAATGATGGATAACGGGGTGGGGTGGGGGGATAATCCCAAGGTGGCCATCCACTAGCAAGTGGGACCTGTGGCAGCTGTCTACCATGAGGCATGTCTTTCTCGACCCTTATACTGATGATATCCTGTTAACCTCAGAGGCTCTTTCCAGTCTAAAAGTAGCAGCCCTGTGCTTGTGGCCGATCTGACTGCCCGGGACTGGCTGGTGAGGGCAAAACGCGAGGACCTGGGTTTCCTATCAGATACTTTGGGAGTTATCTGTTTGGGTAATGGAGCGTACCCCCAACCCCAAACCCCTAAACAGTTAAAAGCCACAGGCTTTAGGGATATTAACTTAGGACAGGCTTGTGAATTGGGTGTGGCCACTTCCCCGGCAGGGTGTGGTTTGGGCCTGTGGCGATGGCAAAATACTAATACCCTGGCGCTTCTGGGCCCAGCCGTGGAAGGGGGCAGAGCCACGATGCAGTGTGTTGGAACGACAGCTCTATGCAGTCTACAGTGTCTTACAACAGGTGGAAGCCATTACAGAAGGCTTCCATGATGCATAGAGCAACGCAAAAGACCACTCTCCAGGACCTAGAACAGCTGTGGGAGAGAAACAGGACTCCCATTGTTACCGGGCCCTTTCCAGATTCTTGGGCAGCAATACCATAGAAATGATACCGCTTCTACAAGACTGTTAGGCAAGCAAAGATTTTTATTAAAAGAGAGAGCTTGTGCACAAGGGAGAAGGCTGGGGTGGGGGGCGGAGGAAAAAAGGCAGCTTCCTGAGTGGAAGGGGCGAGTTGCTTTTATAACAAAAGGGAGGGTTTGTCTCATGATCACTGACAATTTCCAGAAATCGTCACACTTCTTCGTTCAGCAGCAGGAGGCTCCATGGTGGCTCTCAGGAATAGGGAGTGCTTCTGGGAGGGGAAAGGAGTGCATGAGGAGTTTCTGCAAGAGAGCCCCGGAACAGGTAAGGTTGAAATTTGCATTTGAGCTTCTTCCCTTGTGGCAACTAGGTAAACTCGCTAATGTAACAGAGATAATCTTTTATTCCTGGGAGGCTGTTGCCCCCTTCTCTGATCCCACCCCCAGGACTCAGGACCCCTTGGCCTTTGTTCTCTAGCTTGCAAGGCCTGTTTTGCCCAAGACTGTTGTCTGGTCTTTTTTCAAAATGGCTATACTCTTTCTTGTCTTCCTTTCTCACCATAGACATGGATAGTGACCAAGGAATCCCACTTTCTTGGCCATGCAGTTCAGGAATGGGCTGGTAAAGATAAGCGCTGGTATTTCCACCTGCCTTACAACCCTGCTGCTGCCTTGCTAATTGAAAGGCTCAAGCATTTGGCGCTGGCCGTGGGGACTGAGGGTGGACAGGCGGTATGGTACTGCAGGCCAGGACAGAAACCACAGGTAGGGGTGCTGTTATCTCAGAATGCTGTTAAGGCTTGTATTTTGCTTACTGGTCACGACCTCCCTGTATTGTATTGCTAGACTTCCTCGCTAGCCTGAGGGCAGGGAATCAGCTTGCGGACTGGGCCACCGTGGTGGCCAGGCTGCAAAATGAGACTGATGGCTGGGTGTGCAGCGAGATGCCATGGGAAATCCACCTGGCTCATGCCGCCATAGGGGGGCAACTGAAGACTCTTGCCTTCTTCCTGCCCTGTGTGCCAAGGGCCTAGCTTACTCTTGACACTCTTAGCTGCTGTTGTGTGTATTGCATTTGTGGTATCTGGTTGCGGTGCGCCGCTACGTACCTGACCCCGGGGGTGTCTCGGAAGAGGGGCGGACGGAGATTGTAAGGGTCGTGCAGGGTGGGTAGGGGTGGGATGTGTGGTCAGGACACTCAGGACGGCTGTTCTCTTGCTCTTCGGGCACCCCCCGCTAGACCAGCCCCCGCCTCCCTCACACCCCACGCCCACCAGCGTGCTCGCCCCCGGCCTGCCGAGTGATTGTTCTAATGCTTAGGCCAAAACGGCTCCACCTGCTAGCTCATAAAAGGGAAATATCAGTATCTGCTCTGATGTTGGTCATTAACCTGAGGGGTTGTGATGGAAGGGCCCCTGCTACTGGTTTCCTTGGTAACTGATGAGCCAATCTGATGAAAATTCCCTGTATAATAGTAGCTTCCTCCCTCACATAGGTAAGATTGCTGCCACGTCTTGCTTGCCGTCCACGGGGTGTCGCTGCAGGACCTTTTTCTTAAGATTCCCTGTCCGGTAAGCCACTGATGTTTCGGCTGTCTCTGGGCTCTTTCTTAGGTCTTGAGGCTGGGCAGCCACGGGGCTTGGAGGCCTTCGGGGTGCAGCCCAACACAAGCCTTCCCATATTTAAAGACGGATGAAGTAGATCAACCTCAAGTTGGTGAGAAATGGCATAGTTTTCAAGGCACACATGGGGTGGGAGACAGCATTGCTGCTGTCCTTGGAAGATAAAATCTGTCAGAGTTTCGCTCTAGTTCTCTTGCTCTGGTTTTAAGTTGTGTGTTTTGCTCTTAGAGCGAAGTCTATGAAATATGTTTTTATCTTCCAGGAAGTCTTCAAAATCAGTGCTTTTGATGATCTTATTTCAAAGGACTTGGGTACTAATATTGCTGAGTTTTTATTTTTTTATTTACTTATTTTTTATGCTTTGACGCCAGTATTTCTTTTTTTTAAACATCTTTATTGGAGTATAATTGCTTTACAATGTTGTGTTAGTTTCTGCTGTATAACAAAGTGAATCAGCTACACATATACATATATCCCCGTATCTCCTCCCTCTTGCGTCTCCCTCCTACCCTCCCTATCCCACCCCTCTAGGTGGACACAACACTGCTGAGTTTTTAATGTACAATATGTCTACACTATAGCTGTGAGATTATGGACAGACCTAAATCTCTGGACCTTTTTTCTTGTCACATTAGTTGAAGGAAACAGAGCTTTTCTCAAATCTTTCAGATATTTTTTGAACAGTTAAAAACATTACTTATATGCATAAAGTAAAAGGGGGCATGTTCCACCCTCACCCTCCAAAAAAATTAGTACCCTCCAAAAAAATTAGCACCAAAAATTCTCTTCTCTCTGACCACTAACAGCACAGATGGAAGACTGTGCTAGTTCTCTCTGGAGGCTCTCACATGACTTTCTTTCCTGGAGTTGTAATGAAGCCCAGCTAGACGCCCCAGGAACAGCTCTATAGTTAAACCAAGTCAGGTTTCCTAACTTTTGCAGCAAGTGAGAGTACTCACCACGAAGAACCATGATGAGGCTCAGTAGGAAGGAGGGGTAAGGGGATTTGTACACGGTTTGAGCTTGGGTTACCTGATTCTAAGGAACTCAGGGAAGAGGGTATCAGCTCAGGATTAAAATGTTTGAGCTCATGTGAACTAGTGTTTTTTCCAGAGGTTCTAGGAACACAGTGGAGCTTGGGTAGTCCTTGCTGCTTTCTTAGTCACTCTAAAGCTGAGAGGGTTGTGTTGTTGGCCACATTTCTTTAGAAATGTTAGGAAGATCACCTTGTGTTCCCCAACTCAAGGGGACTAAGGAGAATCCCATTCCTGTTTTTCTTTGGAAAATATAATGCCAGGATAAATGAGGAATGCAGCGTATGAAAACCCACTGTATGAAGCTTTGCGTCTGGTTTGGGAATCAGGTTGCTGCTCTGTTGTATCAAAGTGACCACATGGCTCAGATCCTTCAAGATGATGATTAGAGATGTATCAGAAAATAGATAATAGTCTATGATGTGAGAGAACAGTGTTTCTCAGCATTATATTCTGGGTATTAATAAAAGCAGTTCTTATAGGTCAACTTCGGTAGGAGAAAACTGTTGAGACTGTGGTAGAGGTAAGGTCTGGGGTGTAAAGTCATTCCTAAGGGATGGACAAAGGCTGCTATTAAGAGTTAAATGTAGTAGTGTTGAGATTTTTCTTTTGACCACGCTCTTCTGAAAGCCAGCAGGGGGATGGTGAGACAGTAAAGGATACTAGAGAAAAATTAACCACTCTTTCTATGCAGGGATGGAGCACTGGAGTGGCAGGTTATGCATTTTTCTTGTGCCTGATACCACCATCTGCAGTCATCTGTACATCTCTCCAAATAGAATGGTGTTGGTCCAGCAACATCACTGATGTAATAACTACCCCAGGTAAGTGAGACTATGGACACAATAATCAGTTTTAATGATTTTTTAACAAAACATCCAGCTAGTGACTTGATTGTAGTTCGAGACTGGTTAGTAGCAGTAACGAGATGACCCCAGTTCTGCCATTGTCCTGAACGAAGTCCCCTTTGCGGCTCCTGCCTCTGCACACAACCAATGCTTCAGCAGACTTAGGTCATTCTCAAAGTTATAATCCTGATCGCTACCTAGATCTTGATAGGGCTTCTCTACTGTGCCCCAATTGATACTCCACAAAGGCAGGTTGTCCACTAGGAGCTTTGACCAGCTGCAAGCGCCCAGCAGGATATGTAAAAACCCATTTCTGGACACTGAGTTTGGGGGCTAAGTAGAGGCATCTCCTTGAGCTTGGTCTACACACGGAAGTATTGCCAAATGATAGCCAGGAACCTGTTGCACATGGCTGGTAAGTGCACTACGAGGTAAGTGGTGAGGGTGAATGAGAAATGCAGATACGGAAACTGAAGAAGTAAACTAAGTGGACAGTGTAAGTGAAATCCATAACCCACTCCCCTTACAGGATGAAGCAGGAAAAGTTGAGGGCACAGGTTAGCTCATTAATGAAGAGTCAGCCTGGAAAGTTAGTTAGAAAACCCTCTTTCCCCATTCTCTGAGCTTAAGTGATGCCTTTGAGTGTGTCTGTATACATAGGGTACATAGAAGGTTTGTGAAATCTGTGTTATCTGGATAAGGATGGAGGGATTAATAACCAAACAAACACTTTGCCTAGTATGAAGAAATGAGTTGTTTTTATGGATCACTAATTCCTGGCTGGAATGTGTTGGCTTCTAAGTGATAAACTATCCTTCCCAACTAAGATAAAAGTTCAGTCAGTAGAAATTAGACTTGCCCTCCATTCACACATATAGACTCTACTGATGGGCTGTTAGGTGAAATGAGGCAAAGAATGATAAAACTCTAACTCTATAGTCACAGCCTTCTGGAAGATGGACCAGTAAAGAGCTAGAATACTGCATGAACTTACTTAAAATTGGGAAAGGGCTGTATACACAATGAAACATCTGAGCTCAGGTAACAGACCTTAACTGCCGTCAGCAGCTTTATATTCATCTTGTTCTAATACTGTATTAAATAGAACAGAAGGAACAAGGAAGGTTATATCCAGAAAAGAACCATTGGCGTAAGTGCATTCTTGACAGGCTTCATGTTTTCAATCATATCCATCCTGGAAGAAAGAATACTCAGTATGAGAATATTCTGCTCTGAGATAATGTTTTGGAGATAGAGGAAATGGGTAGTTCCCTAGCCAAGAAATAGGCTTTCTTGGAGCCCAGGGATGGTACTAAAAAGAATTTGGATCAGCTGGTCCAGAAGCCACTCTGTATCACACATGTGTACTTATGTATGTGTTGTTGTCTGGGGTGGATGAAAGCTTTGTGGGTAGAGCAGTGATCTGATCCTAGCATCTGCATGGGCAAACCAATATAAAAGCTCTTAGAATATTATAAGTTCATCAAGTTTACTTATACCTGGATATTTGCACATTAGATTCTTTCTGCCACTGAAAAGATTTACTCTGTTAGTGTGATACTTTGTAAGCTGAAGCTCTTCAGTTTACAATCCATTAAAAAAAAAGCCACATAGTAGTGGGTGTGAATGCTTAGAATCCAGATGAAATGTTGCAGATTTTTTATAAAACTCAAATTATATGAATTTATCAATAAGATAAAGGTCAAAGCAATTTAAATCTGTGTTTTTGTGTTGTATCAAAGATATTGTCTTTGGCCAAGATGGTGGAGTAGAAAGACCCTGAGCTTACCTCCTCTCATGAGCACACCAAAATCACAAGTACTTGCAGAACAACCATCAATGAAAAAGACCAGAACCAACCAGAAGAGATCTTCTACAGCTAAAGACATAAAAAAGGAACCACGATGAGAACGGGTAGGAGGGGCAGACTTAGATATAACCATGTCCCATACCCCCCGGGATGGGAGACCCACAAACTGGAGAAGAGTTATATTGCAGAGGTTCTCTCCTAGGAGTAACATCTGAGCCCCACGTTGGGCTCCCCAGCCAGGGGGTCCTGCACCAAGAAGTCGAGCCCCAGAGCATTTGGCTTTGAAGGTCAGTAGGGCTTTATTTCCCCCAGTCCTTTGGAACTCACAACATTGACTCCCCTTTTAAAGGGCACAGAATCTCCCTGCAGTGGGACCCAGGGAAAAAGCAGTAAATTGACAGCAGCCTGGGCCAGACCTACCTGCTGGTCCTGGAGAGTCTCTCAGAGAGGTGGCAGTGGGGGGGCGGGGGGCTGCAGCTCACCCTGGGGACGTGGGCACTGGCAGCAGCCATACTTGGGAGCTCTCTCTACCACATGGACACTGGTGCGGGCAAGCACTGTTGTGGGATCCTCTCTCTAGCTCGTCAGTGCCAAGACCTGACCCCACCCAACAGCTTGTAGGTGCCAGTGCTGGGACACCTCAGGCCAAGCAACTTACTGGGTGGGAATACAGCAGACAGGCTGTATAAAGACCTCCTAAGCCCACAGAGGCCTCTAGACATGGCTCCACCCACCAGTAGGCAAGCACTGGTGCTCTAGACCAGTGTTACCCATTGGGGAGGCAGGCACCAGATTCAAAACCACAGTCCTGCAACCAATGGACCCAGCCTACCCACAGCTAGCTACACCCTGCCCTGGGACAAGCTGGGCCCCAGCCTTGCCTACTAGCAGGCCAAAACAAGGTTGGGGACACCCTGGACCCTGTACCCAACTGTGTCAGGAACCACCTCCCCCAACCCCCACTAGTGATCTGACACCAGCTGTGGGATCCCTGGGCCCTGCAGCCAGACTCCAGGACCTGGCTCTGCTTGCCAGTAGTCCAGCACTAACCTTGGGACATGAGCAGGCGACAGCCCCAGAGTCTTCTGGACCTTGGCTCCGCCTACCAGTGAGCCACCACTAGCCCTGTGGCCCCCGGGGGTCTTGCAGTCAGCTGCCCAGTGACAAGGCCCTACTAACCAGCAGCTGGCAGCCTCTGCACCAGGCAGGGCCTGGCAACCAACAACACTGGGAGCTGACCAAGCCTACCAGACCTCCCACATCGCCCGCCACAACGGAAAGACCCACACAATCCTCATGGGGGGGAATGCCTAGAGCATATAGCATGGGAAATGAGACGGGAGTGCAGTGCTGGGACGCATAAGACATCTCCTACAGAAGGCCACTTCTCCAAGGTCGGGAAACAGACAAAATGAGGTTGCCAAGGAACATGTTCCAGACGAAGGAAGAATGAAGTGGAGATACACAACTTACCTGAGGAAGAATTCAGGGTAATGATGGTACAGATGATCAAAGAACCTGGGAGAAGAATGGAGGCACAGAGAGAGAAGTTAGAAGTTTTTAACAGAGTTAGAAAATATACAGAACAACCAAACAGATATGAAGAATACAATTACTGAAATGAAAAATGTATATGAAGGAATCAACAGCAGACTAAATGATACAGAGAAATGAATCAGTGAGCTGGAAGACAGAGTTATGTAAATCACTGCCGCTGAACAGAAAGAATGAAAAGAAATGAGGACAGTTAAAGATACCTCTGGGACTACAATAAGCACACTAATATTTGCATTATAGGGGTCCTAGAATGAGAACAGAGAGGGGAAAAGGAACTGAGAACATATTTGAAGACATAATACTTGAAAACTTCCCTAACCTGGGAAAGGAAACAGTCACCCAAGTCCAGGAAGCACAGAGTCCCATAAAGGATTAACCCCAAGAGGAACACACCGAGACACATTGTAATTAAAATGAGAAAAATGAAAGAGAATATTAAAAGCAGCAAGAGAAAAGCAACAAACATACAAGGGAATCGCCATAAGACTATCAAGTGATTTTTCGGCAGAAACTCTGCAAGCCAGAAGGGAGTGGCACAATATATTTAAAATTATGAAAGGGAAAAACCTCCAGCCAAGAATACTCTATCTAGCAAGGCTTTCCTTCAGATTTGGTGGCAAAGTCAAAAGCTTCATAGACAGGCAAAAGCTAAAAGAGTACATCACCACCAAACCAGCTTTACAAGTGATAAAGGAACTTTTCTAGGCAAAAAAAAAAAGGCCACAACTAGAAACAAAATTATGAAATGAAAAGCTCACCAGTAAAGCCAAACATACAGTAAAGGTAGGAAATCATCCAAGCACAAAGCTAGTAGGAAGGTTGAAAGACAAAAGTAGTCAGATCATCTATATCCACAATAAGCAGTTAGGGGATACACAAAACAATTATATGTAAAACATATCAAAAACAGTAATTGTGAGGGGAGGAAAGTACAATGCATCTGAAATTAAGAGACCAGCAACTTAATCACGTGTGTGTGTGTGTGTGTGTGTGTGTGTGTGTGTATGATATACAGATTGCTATATAAAAACCTCATGGGAACCAAAAACCAAAAATCTATAATGCACACACAAAGGAAAACCAAACAACATTAAAGATGGCCATCAAATCATGAGAACAAAAGAAAGGGGGAAAAAAGACCTACAAAAACAACCCCTAAACAATTAACAAAATGGCAATAAGGATATCATGTTGATAATTACCTTAAATGCAAATGGACTAAATGCTCCAATCAGAAGACACAGAGTGCCTGAAGGGACGCAAGAATAAGGCAGGTGTATGTGTATGTGTGTGTATATGTATATATATATATATATACATATACACACACTGCCTACAAAAGACTACAGATTTAGAGACACAGAGTGAAGGTAAGAGGATGGATAAAGGTATTCCACACAAATGGAAGTCAAAAGAAAGCCATAGTCGCAATACTTATCAGACAAAATAGACTTTAAAACAAAGACTGTCACAAGGGACAAAGAAGGACACTACATAATGATCAAGGAATCAATCCAAGAATAAGATATAATTGTAAATATATATGCACCCAACATAGGAGCACCTATATACATATAAGACAGATATTAACAGACATAAAAGAAGTCGATGGTAACACAATAATAGTAGGGGACTTTAAAACCCCATTTACATCAATGGACAGATCATCCAGACAGAAAAATCAATAAGGAAACACTGGTCTTAAGTGACACATTAGAGCAGATGGGCTTAATTGATATATAGAGAGAGCATTCCATTCAAAAGCAGCAGAATACACATTCTTTTCAAGTGCACATGGAACATTCTCCAGTATAGATCACATGCTAGGCCACAAAACAAGCCTCGGTAAATTTAAAACTGAAATCATATCAAGCGTCTTTTCTGACCACAACACTATGAGACTAGACGTCAACTACAAAGTTGTGTTTTGTGCAAAAAAACACGAACACGTGGAGGCTAAACAATATGCTGCTAAACAACCAATGGATCACTGCAGAAATCAAAGAGGAATCAAAAAATACCTAAAGGCAACTGAAAATGAAAACAATGCAATCCAAAATCTACAAGATGTAGCAAAAGCAGTTCTAAGAGAGAAGTTTATAGTGATACAAACTTACCTCAGGAAACTAGAAAAATCTCAAACAACCTTTCTTTACACCCAAAGGAACTAGAGAAAGAACAAACAAAACCCAAAGTTAGTACAAGAAAAGAAATATCAGAGCAGAAATACAGACTAAAAAACAAAAGATCAATGAAACTGAGTTGGTTCTTTGAAAAGATAAATAAAATTGAAAAACTTTAGCTAGGCTCATCAAGAAAAAAGGGGAGAGGGCCCAAATCAATAAACTCAGAAATGAAAAAGGGGACGTTACAACCCAGACCACAGAAATACAAAAGATCCTAAAAGACTACTATAAACTATATGCCAATAAAATGGACAACCTAGAGGAAATGGACAAATCTTACAAAGGTACAATCTCCCAAGACCGAATCAGGAAGAAATAGAAAATATGAACAGACCAATTACCAGTAGTGAAACTGAATCAATAATTTTAAAAATTCCCAACAAACAAAAGTCCAGGACCAGATGGCTTCAGAGGTGAACTGTACCAAACATTTAAAGAAGGGTTAACACGTATCCTTCTCAAATTATTCCCAAAAATTGCAGAGGAAGGAACACTTCCATGCTCATTTTATGAGGCCAGCATCACCCTGAAACCAAAACCAAAGATACCACACACACACACACACACACACAAATTACAGGCCAATATCACTGATGAAGATAGTTGCAAAAATACTCAAAAAATATTAGCAAACTGAATCCAACAATACAGTAAAAGGATCATACACCATGATCAAGTAGGATTTATCCCAGGGATGCAAGGACTTTTCAATATCCACAAATCAATCAATGTGATACAGCACATTAAAAAACTGAAGAATAAAAACCATATGATCATCTCAGTAGATGCAGAAAAAGCTTTTGACAAGATTCAACATCCATTTATGATAAAACTCTCCAGAAAGTGGACATAAAGGGAACATAAGATAATAGAGGCCATATATGACAAGCCCACAGCTAACATATTCAGTGAGAAGTTGAACGCATTTCCTCTAAGATCAGGAACAAGACAAGGATGCCCACTCTTGCCACTTTTATTCAACATAGTCTTGGAAGTCCTAGAAAAGCCCAGAAAAGAAAAAGAAATAAAAGGAATCTGAATTGGAAAAGAAGAAAAACTGTCACTGTTGGCAGATGACATGATACTATTCACAGAAAATCCTAAAGATGCCATCAGAAAACTACTAGAGCTAATCAATGAATTTGGTAAAGCTGCAGGATACAAAATTAATATACAGAAATCTCTTGCATTTCTGTATACTAACAACAAACTATCAGAACAATAAATTAAGGAAACAATCCCATTTATCATCATACCAAAACAAATAAAACACCTAGGAATAAACCTACCTAAGGAGGTAAAAGACCTGTATTCTGAAACTATAAGACACTGATGAAAGAAATTGAAGACGTCACAGATGGAAAGATATACCGTGTTCTTGGACTGGAAGAATTAATAGTTAGAATGACCAAACTACCGAAGGCAATCTACAATTCAAAGCAATCTCTATCAAAATATCAAGAGCATTTTTCACAGACCTAGAACAAATGATTTTAAAATTTGTATGGAAACACAAAAGACCCCAAATAGCCAAAACAATCTTGAGAAAGAAGAATAGAGCTAGAAGAATCATGTTCCCTGACTTCAGAGTATATTACAAAGCTACAATAATCAAAGAAGTAGGTACTGGCACAAAAACAGACACATAGATCAATGGAAAAATATAGAGAGCCCAAAAATAAACTGATGTATTTATGGTCAGTTAATCTATGACAAAGGAGGCAAGAATATACAATAGAGAAAAGACAGTCTCTTCAATAAGTGGTGCTGGGAAAACTAGACAGCTACATGTAAAAGAATGAAATTAGAACATTCTCTTAACACCATATACAAAAATAAACTCAAAGTGGATTAAAGACCTAAATGTAAGATTGGATACCATAGAACTCCTAGAGGAAAACATAGGCAGAACACCCTTTGACATAAATTGTAGCAACATTTTTTTTTGATCTGTCTCCTAAAACAAAGTAAATAAAAGTGAAAATGATTGTGACCTAATTGAGAAGATTTTGCACAGCAAAGGAAACCATCAACAAAATGAAAAGATAATCTACTGATTGGGAGAAGATATTTGCAAATGATATGACCTATAAGGAGTTAATATCTAACATATATAAACAGCTCATACAACTTAACATCAAAAAAACAAACAGCCTGATTAAAAAATGGGCAGAACTGAACAATATTTTCCCAAAGAGGAAATGCAGATGGCTAAGAGGCACATGAAAAGATGTTCAACATTGCTAATCATCAGTGAAATGCAAATCAAAGCCACAATGAAACGTCACCTCACCCCTGTCAGAATGGCTATCAAAAAGAACACAAATAACAAATGTTGGTGAGGATGTGGAGAAAATGGAACCCTTGTACACTGTTGGTGGGAATGCAGATTGGTGCAGCCACAGGAGAAAACAGTACGGAGGTTTCTCAAAAAACTACAAATAGAACCACCATATGACCCAGCAATACATACTGGAATAAACAAAAACACCAATTCAAAAAGATATGTATGGGACTTCCCTGGTGGTCCAGTAGTTAAGAATCCACCTTCCAATGCAGGGGACATGGGTTTGATCCCTGGTCGGGGAACTAAGATCCCACATGCCACAGGGCAACTAAGCCTGCATGCCGCAACTACTGAGCCCACGCACTCTAGAGTCCACATGCCACAACTACTGAGCCCGCATGCTCTGGAGCCTGCGCGCCGCAATGAAGAGCCCACGCGCTGCAATGAAAGATCCCACACGCTGCAATGAAAGATCCCACATGCCGCAACTAAGATGCAGCCAAATTAATTAATTAATTAATTTAAAAAGTAGAGATACATGCACCCCAATGTTCATAGCAGCATTATTTACGATTGCCAATATACGTAAGTAAATGGATAAAGGTGATATCTATATACAATGGAATACCTCTCAGCCAAAAAAGAGAATGAAATTTTGCCATTGATAGCAACATGGATGGACTTGGACGGTATTATGCTAAGTGAAATAAGTCAAAGACAAATACTGTTATCACTTACATGTGGAATCTAAAAACCACAACAAACTAGAGAATATAACACAAGCAGACTCACAGATATAGAAAACAAACTAATGGTTACCAGTGGGGAGAGGGAAGGGGGAAGGGGCAATACAAGGGATAGGAGATTAAGAGGTACAAATTGTTATGTATAAAGTAAGCTACAAGGATATATTGTACAACACAGGGAATATAGCCAATATTTTTTAATAACTAAATTGAGTATAACATTTAAAACTAAGAATCACTATATTGTACACCTTATATAATATTACACATCAACTATATTTCAATTAAAAAAATTTCTTTAATGGAACCACAGGAAAAAATATATATTTTTTCTCTGATTATCTGACCCTCCCTATACACCAAGAGTTACCATAGGGATTTTGTATTCATTTATTTGAGTATGACCTGAAGACTTTGAACTTTCACATACACAATAAAAACTTCTGCTTGTTTTTGTCATTACTGTTTTTTTTAAAAAGCCTACATTTACTGTAATCCATCTAAATAAGGACTTTAACTTTCAACCAGTAGATGGCAGAATAACATCAACCCCTAGAAAGTAGTTGTTCAGAGACTGTTACCAAGAAAATAGAGGAACTATCCATTATTAGTGCATTTGGTTAAGGACCACAACTTTAAACAGTTCTGTAGTGTATGCAATCATCTTTAGTGAATATCTGTCTTCTTTTTTCAACCATCACTCTGCCATTCAAATATATGCTTAGAAGTGGATACTAGCAACACAGATAAGGTATCAAACTCGGGGGAGAAATTCCAAAAAATTCATTTTTTAAAAGTATTTATGGGGACTTCCCTGGTGGCGCAGTGGTTTAAGAATCTGCCTGCCAATGCAGAGGACACAGGTTCGATCCCGGTCCGGTAAGATCCCACATGCTGCAGAGCAACTAAGCCCGTGCACCACAACTACCAAGCCTACGCTCTAGAGCCACGCGCTGCAACTACTGAGCCCACAATGAAGAGTAGACCCCGCTCGCCACAACGAGAGAAAGCCAGCGGCAGCAACAAAGACACAACACAGTCAAAATTATTAACACATTTATGTGGAATCTAGAAAAATGGTACAGATGAATTGGTTTGCAAGGCAGAAATAGAGACACAGATACAGAGAACAAACGTATGGACACCAAGGGGGGAAAGAGGGGGGTGGGGGTGGGAGGGGATGAATTGGGAGATTGGGATTGACATATATACACTAATATGTATAAAATAGATAACTAATAAGAACCTGCTGTATATATAGCACAGGGAACTCCACTTCCCTGTACAGTGGAAACTAACACAACATTGTAAAACAACTATACCCCAATAAAAAAATTTTTTTTTAATTAAAAAAAAATAAAGGTGGCGCAGTGGTTGAGAATCTGCCTGCCAATGCAGAGGTCACGGGTTCGAGCCCTGGTCTGGGAAGATCCCACATGCCGTGGAGCAACTGGGCCCGTGGGCCACAATTACTGAGCCTGCGCGTCTGGAGCCTGTGCTCTGCAGCAAGAGAGGCCGCGATAGTGAGAGTCCTGCGCACCGTAACGAAGAGTGGCCCCCGCTTGCCACAATTAGAGAAAGCCCTTGCACAGAAATGAAGACCCAACACAGCCATAAATAAATAAATTAATTTAAAAAATAAAATAAAATAAAAAATAAACAATACCTCTCTTTAACAAAGGAATTTTAAATTCTAATTCTAGAATTATCCCTATTAAAATTACCTACAAGGCACAATGCCTTGTGTTACAACTATAATCTGCTGGAAGTATTAACCAATGCTTTAAATTATGATACAAATAATATGAAACAAGGTTTTTATACTATGCAGATAACATGACTAAGGTAAAAAACAGAGAATCCCCCAAAATCTCCCCAAAATGTTAAGAATCAAGAGAGTAATAACAAAAATAAACATGGTAAAATCATGTATTTCCTACTACTGCAATAGAGTTTGAAATATAATGTGAAAACAAAACCCCATTCAAAACAGCAATCTACATGCCAAGGACAACTTGAATAAAATATCATTATAACTAAAGAAAAAGACCCTAGTTTGCCCATATTATAAATAAGACTTTTATTACATGATTTTTACAAAGCATAAAAATTCAGTGAGAAAGTAAAGATTATTCAAAAAGTTGTGATGGAACAAGTGGATAATAACTTGGAAACAGAAAAGTAGTAAAAAGCTAAATCCATAACAATAACAAAATACCAGGGTAATTACACCTTCACATGATGGGGGGAAACTGCAAGACGGCATTAAAAAAATGACAAAGGAAAAACTAATTTCACTACATTACAAAAAATACCTTGTATGTTTAAAGATGCACTCAAAGAAAGATGGGAAAATACTTGCTGTAAATAAAGATTAATAGTCTTAATATAAAAGGAATTTTCATAAATTTATTTTAAAAATTCATCTTCATTTCAACCAGAAAAAAGAAAAGCTATTTGAACAAGAGACAAGCAGTAAATGCTACCTTAGCACGTTAAGAATAAGCACTGACAAAGCAATAGAGTAAAGGACAAGGAATGTGACATCAGTACTATGTAAAAAAACACAAAATTATCACCAAAAGGTCAAAATGCAAAAAAAGACAGACATATTTGACTATTAAACAATGTGTAAAGGTGGTCAAAAGGTACAAATAAGTCCTGGGGATATAATGTTCAGCATGGTGACTATCAATAATACTGTATTGTATATTTGAAAGTTGCTAAGAGAGTAGATCTTAAAAGTTCTCATCACAAGAAAAAAATTGTATTAACTATGTGTGGTAATGGAAATTAACTAGACTTGTTATCATTTCATAATATATACATATATAGAATCATTATGTTGTATGCCTGAAACAAATATCATTATATCTGAATTTTTAAAAATTGAATAGCTCAGCCCCGATAAAAATGACATAAATTGAGGAAAAATGTCTTTGTAGCTAATAGGATACTTAAAATAATAGACAAAAACAAATGATTCACATATGAAAAAATGCACATGCTCAATAAACAAAAAATTCAGTGTTTCCAATAATAAATATAAATCCAAACAGTAAGATAACTGGAACTGCCAAGATTGCCTTTGAAATAGTCACTAAACACATTCTGGTGGAAACACATAGTCACACACTCCTGGAAATATTTTTCAAAAGCCTAAAAAAGCCTACACTATTTGACTCAGATTTTACTTAGAATTTATCACAGGGTAATAAACAAAATTTTATGAAAGAATATTAAATCTTGCTTAATTTATGATAAAAAATTGGGGGTAGATATTTAAATATATAACCATAGGGAAATGGAAAAAAAATATGAAGGCACATTCATGGGTGGAATACTGTATAGACATTCAACACTTTCAAATAAAAGAACTTGTGAAAATCATTAAGACAAAACTAAAGTAAAAAATTATGCAATACAATGACAATTAGTAACAAATATCTTACTAAATGCTTCTCTGTGTTTTATGCTAATCACTTTATAATATTATCTCCTTCCAATTCTGATATAGATACAATTATTAATGCCCACCACTGATCCCATAGACAAATGAGAAAATGAAGCTTAGAGAGGTTAACTTACCCTAAGGTCTTTCAATCGTTGAGCTGCGGATAGAACGTTGGTTTTACTTCTGATAGTATGCTTCTGTAGTTTTGAATGAAATTTTCTGTAGGAGTATATTGTCTTTATAATCAGAACAAGATAATTTTAATTACAAACCAGAAAAATTTGAACATGATTAAATATGTTTGCTTTGCAGATAATCTACAGAAATACTACTCTTGGCAAGTGGGAAAAAAATTAAATACGGATTTTTATCTGGTTTAAAAATGGAATCTGTTTTTCTTAATGCACATGCATTTGATAATTAGGAAAAAAGCACCTTACATATTATTTTCTAATACATACAGATTTTAGAAAACTTGGAGAAAGCCATAATGAAAGCAGTGTGTGCCTTTGGAAGTTGAACTTACTTCCTTTTATCATCCAGATTTTAGCTTAAGTTCTGACATATTTGCAAAGTATTTGGCAAATGTCTGTACATATATAAATTCATAATATACCTAGTATTAACATAAGTTACTTCTGACACATGGAATCACTGATAATTTACACCCTCTGTTCACTTTTATTTTCCTGTACTCACTGTAATAGACAGGAATTATTTTTATAATCAGGAAACTTAACAAAAGCTTATTTTTGAACCTATCAGAAAAACTAAAAGAAGAAATTAAATGTTAACAGAATGCTTTACATGCTTGCAGCTTTTATCCTTTTAAATATTCTTCTAAATGTTCCATAAAAAAAAAAACTATCAGCTTGTAAAATAAAGATATCTCTCCAATCATGTTCGTCACCTAAAATTTTTTTATCTGTAAGAAAGGAATTCCAGATTTAATTAGCATAGCACCGGTCAGCTGTTTTATGATTATCAAGAGTCCTGTCAATTGCAGAAAGTTATACAGTAAAAGAATGAGAGGTGGGATGTGAGAGGCTGGAGGTAGGGGGTAAAGGTGGAGCAGTTAACTTACCTGGCTGAACAATATTTAGTTAATTACAAAGCAACAGGGTCAAATGTAATAGAAGGCAGAAACCTTTTCTCAACAAGGGAAAGAGAAAAGCTTATGCAGAGCAGACATGGGGCAATACCATCTCAGCATGTCAGAATTAGCACCAAAAAAGTAATACATCAAAATGAGGTAAAAAATAAAGGAACCATAGCAAAATTATACCCAAAAGGTCAAAATGCAAAAAGATGGACAAATTTGATCTCAAAAATTAACTAAACGGCCCTGCCTTTGTAAACCTCTAACAGATTGAGAAAAAAAGTCAATGCAAGCAAATGCCAGTTAAATTATATTTATTATATAAAGAGATCCTATAACTCGATATGAAAAAGGAAGCAACTCCAATAGGTATTACAAGGGCAAAGGATATTAACATTCGATTAAAGAGGAACACAGCTACTCAAAAAACACAAATATTTAACTTCATTAATAATTAAGGAAATAATTGGGATGCTATTTCTTGCTTATTCAATGCACAAAGTTATTAGCAATTTCTACTTTTTCTATTTCCTAAATGTTCTCAAATGTGCTATTTTTAGTAATAAAAAATTGAATCATTAAAAAAAAATAGGAAGTATGAAATTTTCTGCCAATGCAGAAATCATAAAAGCATTAAAATGAATCAACACCTGTATGGGCAGTGAGGTTCAGATCCCTTGAAGCCAATTCCTTTTGTCTTGGTTCCTGAGTTTTATTATGAGGTTGTCAGTAAAGAGAAGGTTGTTCCTGATTTACACTATGACAATCTCCCAAGTATAGGGATATAAATATAAACATATGTATGTAAATGTATATATGTAAATTATTTCTTCAGGTAGACAATTATTCCAGGGAAGTAACTCTTCAGATTCTTCAGAATCACTCACTTCAGAGGACTCCTATGATTCCATTTGCAGATAAGTTCCCATTTAAGATCTCTCCATGTGGTTCTGAACCAGTAGGGATGCCCCCGGTATTGAAGAGGCTGAAGATCTACTTTAGTACTGCCTGCAAGACAGCAGCGTCCTAGGCTTTCTACAGCTGGCTTCTTAGGGAATCTGAAGTTGGTCCTGTCCTTTAGACATAGCCAAAAGGACATTTTTCTGCTCTGACGCCAAACAGTACATCTTCTGCTTGCTCAGATTATAGCCTTGAGGCAGATCACACAAAGCTCAGGATGCACATGGGCTGGAGCAGCACCAGGGCAACCACCTCAAATCAAACAGTCGTGTTAGAATGACTAAGTTGGGAGACTGAACTTAAAAACTTACAGCTTTGTTCAGAATGTTTTTCTTTGTCTTGTTCATAAGTTTTACTGAACAAAAAGGTGGAATGTAGCAGAGCCTAAAGTTACTGAGCAAAAGCAGTTCTCTGAGACTTGAACTTTGCTAAATAACCTGTATAAAGGCAACTCTACAGAAAACAATATACAAGCAGAAAAAGTGACAAGTTTCATCTGTAGTAACAATTCAGTCAAATGACAAATTTGGTTGTCAATTTAATGTTGTAGTTCTTATCTACATCAATTCCGCAAGACTACATAGACATTTATTCTCTAGTACTGAATTTCCATTTGAACAGAAATAGCTGCTAGGTGGAAGAAAAGAATTTAAATTTAAAAACAATTTCACTATAGCTAAAGTGCCAATTGATTTAAAAATTATATATGTGTGTGTGTGTGTGTGTATTTTCTCTCTCTCTCTCCCCAGAAAGATATGAAATCCTGACTTAGGGTTATACTATTTTTTGAGTTAATATTTTTGAATTTATTATTTCTCTGGTCTGCCTAAGAATCGTCACATATTCTGAATGTACCCACACAATCTGGTGAGTTGGCAGCTATGTCAAAAACTCTATGAAAAAAGGGAGGCAGCTAATAAGGCTTGGAGACCTTTTTTGTTTATTATTTTAGGTTAGAGCAGGCAGCCTCCCTTTGATGTTTTGTAGTCAAAGATGAAAACTTTCAACTTCGAAGCATAATGAACATAATTATACATTTACTACAATCACCTACACTTTGACTTACACACCACCACAAAAAGACATCTAACAAACATTTTTCTACTTATCTTTTTACATTTGTTAAACTGGCTATGTTAAATACGTTTTCAGAATGCATTTGTTAACCATTTGATAAACATACTAAGCCAAGCAATACAAATAACATCAATTACCTTTTTATCTAATAACTGTACCAATCAATGTAAGAAGATACAACTGAAGGGGAAGTATGGGATCATCCATGATGCACTGCAAAGGTATTCCACCTTGGTCCTAAGAATGATCTGAAGGTGCTGAAAGAGGTGATTCTCTGGAAGGTGACCCAGGGTTTTCTTCAGGTGGAAAAACTGTGAGAGTACAAGCTCGAATGCCACCAAGTGACTCTGGAAGGTCAAAAACTTTATGCCACTCATCCTTTTCTGGGTCATATTTCTGGACAATTTCTACCATACAACGATTATTCCAAGAATATCCACCTACGACATAAATTTTATTTTCAAAGACGGCAACTCCAACATCACTTTGACCTCTTAACATGGCAGCAATTGGTGTCCACTGGTCAAGGGTTGGTGAATAGTATTCACAGCTTAGAACATCATCATAATCACTTGTTCCTCTGAAGTGATTGCCACCAATGACATAGAGCTTGTCTCCAACTGTACACATGCAATGCAGACCTCTGACTGTAGTCATTGGAGCCTTCTGTGTCCATTTGTCTGTATCAGGGTCAAAACACATGAGCTCGTTTTGGAAAGTATCATGAGTAATTCCTCCTGAAATATACATTAAGCCTCCATAAACTGTTCCAGCATGGCCATAGTGGGGTTCACTCATTTTTGCAACATAGCTCCACTCATTCATTCTTGGATTGTAACATTCTACTGTGGCCAGCTCACCAGCTGCACTTCGCCCACCAACGGCATACAAATGTCCTTTGAGAGCACTCAAGTGGAAAAATGTGCGCTTTTCATTTAATGAAGCAACCTGCATCCATTTATTATACCGAGGATCAAATCTGAAAACGGTATCAACGGCAGTTTTTCCTTTTGTATCATAATTACTTTGACCACCAACTACATAAAGAAAGTTTCCAATGACAGCAATGCCATGCTGGTAACGAGGAGCATCCATGGGGGCTAAAGATCTCCACTCTTGCGCCCTTTCATCATACATCCGTAATTCTTTACTGACAACCAGCTGCTGCCTCAAAACTCCTCCTAATGTAACCAAGTGGGTTGAGTCAGATCTAATGGCAGTTCTATCTGACTGCATCACTGGCTGCATATATGGCATCATTTGGTAATTGCTAGCTTCCAAAAGCAAATTCACACAGGTATTGTCTGTTCTCATGAAATCTACTGTCTGCACATAATTGATGAGATCCTGTGGTGTCATCAGTGGAAATCGAATATTCTTCATTAATTTTGCAGCATAATCCATCCGAGGGTCTTCCAACCTTAGCCAGCGACAGGCAGCCTTGAAAAGCTCAAGTTCAGTACAGTGCTTAAGACTATTGCTGGAAAGCACAAAGGCAAGCCGTTCAAAAGGGAGTTTCAGAAACTCCCCAGTACTCAATAATGCAGGAAAATTCTTCAGGATGAAATTATTGACATATTTATCCACTTCTATAAGATTGTAGGTGTTAGCAATTCGTCCAACTTCAACACAGTTATCTAAAGAGACTCCTGAAATAAGGAACACTTTACAGAAGTCTAAAACAGGTAAAATTTGCAAAAAGCTGGCAGCTTCAAGTGTGTCCTGAAGATTGTCCATATTAAGAGAAAGTTTTGCAGTATAAATAAAATCAATTATTTTCTTCAGACCAACTTTGTTCACCCCATGAAGCTTAATGCACATTAAATCTTGTTCTTTCATTCCACCTGTGAACATAGCCTTGAAATAATCACTAGCAGATGCCATCATAGCTCTATGAACAGGGAAGATTTCATCTCCATCACCTGGTACCAGGGTCACGTCACAAAGCAATCCTTCTATTCTAAGCTGATCAAAGCCTTGCAAAACCACCGAACTGTGAGTATTGCTGGTAAAAAAACGTGTGGTTCCTGCCTTGCAAGGCTGTAAATGGGCGGAGACGCCCATTTCACCGTTACCAAGAGACACTTTCATGTGCAAGCCTTCCTCTTGCACAAAGATGTATGCCGGCCAAAGAGGTTATGACCTGAAAGCTTTAAAGGAAACGAGGATGTCCCAAGAGCAAGAGAGCTCGCTTTCCTTATCAAGGGCAAACAGTCACTGTGGCACACCTCAGAACACACCAGTCACTCTCTGAAAATTGTTCTACAGCAGGACCACAGAGGGCTGTGGACCTCAAATCTGTTTATTATGTAGATGATTCATCACCTGAAGGCAGTTTAGTGACCCGGTTCACCTCGTCCGGCCTGCGTTGCCGCTCCTCCCGCAGTTCCGCTCCGGGCCAAGGGGGAGGTGCCGCCACGTCCTGCGGCCCCGTGGCTCGCTCGGCGGCGAAGCCGGGTACCTCAGCGAGCGGCCCGCCGCGCCCTCCGCTGTCCTTAGAACGTCGCCGCTGCTACGGGCCCGTCCTGGAGCAAGGGCCTGGAACACGGGGCTGCAACACGGGCCGAGGCCCCGACGCCGAACCGGTCCTTCCGGAAAGGCCTGCTCCCAGGATCCCCCGGGCTAGGAGCGGCCGTGGCAGCTACTGCGGCTGCGCGGCCGCCTGATCTCGCCAGTGGGCGGTCGTGTGGGGGATGGGAGGAAGTGGGCGGGGAACTGAAAGGGCGGGGTTTGGGCAAGGCGGGGTTGTGCAAGACGGGCCCGCGGGGCCTCTTGGGGTACTTTGTATGTGGCATTACATGGGCTGGAATGGGTGCATGTATATTATGCTTGACCTAAACCTTTCACGGCAGCTGAGCTGTCCCCCTAAATGCATACTTTGAAATTTACACTTCCTGGCTTCTTCCTTTTGTTACTTCTGAGTGACAATGAAATGCGGCTTTTGTAGAAATTGAAAGGCAGCATGGGGGAAAATGCTTAAAGTTTTTCCTCTATAAAAAAAACTTTAAAATTCTTATCCCACAGGGGAATGCCCTGGTGGTCCAGTGGTTAGGACTCGGCGCTTTCACTGCTGTGGCCCGGGTTCAATCCCTGATCCCACGAGTCACGCAGCCAAAAAAAAAAAAAAAACCTTATCCCACACAATAGACACTTCAGTTATAACTTTGGTTCATAGTTTCAAATTTTAATCATTTAAAACATGTCATTTGCCTCTTTTAAAATACCAAATTGTGACTATGCTATGTAATTTAGCCTGAATTTTTGCCACGCAATGGAATTCCATCATCAGTAAATTTTTCATGCTTTTGTTTTCCACTCACAAATTTGTAAATGGATACACAATTGTCTAATAACTACACATACTATAGTTTCCTTCCCCATCATTTGTTCCTGAATATACACTTTCTTGTTCTCCACTGTTTTATAGAATCTGAGCACAAAACTTTACCTGTTTTTGGATAAATCCTAAGGGCAGAATGCTGATTGAAGACATTTTTTTTTCCAAAATACTGTCACCAGCAATGTTTGAGTGTGTATTTCCCTGCTACTGACCTTTCCCTTTATGGATATTTTACTAACTTACATTTTTAAAATTACTAGTAAATTGGAATTTGGGCATATGAATAAATGTATACTTTGACACAACTGCTTCCAACATTTTCCACAGTTTGAAGTTATTACTGTCTTTTAAATCCTTACAGTTTCTTTATGTATATGCCAACTGATGAGAATATAGGTACATTCTTTTATTACACTCTCCCCCTTTTTTAATATAAAAGATAGCATACTATACTCACTGTTCTGCACCTATCTTTTTTAACTTGGAGATCTTCTCATTCATATATAGATAACTGCTTTATCTTTTTAAATAGCTGTACTGTTTCCCATTGAATGGGTGTGTCCTACATTATTTGATTAGTCCCCTACCGATGGACATTTAGCTGGTTCCAATGGTCTTCTGTTGTTTCTGGTAGATGGCAGCAAGGTCCAGAAGGCTCAAATCACTGCTGTCCTCCATCAGATGCTTCAGCAAATCTTCAAACTGTTCAGCATAAGAGGTTGGTTGGAATGAGACTGGCCTGGAGAAGTTCTTCACTGGACTTCATCAGCATTGCCAAGTCCTGGAGACCGGCTTGGTGCAGTAGTTGGGTATGGAAGGACGCCCCTGAGCTGTGAAGACCCCATAATGGCTGTGAAAAAGCACTTCCAAGCAAACAGTTTTTCTCTGGAAAAGAAAGAACAGAGCTGCTACACCTGGGTAGTTGTCAGAGCAAGAAATCATGAAATCCTTCTCTTTATTATCAAGCTTGCAAGAAAGATTAGGAGCTAAGGAACTAGAGGTATGCTCTTAAAGAAACAATTATGGACAGGTACAACTCGTCGTACTCCCACATGTTTAGTAATTTCAAAAGACTTTTTTTTTCTGCCTTCATCATAAAATAAATGGATTTAATTTGTCAAAACATTTATTGGTAGTATTAAGCAACTATAAGTAAAAGCATCTAGTTCATAGGGGGCACCAGACCATCACAGATAACCTTATTAATGTACTTATGTACTTAAATATCTATTTTACTATATTTATTATATTTCAGTATTTTGCTTGTATTGTGCTAATTACACGTGTCATCTTTATATTTTTAAGTTATTTAAAGTTTTACTTTCAAATCTTTTTGCATTTGTTTATTTTTAAGAAAGTAATACCAAGACTGATTTTGCAACCTCAATTAAAGGATGGAACTGCAGTTCATTCATTCATTTAATTAAAGTTATGTATCTAAATCACAGGTTCTATGACTGCCTTCATAGGATTAAAAAAGTGAAGAAAGAAAATGAAGTGCCAGCCCTCTTGAAACTTCCCTTTTTGCCAGAAGGAAACATAAAATATTAATCAATCAATTAATTCATTTCAACTACATTATATACTAACACCATAGGCAAAAGAAAAGCGGCTTCTGTCACCAGAAACTGGAGGATGCAGAGATTCTAAGACTTGATGCTGGATGTACAGTTCTAGAACTTTCAGAGTGCTATGGCTAGAAGTGTTAACCTAGGAGCTGGGTTACCCTGGTCTCTGAAGGCCCAGGAAGGAATGAGGTCTTTTAGAAATAGAGAATAGGAGGACCAAAAACTGAACCTTAGGGACCTTCATATTTTAATAAAGAGAAGAGAATAAGGAGCCTGAAAAGGACACTGGAATGGTATGCAACACAATAGCAGGACAACCAGGAGACAGTGGTGAGGAGAGGATGTTTCAAGGAAGAAATACATTTAAAACATGATATCTTATGTTCAGGGAAAATGAGGGCTGGTTTGGCAGAGTTAATTCCACAGAATCTGGATTGGAATACACTGACTAAGGTTAAATAAGAGAAAAGGTTTTGGAGACAGAATGAATAGAAACTTCTTTTGAGAAGTTTATCTGTGAAAGGAAGATGAGAACTAGGGTAGCGCCTGGAGAATAAAAGTGTGAGTTTATATTACTGGATATAATTTTAAAAAATTTTTACAAACATTTTTGGGGGACAGATTTCAAGAAATGTATGTAGTAGCACAAAGCACATAAAAATCAATATTTTATTTTTTTTTATATAACTGCTTACATAACAGCCTAAAATGTCAAGCATCATTGTTAAATCATTTCTAAATACTAGTAGGCTGGAATGCCTTTTCATATGCTTTGTTTGCTATTTTTAGTTCTTTTATTTGTGTTTCAGTTTATGACATTAACTAGTTTCGTACTGCCCTTGTGAATTGTTTTTATGTATCCTTAAGTCTTAAAAGTACATATAAACCATTTATGCAGATGGTAGCTATATTCCTATGATGCAACTATTTGTCAATTTTATGTTTACAAATAATAGCTCATTTTCTTTACATTTTCTCCTAATGCCAGAATGTTGAGCATGTAGAACCAATCCTCTCCCATTTTCATTCCTCTGTTGATCTTATGGATTATCAATTCCCTTTTATGTTTTAAATCTTTCACATGTATTTTTTATAGTACATTAGGATTTTTTTTTCATCTATAATACGAGATGAGAATCTAAATTGATTTCTGTCTAGGTTGCCAGGCATTTATCCTGTTACCATTTACTGAAACTTTTTTTCTTCCATATTAACGTCTAAGATAGCCTTTACTTTACTTAATTACTACAGATTATATAACAATTTCTGGGATTTCTTTTCTTTTCTTTTTTTTTTTTTTTGCTGCACCAATGTGGCTTGCAGGATCTTATTTCCCTGACCAGGGATTGAACCCAGGCCACAGGAGTGAAAGCTTGGAGTCCTAACCACTGGACCACCAGGTAACTCTCCTGGGATTTATTTTCTTTATTACTCTGATCACCTAACTCCTTACTGTCACTGTATTTATACTGTTGCTGCTTTATAATACAGTTCATTTTCTGGTAAAGCTATATATGTAAGAATTTTTCCTCTTCTATACTTTGATATTTTTGCTTGGTGATCTTTCTTAATTAACTTTTGAATTGTTCTACAGAAGTCAGCATTGGGTTTATAAAAATAATGAAATTTTGTGGACTCAAAAATAACCATACTTAAGAATCTGCCTGCCAATGCAGGGGACATGGGTTCGATCCCTGGTCCGGGAAGATCCCGCATGCCGTGGACCAACTAAGCCCGTCCGTGCGCCACAACTACTGAGCCTGCGCTCTAGAGCCCGTGTGCCACAACTACTGAGCCCACGTACCACAACTACTGAAGCCCATGTGCCTAGAACCTGTGCTCTGCAATAAGAGAAGCCACCGCAAGGAGAAGCCCGCACACCGCAACGAAGATTAGCCCCCGCTCGCCGCAACTAGAGAAAGCCCGCACGCAGCAACGAAGACCCAACACAGCCAAAAATAAATAAATAAATAAATTTATTAAAAAAAATAATAACCATACTGCAGTGGATATAAAATTCTGAGGAATTTCCTTCATCAGATGGAAAAATGAAACTGGATAGGACAATTTCTCTTCCATAAAAATCTAAGGTAAAGAACAAAAAATAGATTAAAATCATCAGAAAGTAAAAATGTAGCCACCAAAAAGAGAAGCCCAGGCAAAAAGAAAAAGAATAATTCTGCAAGTAAAAATAATTAGATTAAAAAAACCCCACAGAAATCCAACATATTGCTTAAAGAATCACTCATAACTCACTACGTGAGGTTCTGCATGGAACCCTTATTCTGCTTGGAGGCAACTCAACTTCCCTGAGTCTCGGTTTTCTCAAATGGAAAATGGAATGAAAAATATTTGTAGAGCTGATGTAAATACATTTTAAAGCTCTTAGAGGGACTTCTCTGGCGGTCCAGTGGTTAAGACTCTGAGCTTCCACTGTAGCGGGCGCAGGTTGGATCCCAAGATCCCACATGCCGAGGCAGCGCAGCTGAAAATAAAAAGCTCTTTAGAATGGCTCTTTCCTCGGGGTTAACCATAAGTGGTAACTCTTTTCTTCATTTTCTCCACATAAACCTATATGAGAATATTACGTGTCTTTTTCTATAAACTGGTTTGAAACTGTACCATCTCACTCTTGATAGCTGACTGACAAAGTCAGCTGAATTGGTGAGAACCTAGAAGAGTGAAAGATAGGTATGATCATATCAAAGACATGTTTGATTTATATTCAGTCAGCACAATGGCTTAAATCAATATCTGAAATTGAAGGGAATCTCCTAGGCTGGAATGGGAAAAATATACTGTATTCTTTTGCTGATTCTGGCGCCTGGCACCTCTCCCTGCTTTCCTGGATCTATTCTTTGGTTTCCATATCACAGTACTTTCCTTCTCCTTCAGGGCTGAAATTTCCAGGGAGCCCTCCTCCTTCACTCCCTTTCCTTGCACTGCCCTCTCCTACTTGCACAGCTACTTCCTGTTCTGTTGTGATTTCTGGTTTAAGTTTTCCCAGATGGACACAAATAGAAAGTAAAAGTTGAATGATATTTTCAGATTTTGTAGAAACACATATAAGAGAAGTCTTCCTTTTTTATGTTGAATACTTTTGAAACATGAGGGCCCACATAGTTCAAAGGAAGCAGAAAGCAGGGTCCAGTAACTGGGTGGGCTACAAAGCCCTCCCAGGAAAAGAAGCCCCTGCTGGCCAAGTGTGACAGGGCCAGAGACCAAGTCTGGCGGTCTTCTGGTCTGTGCAGACGTGCTCCTTTTAGGGAATTTTCCTCCAGAGCTGATCAGAGGTTCTTTCCTGGCAGGAACTGACCCTGATATTGGAATAAGCCTCTTGCCATAGTCTTTGTTACGAAGAAAACAAGTCTTCAACTTCAGACAGGGCGTGGCTCCTTTGATCTAGGAGCAGGTATGGTGAGAGAAAAAGGAGCCAAAAGGAGTTTCCCTCCTCCAACCTGCTGGGCAGACCCAGGGCTCCTGGTTAATGATCTGATCCACATACTGACACTGGGAGGAGGGTAGGCCCTGAAAATCTCAGGGTAAAAACCACAACAGTGTATCTGAGTACAATCTCATATTTGAGGGTGCACTAAATTTCTCTATTAACAGTAAATTCCCAGTTTCACAAATTCATTTTTTATAACGGATCTTTTAACTTTATCATTAGAAAAATATGTTCATTGTAACTTTGCATAAGGACTGCAACAGCCCCTTCTACCCCTGACACAGTAGTGAAAGGTCGCAGTCTTCCATGCCAGCCTCCAAATCCCTTTTTATCACTGGATGCCACAATACTCAAGGATCATTTTTTCCTCACCACTTGCCTTTTACTTTCAACCCACAGAGCATGCAAAGATACTGGAACCTATTGCCCACTTTTTCTTTCAACACCACCTCCTCACTTGACCTACACTTCCCAAGTCCATCTTTCCCTCTTCCGTCACCCATGTTTCAAAGACTAACTCCATGGCCAAGGTTGCAAAGCTCTTTGGAAGAAACCCTCAAGCAGATTAGGGAAAAGAAATTCAGTCCCCAGCCTGGATAGCTCTTTCCCTTCACCCTCACCTGTGGCAAAGGAAGGCCAGATGACCATGAGAGGGGCCTCCTCTAATTCTTCTCATAGGCTTGCAGAATTAGTCCCTCAGGGTGGGAAGGATCGCAAACAGGACAAGAATCTATAATCTACTCAGGACGGAGCATACCCTAGGAGACTCTTAGAAGGAGAGTATTAAAGAGGAGATGCAGAATTTGGGTCCTTCCACATAACAGATTAGTTCCCTTGCCCAGGACAGGGAATTAGCAGAGATCCCTGTGAGCAAGTCTCCCCAGTTCGTGCTACAGGCTCCATGAAAGAATAACTTTAAAAACCGGATGAAGTGTTTGTGTCAGATGCTTCATCCACAGAAAACTGGGAAGGTACAGGAAGATCCACAGCACAAATCCACAGTGATGTCAGCCTCTGTTGAGAGCCTAAACCTACTAGAAATTAGAGCAGTGTTTATGGATAAAGTGGGTAGCGAAACTCAGAAGAACAAGTCAGATACTGGCCAGATCCTAGAGAAGAAACTGAGGCTTATGCATGAATTAAGGAAAGAAAAGACAGTCCACCCATGGAGGAACTCAAGGACCAACAGAGTCCAACGATAGAAATTCCTGTGATGGCAGGGCCCCTCCTCCCCCAAAGGAAGGTAAGGGCTGAGTGTCACATCCTGCAGCCTTCAAGCAGGTGTGAGGGCCCAAGTGCACCGACCATCCATGCCATTTGTTCTACCCAAACTTCACTACATGCTTTCCAAGAGGTACACACCTTTACCTTTGCTGCCTAAAAACTTCCACATGTCTAAGAAACTGGATTCTTCTTGTATTGAAGGTAGACTCATGAACTGTTTTTGCCTTTTGGCTGATTCCCTGCATACTGGTTATATTTAACCTTAAATACACTTGCTACATGCTGGCTGTCTTCTGCCAACCTGCAATGTTTCAAGTATACAATACAAAAAAATGAGGAAAACTGCCACAAAAATTTAATACTGTTCATCGTAGAAAGACTAGTCCAGTGAGCTTCCATGCTACCCAGTGAAAAGACAAGTGATCTTGGACTAGACCAGTGGAAAGAGTGCTACACTTTATAAGACCATAAATTGAATCATTTACACCTTATACATGTATTTGTTTTGTATACTTTTCAAAAGATTCTTTTTTTTTTTTTTAATATTGCTGGAGTGCAGTATTGCCAGCCTGTGACTTTTTTTTTTTAATTAATTAATTAATTAATTAATTTTTGGCTGTGTTGGGTCTCCGTTTCTGTGCGAGGGCTTTCTCTAGTTGCGGCAAGCGGGGGCCACTCTTCATCGCGGTGCGCGGGCCTCTCACTATCGTGGCCTCTCTTGTTGCGGAGCACAGGCTCCAGACACACAGGCTCAGTAGTTGTGGCTCACGGGCCCAGTTGCTCCGCGGCATGTGGGATCTTCCCAGACCAGGATTCAAACCCGTGTCTCCTGCATTGGCAGGCCGATTCTCAACCGCTGTGCCACCAGGGAAGCCCCCAAAAGATTATGTTTTTAATAAGTTAAAATGTGTCCCATTGTAGCCACTTAAGGTAGTGCCAGTGGTGCGTATATTATCCGTCAGTTGAAGACACGAGCAGCCCCACAAACTTGACTGGGACCAAAGGCAAAAAAAGGGTGTATTCAGAAACGGTTGTCTAAGTAGACCAGAACAATCAATCAGAAGAGAAACCCCACCTGGTCTTCTGCCCTATCTATCTGGTCATTATGTTATTGTGCCCTTACTATCTAATGATATAAACTAACTTTTCATCAGAGAAAGAGAAATACTTCATTTTTTACTCCAAGAAATAGCTGATCCAAATGGTCCATCTGGGAAGAGTGGAAAGGCTAAAAAATAAAAAAAATAGCTCAATCTCTTAGCAGAACCATATGAGTGGGGTTCATTCATTATTTTTAATGTCTGGGGGGTTAAAATAGAAGATCTCATATATTATGCTATTGTAGGTCAGATACCTGGGAAAGCAGACTCTGAGACAGAGATAAGCACGCAAGGAGTTTACTGGAGAATGCGTGGATCAGTCATTGTGGCAAAGAGAATTTGAGCAGAAGTTGAGCTGCAGTGCAGTCACAGCAGGGCTTTAGCCAATCCCAAGGGAGCTCTGACTCTGGGATGACCCTGTGGAGGTAGAGAGAAGGGGCCAGGCCTTTATATCCCCACATTGACAGGTAATTGGATGCAGGCTGACCCAGGAGGGGGAAATAACTTTGGGCTAAATGAGTCACTTTAGCCAAGAGCAGTTTCCAGAGGAGACCTGCATGCTGTCAGCATGAAGCTCTATCAGCAGCTAAAGGGAGTAAGTTCTCAGGTCTTAAAGGGAGCTGTGAATGGTGCATCAGATGTCTATTATAAATGTCTTTTTTAAAAAGAAGTTTTGGGGGGTTTTTTGTTTGTTTGCTTTGTTTTTTTCTCTCTTCCTTTTTCTTCTTTTGTATGGTCATACTCAAATTTTCAGCTGGGTCCATAATTTGCAAAAATGTCTAACAAGATTGTGATGGACAAAGTATACTCTGAAAACAGTGGCCCTCTGATGTTTATTATAAGCAGTTTATGGATGTGATATTTGTTGTCTCTACCTGAGGGCATTATAGTAGCAGATGGGGTACCTGGATTGGGCACCTTCCCTGTGAATGGGAAGGATGTAGATACCGGGAAACCAAGGATGGAATGCAGGAGGACACGTTATCTGTCTTCACAGCCCTTTCCTAAGAACTGCCCTCCAGCCCTGATATCTGGACCTGGAAGCTATGAATGATAAAACCAGTGTGAGCCAATCAGAAAGCTAATCTTAAGAATCTGACTCAAGAAAGCCAGAACCTGAGACTCAGGAGCTGAGTCACATGAATGAGAATGTTCTAAGGTTGCTGGAGTTTATACAGTTCTTACCTCTTCTCAGGTTTTATCGTTTAACTTCTACTTGAATTCTGTGAGCTATCACAGTATTCCTGGAAAAATTACCTTGCAGCTCATATCAGTGCAGATTGTCACATCTTCTTAGAAGTGTGTGTGTATTTTTTGAGGATGTCATGATGTCCCTTTAATAATGAAAAGATACAATTTTAAAATGTTTTTTCATAGATTATCCATTTAAAAATTTCTATTACAAATGTATATTGTATTATATGCACAGTATTTTATAACTGTAGTACCTAGGTATATTATCAATAAAATAAATACATTGGAGGTGTGTGCTCAACATTTTTTCCAAACGGGGTGGAAGGTGAAATACCGAGGGCCTATATCGCCATAATCCTGGGGACTCCACTTAAAAACATGGGTGGACAGTCTCTGGGATTCCACATATTTGTTGAAAGTTGAGTTTTGTTTGGGTCACAGGAACAGCAAGTCACCCCTTCTAGAATCTGGGTTCACAGACAGCCCCTGCCCTGATCACCCTATGTCTCACTCCTAATTCTCCTCTCATCCTATTACATTATCTGCCTGGGTAACTAGCTAATCTATCACCAGCATGAGTACAGTAAGATCTCAGGTTCCCTTGAGGAGTCTCAGGGTTCAAGTAGCCTCTAAATATTCAGTGCCGAGTCAAGGCCAGTCTAGGACTTCATACAGATTTAGCGCCAACCACCTGCAAAGGGGTGAGCCGGACCCACTGGAGGGAAGGGACTTTAACTTATACGACCCACCGGGCCTCAGTTATCTCCTGCCATCTATGAAATGGAGAAGAAAATAATGGTCCTCAATCTGTCTTGTGCTCAAATCTGACACTGCTCCTTACCAGCTGTGGCCCTTGAGCAAGTCCCCTCCCTTCTTGACCCTCATGCCTCTCCATACCAATCTGAGCTACAAGAAAGTGGATAAAACTCAAAGAATACTGTGAAACCGTCTGCAAAGCGCTATGTGGAAGCGAGTACTATGCTTCACCCCCTCTAACTGATCTGCATTTGAATGCTTCCCAGGGAGTCTGTGTGCCCCCGGCCTGGGCCACGATGCCAGGTTCCTGGATGTCCTTAACTCTGCCTTAGGCTTTGTCTATGGGGGGGGGGGGTGACACTTCCAATTAGCCCGATAGTGCTCTCCAATGATCTCCTTAGAGGAAATTTTCCCTCACAAAGATGTTTTATTACATTTAGAGAACATCAATTAGCTTCTATATCACATCCTCTGGTAAGGATGGTCTCTATTTCTCGTCAGCAAGGATAATTATTATTCCCCCATATATGCCTGTTTTTTTCCTAAAGGAGAATGGTGCCATCTGTCTCTGCTGTGTTTAGGGGGAAACAGAATATCCTATGAGCTTGGATTTAGGGAAAGGAAGGGGTCCCTTCAGCTTTTACTGAGAGCGGGCTTTGGCTTATAAAATGAGACAAAGGTTAGGGAGAGAAGTTGACGATGGCGTTGCTGACACACCACCATCTTGGTTTCCTTCATTTGTATTTGTGAAGATAGCCCACTTAAAAAATTCATTACTTTTTCCATAATACTCTTATTAGAAAAACAAGTAACTACTCAGCAATCATTCGATGCTTACAAAAGTGAGAAATTGTAACAAAGACCACAGCACAGTATCTGGACCCATCAGTCCTCTCCTTTGCTTCCTCATTACCCTGAGCATTACGTAGTCATGGCATGGAGTGAATCAGGTTATACATGCCTCACGGGGCCAAAGATTCCCCATTGAGCATCTAGGAATAGTAAGAGAAAATAAACTTCACACATCCCCAAAGTGGAACTCAAGATTTTGGAGCAGTGAGCCCCTGAGTTCAGAAGTGTGAGGAAAAAAAAAATCTATGACCATGAATCTATGGTGGGCCACAGCTTCCATCTGCACCAAAGACCCTACACCCTTCCTGATGAAAGCTGCAGTGCTGGGCGCTCTTACTCCCTTCTCAACCTTGAGGAAAACATACAGCTGATCACACCACATCTCCTCTCCTCTCCCCATGTGACCTGCGCTGGATGGAATGTAGGAGGACATGCCAGTAGGGGACACAGAACCCCTGGCTCTGTGTTTTGGGAGGTGGTGTTGGCAGGGATTGGAGCTCTCAGCAAGGCTGCCGTGGGTGTTGGCTCACCTCCCTGCTCCTGTGAAAAGTGTTCACAGATTACCTGCCTTTCTTTCCTACCTCCACCCCAGAGGGGCGGTAGGAAGCCCTGAGTGGGTGGTACAAGGGCCCATCTGTGTGCAGTCACCACAACTCTCTGACTGTGGGGCACTGTGGACCCGGGGTCTGGGGGCGCTGCTAAAGCAGGATGAGCCCTCTGCTCTTGCCCCTCCCGACAGGAGGCGGCTAAAGGGAAGGGAGAGCCGTGAAAGGCCTCAGCAGAGCTGGAGGGGAAGGAGAATACACCGTGTCCAGGCTTGGGGAGGAAATCTCCATGTACGTTCAAGTAACACCCCCATCACTCTCTAGCCACTGGAGGGGAACTGGAATCAAAGCTAGGGACCTGAAAATGGACCCGTGAGCTGGGTCACCCCACCTTCTGCCCTCCAGGCAGTCCAGCTCTGAAGGGGTTCAGAAACAGGATGAGTTCCCTCTTAAAAGTGGCTTTTTTAGATATTAGAAAAGTATCCACTGTACAGTGGATGCAGAACTGGGTGGAGACAGGGATGTTGCTGTGCTTGGATACTGAGACGGACATGCTAAGGCCTAATACTACGGTAGGTGCTACTTAAAGATCTGCTATAGCTGTGATATTCATCTGTTTTGAAACAAACGTTGAACTCAAAATAAATAAATTCTCCCTGCTGGCTGGTCACCCTGCACAGGGATTTAACTCCTCACTGAGACTGCATGTTGCCTGACTCAATGACATCAGTGCAAGGCAAGTGGGTCACATGGCCCTCAATGATGGGAATGTTCACAGTACGGCCACACAGGGCCTGCGGAAGAATGAGGAGAGAATGAGGAAAAGGTCAGGATTGAATGTGTGGAAAGGAGGGAAACTAACAGAGGGGAAAGAATGACCCAGTGGGTGGGAAGGAACAGGAGTGTCTATCACTAATCACTAACCAAGCTACTCCCGCTCCCTGCCTCACTCCCCAACTACCTGACTCGGGCGCCACCTGCTGGTGACTGACGAGAACACTGACAAAGTAAGATGGACTTGGTGCCATCCTGTCAAGAGTGTGTGTATGTGTGTCCTTGGGACAAGTAGTGGAGAGGGAGAGCTTGTCTTTGAGCACAAAAACAGTGATGCCTTCAGGGATGTTCTGAGGCCTGCCAAACTCCTTTTTGGCCTTCCTTACAGCCATTCTTTCTGACATTGTGCAGGATCTTGTACTCAATGCAAACAGGTGGCCTATCAGGGTTGAGGTATCCTCTGTGGTTGTTAGTTATATGCTTGTTACAGTCATGGGATATCTTCTTCAGGATACACAAAGCACATGCACCACAGGTGGTTCTGCAATTTATGACAAGGGTGCAGTTTTTCTGGGCTCACTTTGGACCACTACTCAGCCCATTGAAGCCAAGGTGGCCAAACATTCTAAAGATTTTCCGTATCCCTCCTCATCCAAATGGCTTTGGTTAACGCCATTAAAGGGCAGAGTGGGGCTTCCCTCGTGGCACTTCCCTCGTGGCGCAGTGGTTAAGAATCTGCTTGCCAATGCAGGGAACACGGGTTCGAGTCCTGGTCCCGGAAGATCCCACGTGCCGCAGAGCAACTAATCCCGTGTGCCACAACTACTGAGCCTGCGCTCTAGAGCCCGCATGCCACAACTACTGAAGCGCACGTGCCTAGAGCCTGTGCTCTGCAAGAAGAGAAGCCACCGCAATGAGAAGCCCACGCACTGCAACGAAGAGTAGCCCCCGCTCTCCACAACTAGAGAAAGCCCGCACGCAGCAACAAAGACCCAACACAGCCAAAAATAAATAAAGTAAATAAATTTTAAAAATAAATAAATAAAGGGCAGAGTGGAGTGATGGCTGAAAAAGAAGAGCCACAAAGAAGTGGAGGCACGCAAAAGGAGGAGTCCCCATGAAATAGAGAAAGGAGCCACTGAGCCACCTGTTGTGCCATCTGCACCTGGAGGATAGAGGAGGTTGGGGTCAATGTAGCCACACCAGTTATTCAGCTGCCTTGGCTCCCATATCCAGGCCCTGAGCATCAACCTTTATCTCCTACCGATAAGTCCACACTTACAGAGCAAGTAAAGCCTGGGGAAAATTACTATCTGCTTTTTATTATATAATTAATAACACTGCTCACTCATTTAAAAAATGTGATTCTCCTAACTTGAAGTTCAGATAGGATGAGTAACCACACAAGTAGAAAATCCAGGACTAGAGAACTCTATTTCTCTAGAGTTAGAAGGTGACTCTAAAGACGGTGACCTTCCTTATGCGCCCATGGACAAAGACTACTCATCCAGAGAGGTAGTGGCTTAGAAGTGCCAATGACTGGCCATGGGTCACATGACAAGTTACACCTGATTCACAGATCTTCGCTTTTCACTAGGAGCTGCTCTGCACTCTGAAGTAATAAAGCAATACAGTCTAGCATTCCACCCTCTGATCTCCACCTTCAGTTTCCAAATTGTCCTCCACTGGCCAGTTAGTCAAGGAATTACAGTTCATTGGTCCTGACGGTTTCTCCTTCTCCATCAACAGCCTCTGGTCTGTTCTCTCTTTCTCCACAGATGTTATGGGCTGAATTGTGTCCTCCACACAAATTCATATATGAAAGTCCTGACCCCCAGTACCTAAGAATGTAGTGGTATTTGGAGGTAAGGTCTTTAAAGAGGTGATTCAGTTAAAATGAGGCCCTCAGGGTGGGGTCCTAATCCAGTATGACTGGTGTCTTTTTTATTTTTTGCCGTGCCGCATCATGGGGAATCTTAGTTCCCCGACCAGGGATCGAACCCATGTCCCCTGCAGTGGAAGCATGGAGTCTTAACCACTGGATCGCCAGGGAAGTCCCACTGGTGTCCTTATAAAAGGAAGAGATACCAGGATGGGCACACATGGAGAAAGGCCATGTGAGGACACAGCAAGAAGGCAGCCATCTGCAAGGCAAGAAGAGAGGCCTCAGGAGAAACCAAATCTGCATACACCTTGATCTTGGACTTTTAGCCTCCAGAACTATGAGAAAATAAATTTCTGTTGTTTAAGCCACCCAAGCTGCAGCATTTTGTTAGGGCAGTTCTAGCAAACTAACAGAGTGGTCTTCATGGTTCATCAGCTAAGCAACATTCTACACACCCTCACGTCATTCTTGTTTCATCATTCCTGTCCGGCTAAAGTCCAAACTCTCTGCCTCTTCCACGCCTGACCTCTGGTAAGTGGTGGAGACCCACTAGATAAAATCACACAAACGAGTATACTGTGCTACCATAGTTCTATGGTCTACAACTAATGGGCATCTCCAATACTGCATGGAATTCATACTTCCATTCATCCTATATATTTGGTAAGTTCCTTCTATGTGCACTTAGGATACATAAGTGAACAAAAGTGACAAAGCTCCCTGTTTTTTGGAGCTTATATCACTGGTTCCACTGTCAACTCTCTTATGCTTAGCGAAACGATTTCAAACATTCTCCACTTTGACAAACTTCTGTCCCCCAACCTCAGCAGATGTGCTGGATGCCACTTCACAGAGGACGTAAAAGCCATTAGAAGAGAACTTTTTGTTACCAAACTCAAAAACATTTACCACCCTTCCTCCTTCCTTCCTGTTCCAGTGAAAAAAGTTTCCCAGGGGGTAATCCTTCTTTGACTTTTACAGCTGGGAAAGGTGCCTTTACTTCCCCAGGCATACATTTTAGTCTATGTTGTGACTTTTGGCTTAATTATCTATTTTCTTCCAGAACAGGTATTCGCTGCTCCATCACTAGCCTTAGGGGCTTAGGATTTAGTTGGTACTCAAGAGCCATTTGGGAAATGAGAGAGCTGGCTGGAGAGAGGGCGCCCACAGCACGTCCTAGGACAGAGCCACCAGAAAGGACAGGAGTCTGAGGGATGCCCCCCCTCAGGCTGTCTATTGGGAACCACCATAGGTTTCACCTCAGGAAACTGGCTCTGCCCCTGTGGCTTCTGGAAGACAAGAGCTGGAGATTTAGCCTCACATATGAGGTTCTGGCACAGCTTTCTGGACATGTTGGGAACACTTCAGTGCCCCTGCCAGAGGGATTCTTCTGCCAGCTCCTCTATCAGTGTTCAGCAGGCAGGGCTCAGCTCTGGGGGCCTCTGAGGCTGCTCCAGCCAGGAGAAGCTTGGAACCTCAGATCCCCTAGGCACAGCCTCGGCCTCAGAATGTCTTCCAAGGGCTGCTCGTGGTCTGGGCCTGCTGGAGTCAGGACCTCCCTTCTCTGCTGCAGCTCCATGAAGATAACAGTGGTAGTAACAATTATGATGTTTAATACAGAAAACTGCATATTTAATCTCTAAATCTCATCTACTAACTGGAGAATATTCATATATTTTAATAACATAGTCATGAAGAACAGAATAAACAAGTAAGCACTTTATACAAATGTAAGGCCTGGCCTTGTTAGAGTTGCCACATGGACTTGGCAAATAACACTGTCCAGAGCCCCCCAGAGTCCCAGTGCCTTAGAAATATCAAGACTGCCTCAGTGAGACCTCAAGGTGGCCCCTTTCCACTAAAGTTGAGGGGTTGGCATCTCAAACTCTCTACAGGACCAATGTTCTTTTTGGATATGCTTTTATATAATTATACCAAAGACATCACTGTACAGTTTATTTCTATATAATATTTATCATGGAAATCTTTCCAGGGTAGTTCACATAGACTGACCTAATTTTGTATTTGGGGTGTGACATAGTTTAACTGACTACTTGACAATTTTTTCAGGTGTTTTTAAACTTAAGGATCAGAGAAGTTAGCACCTCCCAAATGGGAACTCCTGGACAAAGGGTTGTCTGCAGAAATGCGAAGGAGCAGAGCCCAGGCTACGTTGCTAAGGCTGTGCCTAGCACAGAGGAGAAATCATACAGCACACCTGAAGCTCTCTCTGGAGCACCTGAATCCTAGCAAGTTGTTTGGCAGATCATAGCTACTCTGTGAAATGTATAAATAAATGATATAAATAATCACGACTCTCATTTCACTTAGTTTCAGACTACCTCTGGTGATAGTGTTTAAGGTATAGGTAAAACAATGTTATAAAGACAAAGATAACTTGTAAAAAAACCAATAAAGTGAGGGATGGGGAAGGGGATGTTCCCTGATTTTCAGACATAATTTTCACCCAAGGAAAATCACAACATTTCATATCGAAAACTCTTTCCAGTGTAGGGATTAGATTTAGGCAAGCTAGAAACTTGCCTCAGATACAAATAGAAAAGGGGTGCCAAGTGACTTAGTAATATGGAAAAGTAATATATTATTGCAATGGTTTAAAAAATTAGAATTAATGATAAAAAACCCTTGATGAACATATAAAAATTATAAATGAAGACAAAATCTGGCACCACAATTACAAAAGCCTAAGAGCTGTACAAGTGGGGGAGGAGGAAGGGCTTCTAGCATAAAGTTAAAGTTTGACAAATTCCATGCATTCTATACATTTCTCACCAAAGAAACCTAAATGTACTTACTTGCTAAATATCTGGACACCCTTCACACAACACTGCTAAAAAGGGGTGTGATGTGTTTACCTGTGATACTGAAGCTTTTATAGTGAAAAGTTTTGGTCACTTTTCAGTCTCAATACATACAGAAGCACTTGATGAACATTTTGATTCTGTCAAAAGAGAAGGAGATAGCCCCATAAAAATGTGCCAACAAGGTGGTTGTCATTGTTGTCAATCAAAGAAGAAATATCAAAATATTGGCCTGCCACAGAATCATATTTTCAAACTGTGGGACAGGAAGAATATCCCCTATAATTTGGAAATGCATTAGGGATGAGATGGAGAAAAGAATTAATATAAATCAGAAATGTATATGCTGTTTCTCAAAAACTGTTTCAGTAAGCTAAAATTAAATTAAGATGGTAATTCTCTCAATTGAAAATGAGATAAGAAGTAATTCTGACAAAATTATTGTTGAATTTGCTTTCAAAAGCCCAGTACATTTAACAAATTGTGGTTTTGGTATAAGTAAAATGTTCACAGCTACAATAATCTGAATTTTAATACACCCACTTTTCAATACTTTTAAACTACTATAACGTTGTATAAAAAATGAACCATTAAAGTTTAATAAAATCATTGTAATAAAATTCGTGTCCAGATTGTAGGTGCGTTTCTCCTTTTCCTGAATTCGACTTTCTTCCCAGAAACAGCCCTGAAATCTGAACACATACCACGACACGCTCTGATTTCGAGCCGTCAGTCCCTGCGTAAATGGGCACCGGCGTCAACCGGTCTGGCTAAAAGCTCCTACCAGGAAGGGAAGGATGGACGCAGAGGCAGGTGCAGAAAATGAAAGACTGTGCGAAGCCGCGGCAAAGCTCCCCTCCGCAGTCAGGCCCGAAAAGGAAGTTTCCTCTCGCTCTCGCGGCCCCACGCGCTCACTGGACCCCGGCGGCGCCTTTCCTGGGCCGGGGCTCCTGCAGACGGCGACGCGCAGGTTCTTCCCGTGGGCGCTGCGCCCGAGTTCGCGGAGCTGGACCCGGAGGCGGGTCCCGCTGGGTGGGCGGTGCCCGTCGGTCCGTTGGGGCGAGTTCGGGCGCCCCCTCCCGGCCGCTGGGGCGCAGCGAAGGTAGCTTTGAGGGCTTTGCCTAGTGGAGGACCTGAGCTCCCTTTCACGGTGGTCCAGGTGAAGTGCTGAATTTCTGGACTCCTGATCTCGCTGCTGATGGCCGTGGGGACGCTCTGCTCCATCCCTCACATTTTACCCGTTAGTATACATCGTCTTATATTCTTCCAATCATTTCCCATATTCATGTAAGTTGGGAGCGTTAAGTATTTGTTGCCTGAATCCACTAGAGCTTTGGTGTTGTCTACAGAGGACTCCTTGAAATGTTTGTAATCCAATCTGGTGCAGGGGTCAAAACTCTCAAGGGTCTTGTCTAGCACGCAGCTCATAAATTTATGGTGAGAATTAATTGAACAATATATATGAATCATCTTGGACAATTAAATATGATTATTTTATAATTATTAGAATTATTAATTTTGTTGATCACATTTAGGCTCTCAGAAATAATTGCCAGTTGATCATTTTACTTTGCTTATTATGTAAAATAATCAGGATACTTTGCAATTTGTTCAACTCATCTAGAAATTTGTAGGTGGACAAAAATTAATGAAAATATAAAGAATTTGTAACAGCGAGGTATGAGACAACAAAGGAATATCAATGTGTTACAAGAAAAGTATAGGGCTTTCCAGAAAATAAGGGATGGTTCAACACATGCAGTTTGCGCAGGTGTCTATGGTGTGGATAGGGAAGTGGAGTTTGGAATCTGACATATTAGGTTTTGAAACCTGGATTTGCCATTTACTTATCAGATTGTTTTATTCACATAAAGCCTTAGCAGGTGGCTCTTTGGAAATGAGAATATTAACACTCATCAACTATGTTGGAAAGATTAAGTGAGTCCCTTATAAGGGCTACGGAATTTGTAGTTGCTGTCATATCATTTTTGATAAAGACTAAAAGTCTGTGTAATTTGTCTGGTAGGTCTTTGGTAATCATGTTCACAGTAGCATTGTAACATTTAATTAGTAATCAATTCAGGATTAATGTGTCATAAAGAGTGAGGGCAGCACCAAGGAAAGTTTACTCACTGCCCTCGCAGCCCCACTCGCTCCCTGGGCCCCGGCGGCGCCTCGCCCGGGCCTGGGCTCCTGCCCACGGCAACGGCCGGGTTCTCCCCGTGTATGCAGCGCTCGAGTCCGCGGTACTGGACCCGGAGGCGGGTCCCACTGGGTGGGCGGTGCCGGTCGGTCCCTTACGGCGAGTTCGGGCGCCGCTCCTGGCCGCTGCGGCGCAGGGAAAGGAGCTTTGCGCGTTGTTGAGCTGTAGCCCTGGCGCTGTTTCACTGAAACGCTGAATTCGCGGATTCCTGGTCTCTCAGAGGACGGCAATGGTGATGATCAGCTCCATCCATCACATTTTACAGGGCTGGAGAACATCATCCTCGGTGTCATCAGTGAAGAGGTTGGCAGGCCTCTGGTGAGCTTGGTGATGCTGCAGATGTCTGGCTGTGGCGGCCTTTATCCAGCTGTGCTGAAAATCTTCCCGGAAATGAGATTCTTAATTAACCCCAGAATTGTCATTTTCTGTACTTATCTCAATTTTGTTTCCTCACTTAAAAAAAAATTCTCTTCTATTTTGGGCGTCAGAGAATGTCACATCTTCAATGCTGTTTTTGTATTATTACACTGGAAATTAAATATATTCATGGAAAATGACAGAAGACTCAATCCAACAGGATGTAGTCATCTAAGTGAGTCAACTCAGGTTGAAATAAAAACCTGACGCTCAATCTAACTCCGTTTTGTAAGTCTAATAAGAGAACTTAGAGGTCTGACCCTGTACTCTATTTTGACACTTCTTAAATTGCACCAAAATATATCTAGCCACACCTCTCCGCATTTCTTTTTTAAGGGTCTAATACATAAGATTTGAATTCTTCCACAATTATGTACAGAACTGTAGCTCTCGTTTTCTGACATAGTCTGCAGGTAATGGTGGCATAATACTGAACAACAAGGGTTAATTCATACAGTCCTCTTCATTCTGCCACCAAAAATGTTCTGACTGCACATATATGTGACTATGTGCTTGGCAATGTGGATTCCAGGAAAGTAAGGCAGGGATGGTGACTGCCCTCCAGGGAGCAGGGAGGACAGACTTCAGAGGCAGGATTAGGATGAAGGCAGCACCACGTGCTCAGTGCAGCTGAGGGCCAGTGCTCAGAGCTGATGAAGAGGAGGGCCTGGGAGCAGCAGAAAGCTCCACTCTGACAAAGGTCTGTGGCTTCTGAATTTAAAAGACATCAGACTTTCACTTCCTCTTTTAAAAAGTTGAGTCATCTTTACTAGTGGTCACACAGGACATTGCATAGATCAAATAAAATAAAGTTTGCAAGTTACAGGCTGAGAATCCGAAGAGTGAATGATAGCAGGTTTTTGTATTAATACAACAAATGGTAACCTGTATAGTCCACCCTCAGCCCAGCCAAGAGAAGCTCTGACTGCAGGTCCCTTAACACTGTCAGGGGTCTGCACGTTGAGGCCCCAAGTGGAAACTCTAGGAGAAGGATTGCCTGCAGGACCGTGAAGGAGCAGAGCCCAAGTTTCCACCCTTAGAGCAGTACCTGGTACATTATGGAGAGAAATCTTACAGCAATTGAAGCTCTTTGCAGAGAACCAGCATCTAGGAAAGTTGTCTGATAAAACATAGCTGCTCTGTGAATACTGTAAATGAGATAAGCAGTCCCTTTCCTCATCCTGAGTTAGTTTCAGACCACCTCTGATGCTAATTTTTAAGACACAGATTAAATTATACTTCAAAAACTCATAGAAAAAGAAATCAGATTTGTGGTTACCAAAGGGCAGGGGGTGGGGAGATAGGAAATCAGATGAAGGCAGTCTAAGGTATTTTTTTTCTTAAAAAATAAAGAGACACAGATTTTTAAAAAGATTTAGAGAGAAGGAAAATGGTTAAAATGTATATATATGGTCTGCATGTTGAGTCCCCCAAATGCAAACTCTAGGAGAGGGATTGCCCACAGGACTGTGAAGCAGCAGAGCCCAAGATTCCAGTCTTAGAGCAGTGCCTGGTACATTATGGACAGAAATCTTAACAGCCCTTGAATAATTTTGCAGAGAACAAGGATCTAGGAAAATTGTCTCACACACACAAAAAAATGACTGCTCTGTGAATAGTATAAATGAATAGTACCTCATCCTTAGTTAGTCTCAGATCACCTCTGGTGATATTATTTTAAGACAAAGATTGTTTTAAAAGTTAAAGAGACCAGGAAATTGGTTATAAAATGTAGATGGGGGAGAGGGTGACAGGACTTTCACCTATACTTTCTTATACTTTCATCCAGGGAAGTACTTTCTCAACAGTACTTCAAAAGCTATTTCCTAGGTTAGTTTTAGGGTTAAGTGAAAAGGACTTTCTTTAAGCATGGAATGTAAGAAGGCACCAAATCTAAGACGTCAAGATTAATAATATTTTAATTCAATATTGAAAAATGAAAATGACAAAACATGCCTGCTGAACAAAACATCAAAATTTTAAATAAAGACAAGAAATGACCCTGCATTTGCACGACTGTGAGTGTCTTACAAAGGAAGGTTTCACGTTGCCAATGAAATCTGGGCAATTTTCCTTTAATCTACGAAATTCTTACCAAAGAAAATGAAAAGATCAGACCTGGTAAATGTCCTCAACGCTTTGTACAGGACACTAACTCTTCTTTGTTCCTTCCTTCCTTCCTTCCTCCCTCTTTTTTTTCTTTCCTTCCTTCCTTCTTTCTTTCTTTTTTTTTTCTCTCTCTCTTTCTTTCTTCTTTTTTGGGTGGGCCACACTCCATGCGGGATCTTAGTTCCCCCACCAGGGATCGAACCCACACCCCTTGCATTAGAAGCACAGAGTCTTAACCACTGTCCTCTTCTTTCTACAATGCAATCAAGATGGGGTCCTGGGAGAGGTGTTTCAGAAACCCGGGTTAAATAAAAATTATTTAGGACTGTCACAGAGTCACGAGAAATTGTCAAGTATAGAAGTGATCTTGAATATATTAATGAGTTTGCTTCCATTTGCTAAGAGAGTAAAATTATATTCTTGTTTTAGTATAAAGAAACTATAGTTTAAATAGAGTTTAATAAAATGCTGTGTTTTGATATATATATTTTAATATCCTATATCTAAATTTAAAATATTTTCATAAAAATATTTCAAAATATAAAAAATTTAAAAATATTTAAGTTACACATAATATAAATTAAATTAAATATAAATTTAATTTAAAATTTTCAAAATAAAATGCTGTGAGTTTTAAAATATTCCCACTTTTCAGTTATTCAGTACTTCCTCCCCCACGTTAACGCTGTATTCTTTTTTTTTTTTTAAACATCTTTATTGAAGTATAATTGCCTTACAATGGTGTGTTAGCTTCTGCTTTATAACAAAGTGAATCAGTTATACATATACAATATGTTCCCATATCTCTTCCCTCTTGCATCTCCCTCCCTCCCACCCTCCCCATCCCACCCCTCTAGGTGGTCACAAAGCACCGAGCTGATCTCCCTGTGCTATGTAACGCTGTATTCTTGAAAGACACCATGAAGTCCCAGAGCATCTACAGGGGCGCTCAGCTCCCGCGTCCTCGGCTCCGGTGGTGGCCGCGCTCCGACTCACCCGCAGGGTGTCCCCAACATCGTCCTGTCGTCCCATCGCCGCCGCCGCGTTCCCTTTTCTCTGAGCCTTCGCTGCCTCGCGCCAGAAACGAGCCCGAATCTGTAAAATCGGCCCCAACTCGCTCTGATTCCCAGCTTCAAACCCCTCAGAAAACGGCTTGATTCTCCAAAATGGACTCGCTCAAGTTTCTGTGCGAAAATAAAGCACAAAACTCAGGGGCAGCCCCGAAAATGCAAGGTTCCAGCTTCCAATCAGACAAAAATGTCGCCGGCGAGGCCGCGACAAAGTTCCTTCCTCAGCCCTCTGGGCTTCCGAAATGAATGTTTTTCTCGCACTATTAAAGCAGCACAAAGCTGGTCTCTGAGGCTTCAACGCCTTTTCTCTCGAGCTGCCAGACCCGCTGAAAACTGCAGACTCTCAGAAATCGATGTTTCTCTTAACAAAATCGATAAAAAGACATCTTGCGCCCTCTTGCGGCCGCCTAGAGAAGTGCGCTGTCCCAGGACCCAGGGAAGGAACCTTTTGCTGATTGTTTAGCGTTGCCCGCCCGCCGCCCTGTGGCTCACTGAAATTCTCAAAGGCCCAGATCTATTTGGTAGTGGCAGGAGTGATGCTCTGCTCCATCCCTGCTTGCTCTCTTGGCAACAAAGAAATCTTCATACATTTAAGACAGATGAAAAGGATCCCCTCTCAGTCGTGCCTAGAGGACAGAACCGACTTCAAATTTCCTTGGAAAAGAGAGAATATCACCCAAATCCAGACGACTCAAGGCACCCGTTTATTGCCAACTGATGCTCCAACAGAACTTCAACCTCTTCACCACGGAGGACAGCCATGCTGCCTGGAACAACACCCTCCTCGATAAACTTCTCTCCAGCCTTGATCAGAGGCTGGACCGACTGGAGCAGCTGAAAAAAGGCAATCTAGATTGTCGCGATTTGGGACTTGCTGCCCGGGAGTATTTCCACGGAATCCATCTCTACCTGAAGGCAAAGGAATACAGCCCCTGTGCCTGGGAGGTTGTCAGAGTGGAAACTGAAAGGTCCTTTCCTTCATGTAAGAATCCTCAAAGAAAATGAAAATTATATTTGTGACACTCTCTAATCAGATTAGTGTTTGCTTAGTGTTCCAAAGCAATCTCGACTCATATTTCCTCACAAGCTGATAAATGTCTGAAATGAAAATCATACTTTTACAAAAATATATTTAGACAGAAGAACACAATCTCTTTTCTTAAATAAACAATTTCATAATAATCAAAGATCTGTTTAGGTTTTTGGGGGGTATTGCTATTTTCAACCTATGAAGTTTATTTTCTTTTTGTGGAAAAGTTTTTAGGATAGTATGTTGTTAAAGGTATTTGTCAGTTAACTTAATGCTGGCTGCTGTAACAGGTAAACAGCAAACTGTCAGGAATTTGATCATAATAGAAATTTATCTTTTCTTCTTTTAAGGGCACAATGCAGGCCTTCCTGATCAGGTGAATATTCTGGTTGGCTCTGCCCCAAAGAGGGATTCGAGGACATGGGTACCCACTGTTGTGTGGATTTTTCCATCATCAACAGGTGACTCCAAATTTGTCTGTAGTACTTGAGTCTATTCCACTCAGTGGTAAAGGGAAAAAGTCTGGCGGACCACATGGATGTTTTCAAGGGCCAGAACTATACAGGGTAAGAGCACTTCTGCTCATATTACATGGCCTGAATTTATCCTCATGGTAATCTAATTGCAAGAAGTTGGGAAATTATTGGATGACTAATGGATGAGGAGACAAGTTCAGGGCATGAGACCACTTTTCATTTTTACACTATTTGTCCTAGTGAAGTTCTGGGTGGGGTGGAGAGGAACAACTAATGTTCTTGCTTGCACACACTTCATTAAAAACAATCTGACACAAATTCTTATTCCACAGTTTCAGCTTGGGGAAGATGATATGGATGTGACTCAGAGTTCACAGTATCATAGACTATTTGAAAGAAACATTCAAGTTGATGCCCAAAGGCATAGCCTATGAGGAAAATACCCACAAGTGTAGACACATTACAAGTTGTTTCCTTATTTCCTGAGGGAGACAAGAAAAGAATGATCAGGCAGCTCCTTGCAAGTACTTAAGAATCACTGAGTGGAGAGTGAGTCTTCCACTCACCAGATCTTCCAAATATTAGAAATGCAAACTTGAAGAAAATATTCCTGCAAACAATCTTTAAAAAAATACCTCACACGGGCTTCCCTGGTGGAACAGTGGTTAAGAATCCATCTGCCAATGCAGGGGACACAGGTTCAGGCCCTAGTCTGGGAAGATCCCACATGCCACGGAGCAACTAAGCCCATGCGCCACAACTACTGAGCCTGTGCTCTAGAGCCCACGAGCCACAACTACTGAGCCCATGTGCCACAACTACTGAAGCCCACGCACCTAGAGCCCGTGCTCCGCAACAAGAGAAGCCACCGCAATGAGAAGCCTGTGCACCTCAATGAGGAGTAGCTCCCGCTATCCGCAACTAGAGAAAGCCCACACACAGCAATGAAGACCCAACGCAGCCCCAAAAAACAAACAAAAAAAACTCACACAATATTCCATTATCACTTCCCCTGTAGAACCATGAAGAATCTTTAAAGTATCTTTAGATTATTGTCTTCTCACATCATATCTATCTAGTATATGTTGGTATAATTCTTTCTCCTATCATTACCACCATTGTGGATTGATGTTACATGAATATTGATTGAGCTCCTGAAATGATAGGGACTGGACTAGCTGTCTAGGAAACGGGGTTGGGTAAGATGGTGTCTCTCGCTTTAGGTATTTTACAGACTCCTGGAAGATATTCTGAGGATACAATAGGTCAGGTCATGTCTTACTATTTGGGCTTCTTCAACAAAAGAGCATAGACTGGGTAGTTTGTAAAGAGCAGAAATGTATTGCTCACAGTTCTAGAGTCTGGAAATCCAAGATCTGGGTGTCAGCCTGGTCCAGTTCTGGTGAGAGGCTGCTTCAGGTCTCACACTGCAGAGTTCTCCTTATATCAGCACAGGGCAGAAGAGGGAGGGATTTATCTTGACCTGTTTTATAACTGCCCTAATTCCATTTGTGAGGTCTCCATCTTCACAGCATAATCATGTTCCAAAGGGTCCACCACCTGATATCACCACTTTGGTGGTTAGGCCATCAATATATGAATGTAAAGGTCTTTAAAGGTTACATGCATCTAGAAGTAAGAATATAGTCATACTGAGTAAAAAAGAATGAGCAGGTTAGCAGGCAAAAAGAGTAGACCAAGGACTCAGAATCCAAACTCTCGATTTACAACCTGCCATAATGCTTTAATTATTATATGTCAAATATTGGAAATCAAACTGAAAAGGAGCCCACTGTCTCATGGGATGGAATGAAAATACAGGATGAAAATGATATTCATCATTTTTTGTAAGGAGTCTCCAAAAAATCTCAGGATAAAGGTAATAATTATCACATTAGTAAAGATCCACGAAAGAGTAATATGGTAAATGTCTGGCTGCTGTGAGCTATGAGGATCAGAGAGAGTTTGAGTTTAGATCCTCGGCTCTGTATATGACACCAGTCTGGTTATTTTCTATTGTGACATACTAGTGGACAAATTAGAGGCAAGGCCATCCTTGTGTGTTTAATATAGTTCCGGGCACAGGCTGAAAATTGTGCTGCTCTTGCAACTTGAATCCTCAGCCATATGCACCTTAAAGGAAAGAGAATCCAAGTGATTTTAGCAATAAACTCAGTAGGCATTATTGATATCAGCAGGAGTAGAGTGGAAATGTTAGCCGTTGTCTGTTATAATCGCAGTAAATATGGCTGTGAGGAAGCAAAATAGATTGGTCATTCGTAAATGTCTGCCAGTAGGAGGAGAAAATCTCAGAAAGTGCTTTAGTAAAATTACTTGTTGAGTCAAAAACTACTAGAACTTATGAACGAATTAAGCAAGGTAACAGAATACAAGATTAACATACAGAAATCTGTTGCATTTCTTTACACTAATGATGAAATATCAAAGGAAAAAGTAAAAAAACAATCCCTTTTAAAATCTCATAAAAAAATAATAAAATACTTAAGAATAAACCTGACCAAGGAGATGAAATACTTATAACTAAGAACTATACAACATTGATAAAGGAAATTGAAGATGATTCAAAGGAATGGATAGTTATCCTATGGGCCTGGATGGGAAGAATTAATGGCCATACTACACAAAGCAATCTACAGATTCAGTGCGATCCCTATCAAATTACCCATGACATCTTTCACAGAACTAGAACAAATAATCCTAAAATCTATATGGAACCACAAAAGACCCAGAATTGCCAAAGCAATCCTTAGGAGAAAGAACAAAGCTGGAGGTATAACCCTTCCAGACTTCAGACAATGCTACAAAGCTAGAGAAATCAAAACAGCATGGTATTGGCACAAAACCAGACCTATGGATCAGTGGAACAGAATACAGAGCCCAGAAATAAACCCACACACCTACAGTCAATGAATCTTCGACAAAGGGGGCAAGAATGTACAATGGAGAAAAGACAGTCTCTTCAGCAAGTGGTTTTGGGGAAGCTGGACAGCCATAATTAAATCAATTAAGTTAGAACACTTCCTCACACCATACACAAACATAAACTCAAAATGGCTTAAAGACTTAAATATAAGATGTGACACCATACAACTCCTAGAAGAAAACACAGGCAAAATATTCTCTGACATAAATCGTAGCAATATTTTCTTAAGTCAGTTTCCCAAGGCATAGAAATAAAAGCAAAAATAAACAAATGGGACCTAATCAAACTTATAAGCTTCTGCATAGCAAAGGAAACCATTAACAAAATGAAAAGACAAGCTATGGAGTGGCAGGAAATATTTGCTAGCTATGCAACTGACAAGGGCTTAATTCCCAAAATATACAAACAACTTATACAGCTCAATAACATAGAAATAAACAACCCAATCAAAAAATGGGCTGGGGCTTCCCTGGTGGCGCAGTGGTTGAGAGTCTGCCTGCCAATGCAGGGGACACGGGTTCAAGCCCTGGTATGGGAAGATCCCACATGCCGCGGAGCAACTAGGCCCGTGAGCCACAACTGCTGAGCCTGCGCGTCTGGAGCCTGTGCTCCGCAACAAGAGAGGCCGCGATGGTGAGAGGCCCGCGCACCGCGATGAAGAGTGGCCCCTGCTTGCCGCAACTAGAGAAAGCCCTCGCACAGAAACGAAGACCCAACACAGCCATAAAAAAAAAAAAAAAAAGTATATGAAAGCATATACATTTAAAAAAAAAAAAAAAGGGCTGAAGAACTGAATAGACATTTCTCCAAAGAAGACATACAGATGGCCAATAAGCACATGATAAGATGCTCAAAATTGCTGATTATTAGAGAAATGCAAATCAAAACTACAATGAAGTATCACCTCACACCGGTCACAATGGCCATCATCAAAAAGTCTACAAACAATAAATGCTGGAGAGGATTTGGAGAAAAGGGAATCCTCCTACACTGTTGGTGGGAATGTAAATTGGTGCAGCCACTATGGAAAACAGGATGGAGGTTCCTTAAAAAAAGAAAACTAAAGTTACCATATGATCCAGCAATCCCACTCCTGGGCATATATCTGGAGAAAACTCTAATTCGAAAAGATACATGCACTTCAATGTTTATAGCAGAACTATTCACAATAGCCAAGACATGGAATGAACCTGAATGTTCATCGACAGATGAATGGAAAGAGAAGGTGTGGTATATATATATACAATGGACTACTACTCAGCCATATAAAAGAATGAAATAATGCCATTTGCAACAACATGGATGGACCTAGAGATTATCATACTAAGTGAAGTAAGACAAAGACAAATATCACATGATATCACTTATATGTGGAATCAAAAAATGATACAAATGAACTTATTTACAAAACAGACACTGACTCACAGACATAGAAAATAAGCTTATGGTTACCAAAGGGAAAGGGGGGAGAGGGATAAATGGAGTTTGAGATTAGCAGATACAAACTACTATATATAAAATAGAAAAACAACAAGGTCCTACTGTATAACACAGGAAATTATGTTCAGTATCTTCTAGTAAACTATAATGGAAAAGAATCTGAAAAAGAATATATATATATATATATCTATATCTGAATCTCTTTGCTATACACCAGAAAAACTAACAAACATTGGAATCAACTATACTTCAATGAAAATAAAATAAAATAAAATACATAGATGAGTCTATTACAAAAAATTACTTGTGGTGTGATTACACTGGACTTGCTGCCAAGGATAATACAGGGAATGGATAGAGTCCAGTTACTAAAGAGCTAATTTGCCAAAGATTATCACATACCTACCATGTAAAGAGCAGGAATGTAGAGGGCTGAGGCCACATGACTTCCTACACAAAATAAAAGAATTCAAGATGGGAGATGAAAGTTAATTCTTTCCATGATAATAATCAATATTTATCCAGTTATGAGTCAAATACAAAGATGTATTCATTCCGTTTAAAAGAACAGACTTGGATTGGAACTTCTGGAGGTCCTTAGGGAAATTTAAACATTAATGCAAAAATATGGAGAATGATTCAATTTTTTTTTTTACTTTTTTGTTTTATTTTTATTACACACTACAAAATACACTGCATGCTACACAATACACTGCATAACCTTCTAGCAGGGGTAGACAAGCATAACTGAGTTATTTTTCATCAATCAGGAAAATGCTTCCTTAATCAATGTTCACCAAACCATTTGACACATAGTAACGATTAACTGCAGAGATGCACCTATCTCTTTCTATCAAATTCCACTGATATGAATAACGGGCAACCCTTTCTTCCTTGCCCCCGTTAGTGAACCTGTGGATGCGTGCAGTGGCCATTCCCGGGATGGACAAGCACGCGGCCATGACTGCGATCCTGGGGAGAATCTCAAACCACATCGCGACAATTCAATTTTTGATGTTGCCTAAATTATGCATTCTCATTGGGGATGCTCCCATGGGTGCAAACATTAGTTTTCTGGGGTATGAACAAATCTCAGCCATTACAATGGCTTTGGTGTTCAAAGGTCAACCTTATCCAACAAAGTCTTATTCCTTTGTATTCATTTTGCTCTTCAGGTTTTCTTGTATATGATGTGAGAAGCATTGACACTGAGTTCATGGAATATAAACAAATGTTATGCAGGATCAGTGCTACAACCTATGGTGACTTAACTGTTCATTACAGGACTTTCTCACCATCATTTGCTTGATCTCAAAGTCATAATGTGAGAAGTGTCCTTTACTTACTTATGAGCTGCCATTGGCTGTCTTGTGGATGTTGCTTATGTTTGAGCCTTGGTGTGATTTGGGCTTTGGGAATTAAGCACGAATAGGTTATATTTTATTATTTAATTCTACTAAAGTTATTTAGCACATCACTAATTATGCCTAGTTCTAAACAGAAAACTGTTGACAATATCTAGATGAATACCTAGCAGCTAGTGAAGTTAAAAATTTTATGATATGAATCAAAATTAATAGTTAATTACCTAAAAATATATGCTAAGTAAATACTTTAAATTTTCAGTGGTTTTAGCAATTCTGATGATTTTATTTAAAATATATCCATACATTGGTACTATTATGAAATATTTATATAAATTTTTATTTGAAATTATAATTTGATACATTACTATTTATATAAGTAAATATATTACATTAAAAGTTACTCTGCATAATTAGGTAAATTTCACTCTATATCAAATACCCTATACAAATGCAAAATAAAACCAGTATCAGATTTTTATTGAACTGGAAAAAAAATTAGCAAGTGAGCAATAAAATGGACATTACCACAGTCCTAGCATAAATTTCAGCAACTCCCTGGAAAACAAATTAGTTTTAGGTCTCAAGAACCTTACAAATGGTGATATCTTTTGATTTCATAATTATACTTTGTTAAATCTATCCTAGGAAATATTCATCATTGGGTACAATTTTATACCCAAGGACATTCTCCCAACATGATTGGTAAATGTGAAATTTTGAAATTTTTTAAAAAAAATTAATTAATTATTTATTTATGTATTTTTGGCTGTGTTGGGTCTTCGTTTCTGTGCCAGGGCTTTCTCTAGTTGCGGCAAGTGGGGGCCACTCTTCATCGCGGTGCGCGGGCCCCTCACTATCGTGGCCTCTCCTGTTGCGGAGCACAGGCTCCAGACGCGCAGGCTCAGCAGTTGTGGCTCACGGGCCTAGTTGCTCCGCGGCATGTGGGATCTTCCCAGACCAGGGCTCGAACCCGTGTCCCCTGCATTAGCAGGCAGATTCTCAACCACTGTGCCACCAGGGAAGCCCTTTTGAAATATTCTTAATCTAAAAAAACTAAAATGTTAAACAAGGCTACATCCATAGACTAGAACATTATACAGGCATTGTAGATGTTTTATTTGAGTAATATTTTTAAGTTCATTTATTTATTTATTTTTGGCTGTGTTGGGTCTTCGTTGCTGTGCACAGGCTTTCTCTAGTTGCGGTGAGCAGGGGCTACTTTTCGTTGTGGTGCGTGGGCTTCTCATTGCGGTGGCTTCTCTTGTTGTGCAGCACGGGCTCTAGGCGTGTGGACTTCAGTAGTTGTGGCACACGGGCTCAGTAGTTGTGGCTCACAGGCTCTAGAGCGCAGGCTCAGTAGTTGTGGCGCATGGGCTTAGTTGTTCTGCGGCATGTGGGATCTTCCCGGACCAGGGATCGAACTCGTGTCCCCTGCACTGGCAGGTGGATTCTTTTTTTTTTTTCTTAAGTTGTCTTTTATCTAAATCTGTCTTTTTAAAAAAAATTAATTAATTTATTTGTTTATTTATATTTGGCTGCATTAGGTCTTTGTTGCTGCGCGTGGGCTTTCTCTAGTTGTGGCGAGCGGGGGCTACTCTTTGTTGCGGTGCCTGGGTTTCTCATTGCAGTGGTTTCTCTTGTTGCAGAGCACAGGTTCTAGGCGCATGGGGTTCAGTAGTTGTGGTTCACGGGCTCCAGAGCACAGACTCTGTAGTTGTGGCACACGGGCTTAGTTGCTCCACGGCATGTGGGATCTTCCCAGACCAGGGCTCAAACCCGTGTCCCTGCATTGGCAGGCAGATTCCTAACCAGTGCGCCACCAGGGAAGTCCCTGAGTAATTTTTAATGGCATAAGAAAATGTTTATAATATAAAGCTTAATTTAGAAAATCAGTAAGCTTCTTCAAATATATCTTTTGACTAAAAAAAAACATTACTCTGCAAACTTAGTTATAAAGTTAAATTAGTTGTCAATAATTTTTTTTTCTTTTTGGCCACACTGCGTAGCATGTGGGATCTTAGTTCCCGACCAGGGATCAAACCCATGCCCCCTGCAGTGGAAGCGTGGATTATTAACCACTGGACCACCAGGGAAGTCCCTAGTTCTCAATAGCTTTTAAATACAATTTTTAGCGCAAATTTTTTTCATTCTTAACCCTCCATTGAATAAAAACAGTAAAATTTTCACTTTCTTTTTTATGTATACAGATATTCATGGAGTATATAAATAGATACCCAGTACATATGTGTTTTCAAACTTTCATGGGGGGGCAATTAGGAAAAAACTATCTAAAAAGGCTCTGTGGGCAGGGGAAGAGGAGGCAATAATGGAAAAAATAATGGCCGAGAAACGTTGCCCTAACCCATTTGGAGAGTGCAAAATGAAAAGCAAAAACAGAAGTAGAAAGTAAGAAGAAACATTCAGAAAATGGAAATGAATATGTCCCTATTTAAGACCCAGGCCTGAAGGAAGGTCTTCAGAGAACCTAGAGAGCAGGGTTCACAGAGTCCCCACCTCAGCCAGGCCAGCAGCATCTACAAGGTCCCCGATGGCCCCAACCTTGTCCTTCCTCCTGGCCCTGGTGCTGCTCAGCTGCAACTCCACCTGCTCTCTGGGCTGCGACCTGCCTCAGACCCACAGCCTGGCTAGCAGGAGGAACCTGATGCTCCTGCAACAAATGAGGAGAATCTCCCCCTTCTCCTGCCTGAAGGACAGAAAGGACTTTGGATTCCCCCAGGAGGCGTTTGGTGGCAACCAGTTCCAGAAGGCTCAAGCCATCGCTGTCGTCCATGAGACGATCCAGCAGACCTTCCAGCTCTTCAGCACGGAGGGCTCGGCTGCCGCTTGGGATGAGACCCTCCTGGACAAGTTCTGCACTGCACTTTATCAGCAGCTCACTGACCTGCAAGCCTGTGTGATGCAGGAGGCGGGGCTGGAAGGGACTCCCCTGCTGAAGGAGGACTCCATCCTGGCTGTGAGGAAATACTTCCACAGAATCACTGTCTATCTGCAAGAGAAGAAATACAGCCCTTGTGCCTGGGAGATTGTCAGAGCAGAAGTCATGAGATCCTTCTCTTCATCAACAAACTTGCAAGAAAGACTCAGGAGGAAGGAATGACACACACCTGCTTCAACACGGAAATGATTCTCACTGCCTAACAAGACCACACTTCCACCTGTGCTGCCATGTCAAAGACTCTCATTTCTGCTCTCATCATGCTCTGAATTGAATTAATTTGTCAAATGTCTTCAGGAATATTAAGCAACATGGTGTTCTACTCTACAGGCACTAGTTCCTCAAAGATGCCCATGCTGATCTATTTATCTATTTAAATATTTATTTATTTAACTATTTACAAATATTAAAATTATTTTTGTTCATATATTATGTGCACATTTACACTGTAGTTTCAGAGAAAAGATACATTCTTTGTATTTAGTCAACTTATTATTTTCTTTGTTCATTAAATTCTTTTTGCTATAGAAAACTTCTTGTATGTTTATTATTTTAAAAAAATTACATCTTGGTGTATACACACACACACACACACACACAATGAATACTACTCAGCCATAAAAAAGAATGAAATAATGTCATTTGCAGCAACACGGATGGACCTAGAGACTATCATACTAAGTGAAGTAAGTCAGAGAAAGACAAATACATATCACTTATATGCGGAATTTAAAATATGATACAAATGAACTTATTTACAAAACAGAAACAGAGTCACAGACATAAAAAACTCATGGTTACCACAGGGGAAAGGGGAGAAGGGATAAATTAGGAGTTTGGGATTAGCAGGTATAAACTACTATATATAAAACAGATAAACAACAAGGTCCTACTGTATAGCATAGGGAAGTATATTCAGTACCTTTTAATAAACCACAATGGAAAAGAATATGAAAAAGAATATATATATGTATAACTGAATCACCTTGCTGTACACCAGAAATTAATAAAACATTGTAAATCAACTATCCTTCAATAAACAAGCAAACAAAAAAAGAAAGTTAAAACGTTTAGCTTTCCTGAAAAGAAGAAAAAAAACACCACATCTGATTGTAACCTGATTAAAGAATGCATAGTACAGTTCACTACCCATTACTATGTTATTCAAGTTATAAGTAAAAAGAGACTTCCTCTAAGCCAGGTTTTATGCTGCTCTCAGGACACAGAGGTGAATGTAACAAATTCAACTGTACTTTCTTGTATTGTTGATTTCTGTAGAGAAACCAGACTAAAAACAATAATCATAATTAATATTAGTTATATAAATGTTATACTGAGAAGAAGTAGAAAAAAATGAATTTCTCAGCAGTAGCTGGAGCAAGGTATGTCAGGAAATAATAACAAAAGCAGTCAATATCCTCTACATTTGAGGGGCCAACATCCAAGTGCAAATGTCCTTTGGAAAATGGATTTTTGAGCCTGCAATTTACAAGCAATTCCATGAACTGAAAGCCAAGGAACAGAAGTAGTTATGTGTGAAGAATGAATAGAATGAGAAAAGGACTTAAAATTGACTCATAGAACCTTCAACTAGTAAAAGGAGGAAAGAGCCACCAGAGAGACAGAGGTAGAATGGCCATAAGTTAATAGGATAAAAGGGAACGGTGATAAGAGCCTATTTAAAAGACTAAAATTGCTTTCAGAATTGCATCATTCCAAACGTGGATTGAAACTGCTCAGTACATCGTGAAAATAGATGTCATTGGAGATCTTAATGAGAGCTGGTTTGGAGAATTAATCACCAGAAACCACACTGGAGGAAGGGTGAATAAGAGAAGAGAAGTTAGTGACAATATATATATCATCTGGGAGATCTGCCTTCTGAAATGCAGGAGAGAAATAAAGTGGGAACTAGAAACAATTGTGGATTTTTTTTCTGCATAATTTTCTCTTTTTAAAGTATATTAATCTCTGGATAGATTTCATGGGTTTGATATATTGGCAAATCATATTAATATGTCTAATATTTTATTTATTTTAAATCATGACATTTAATTACTTACAATGATAATTATCATTCTTTTGATTAATAGGATGTCGAATGTCAGTCAGCTGCTCTGTGGATTGAAACCATCCACTACTTGGGGAAACAGATGAGAGGTGATTTGATGGAATTAATGAGCATAAACCATACTGAAGTAGGTGGAAGGGTGACAAGAGAAGAACTCCCATTGTAATTGTTTCACCCTGGGAGTCACTTTACTTCTCTTACTCTCATCATAGTTATATTTACATTTGTTTTCCTTTTGCCTCAGTGCATCCAAGTGCAATGACAGCTTTCTAAGAAAGTTGAATGGAGAAGGAAACCAATGAAGTATTGAACATTATGGAAAATAATGGTACAGGCCCTTTATGTTTCCATTTTACCTCCTTATTTTGGGACTAACCTCAAGATAAAATAGAAAGTAATTCAGAAGAGCAAGACAATTGCTGCCCAGAAAAATACTAAATTAAAATGAACATATAAAAATTTAAAGACTCTGAAACTAGTAAGGCAAAGATGGCTAGTTTTCTCTAGCATCATGTACTTGCCTCACTGCCCTGCATTTTCACTGTGAGACAAAAAATGATGAGTAAAGAAGTTCAGCAGAAATGTAGTCACTGAATAATCTAGGGACAGTAATTAAATACTTCAATATAAGCTTCTAACGGTAAATCATCATTGAATTCCTGTGGCCAGCTCAGAAACTTAAGAACATAATGAGTATTCAAGAGTTTAATGAATTAAATTCAATACAGAAATCAACATTTAGCAAAGTAAAATTCATTTAAGGTAAAGGTGAAAAAAAAAAAAAGGATGACTTACCCAAACCCATGCTCCTTGCACACACACACACACACAGAGTGCATAATGTTTGGCTTGTGTCATCTGGAAGCTATGGAAATATTTGACACCTGAGTACCCAATGAAAAGAAGAGGGATTTTTCACAGAAACATTGTTGGGTCTAGGGCAGTTGATTGTTTTGGGGACAAAAGCAATTACCCTCCAGTGAAGTTTTGCTAAAAGTTGAAAGTGTGATGAGCTGACTCAATGGCAGCTCATTTAAAGAGTGAGTTAGTGAGAGTCAATTGGACAATGTGTGGCTTGTGTGCACACTGAGCCAGAAGGTGAGATTAAACATGTGCTAATGGGTGAGGGGAGGTGGTACCGTGAAGGATAAACATGTTGTGGGGCTTGGAATTAGAACTGAAATGCCCACGTGCAGCTAAAAAAATGAAGAAACCAGCCATGGATATGGAGAACAACCTGAAGAGTCATTAGTAGGAACATGTTAAAAGAGTGGAAAATGCCAGTTGCATTTCTGGTCTTGAGGCCCTAGTGAAGCACTGCCACCTGGTCATACTTTCTGTACACAAAATCTGAGTGTATTATTCATTAATAATTTTGTCTTGAGTAATTAATATGGACCCTAGATAATGATAAAATTGTGAACAAGACATAGACCTTTCTCCTAAGGGAGTTACTTGTCAAACAGGTCTAGTAAATCCTTTCTTTTGCTTTTGGCCGCACTACAGGGCATGTGGGATCTTAGTTCCACGACCAGGCATCAAACCCAGGCCCTTGGCAGTTGAGAGCGCAGAGTCCTAACCACTAGACCACCAGGGAATTCCCAAGTAAGTCCTTTCTTAAGAGGATAAATCCAGAGAACTGAGGCAGCTTGGCTGACAAAGGAAATAAAGAGGGCAAAACCAGAGCCCAGGATCAGAGGTAAAATTTTGTTCTTAGCAAGGAGAACTGTTTGCATACTTTTGATTTTAACCAAGAGACTTTTCTCATTTGAAAGCTTTCAATTCATTTACATTCAAACATCTGAAGATTTTCGGCAAGTTAAACAGAAATGGTGAAAACAATAATGTAAATGATTGATGTCTTCTAATCTATTCCAATCTATTTAGAGCATACATAAAGGAAAGGAGAAAAAAAGAATAAACATCCAGAAACATCCAGAAAATGAAACATTACAATATTATATTTAAGAGACATTTATAGAAAGGACTTCAGAGAAACTAGGGGCCAGGATTCACACAGACACACACCTCATCCAGGCTATCAGCATCCCCAAGACCCTCAATGCCCACCCTGTCTGATGGCCCACTTGGTGGTTAGCTGTAGCAGCATATGTTCCCTGAGCTGTAACCTGTCTCAGAGGCATGGATTGGTTCACAGGAAGACCTGATGCTTCTGAGACAAATGAGGAGGATCTCTCTAATCTCCTGAGTGAAGGACATCTCTGGCAGACAGTGGATGGCAGTCAGCTCCAGAAGGCCCAGGCCATCTCTGTCCTCCATAAGATGTTCCAGCAGATCTTCCACCTCTTCCACACAGAGCACTCTTCTGCCACCTGGGACACCTCCCTCCTGGACAAACTCCACACTGGACTCCATCAGCAGCTGGAGGACCTGGACGCCTGCTTGGTGCAGGTGATGGGAGAGGAAGAATCTGCCCTGGGAATGACGGGCCCTACACTGGCCGTGAAGAGGTACTTCCAGGGAATCCACCTCTACCTGAAAAAGAAAAAAGACAGCGATCTTGCCTGGGAAATTGTCAGAGTGGAAATTATGTGCTCATTCTCTTCATATTCAAATTTTCAAGGAAGATTAAGAAGTAAGGTAAGGGACCTGGAGATGATACTCTTTAATATACTAAGTCACATTCCCATGTGTTCAGTCATTTTACAGAATCTTATTTCTCCTTTAGTCTTAGAATGCGTTGGGTTAAATTGCTCAAAACTGTGTTAAAATGTTGTTCTTAAATGATTATGTCTAAGGGCATCATTCCTTGAGAGATACCTACAATGATGCTATGTATGTATTAATGTATTGGGGGAAATTCTGGTTTCCTACTCAACATGTAACCAGCTTGGAAGTCATCATTCCCCACCTCATATCAACAACAACAAAAATGCAGGACAAACTGAAAAACAACAACTCTTCTTAGATCCATCAGAGAACTGAGGTCACAGTGCAAGCTGCTGCCCTTATAACTGTGGAGAGAGGAGGATGCAGAGATCATGGCTTACTTGGAGCAGAACTGCAGGACAGGAACCAGAGCTGAAACTAGTACTGGTAGGAACACTTAAACTGTAATTGAAGAATTACTGGAGCATCCACATGGATGAGCTTGAGATTTAAAAACTGACTGCGGGATGCCCAGTTTTTGAGGGCCCTACACGTTTGTGAGTCTTACCTTCAGGACCTCACCAGGTGCTCACTGTGAAGGTCAAAGAAGAACCTCCTGGTGCTTCCAGCGGAGGTAGGAAAAAGGAGATCATTTTGAAGCACTCTCAGTGTTCTGTTCCCCTTAACAAAGGCCTGTCCTCAAGGAAAACTATTTTACCAGAGACTAACCCACCTCGGGGAAGGGAAATACCCAACTTCAACCCCCTACAACTTTTCCTGTCTCATAGGGGCAGGAAATAGGGTGGTAAAAAAATCTGAGAAGCACCTGTGAAGATCACAGCCCAGGAGCACAGACTCACTAAAACACTGAGACATAATCGTAGGATTATATAAAACTTCACCCTTCCCCATATGTATCATCACATCAACTGGGTCCTGTACTATAGGGGATTAAGACTGAAAAGAACTGCAAATATCAGACTTTATTTAAGAACAAATCTCTAGGGAAATCCAAAGACAAAAGGGGAGAAAAAAGCATGGACAAAAGAAGAAATTTTAGTCTCTGACATCTACAGCTAGAGCAAACAGTAAACATAGGGCATGTCCTAGCAAGATAAATGCAAAACCTCATTCTAAAGGTCAATTTACCTCAGTTCCTTTTACCCAGTACATCATGTTCCGCTTTCAACAAAAACTTTCAAGGCACACTAAAAGGCAAAAGACACAGTTTGAGGAGACAAAGCAAGCATCAGAAGTAGACTCAGATATGGCAGAGATTTTGGAATTATCCTACCAGGAATTTAAAATAACTACCATTAATATGCTGAGGGCTCCAATGTATTCATATACTCGTTCATTTATTCATTCATCTACTTTATCTATGTCATACTATGTATCGTAGTTAAAATAGGTTTGTTCACATAATACCATGTTTACCTTTATAATATATTAAAATACAACAAAAATATACTCTTTTTTGTGAAATTGTTTTCTTGTTTGATTTATGAAATTCTTTCCCTGATGGCTTCTTGGAATTGTTTATTTTTGAAAAAAAAGGCATAAATTTGCATCCCATATTGAAGAATGGATGATGAATTCAAATTACTCATTCATTTTTTCCAGTTGCTTATATTTAGAACTGCATATTTCTATGCCACATTATGTGGTTATTCTGGGGATACAGAGGAAAATAAAGCAATTGCAAAAATTCATTCTCTTGGAACTTTCAATTTTGAAGAGAAGGAGAAATAAAACATTAATCATGCTTAATGAATTTCAATTTTCTATCATCCTACAGTGAGAGGTAAAAGACAAGGGATTCTTTCACCAGAATCTTGAATGAGGGATATCAAGAAGGAGGAAAAAGTAGATGTATTCTATAAGTGCCTGAGAAGTATCTAAAGGCAGACATCCCATTGGTAGATGAATCTGTTGATCTGGAATCTCCAAAAATGTACATTGTTGTTATTAATTTGCAATTGTTTGTTGCAAATTTGCAAATCAGGGCATGATAATTGATGTGTTTACTGATGAGTGTAGAATGAGAAGACGACCTAAAGCTTATGAAGATGTTTAACTTTTAAGGCTAAAAGACAAGGAGAGGCTGCAAAGACCACAAAGATGGAGTAGCCAGTGCAGTCAGGAGACAATCAGGGAAGAATGATCTTCAGAAAGTATTGAAGAAGAAAACAAAGGGTGTAAAGATTGAGCATTGAGCAGTACATTTAGGGAAGGATAGGGCTAAACTATCCAGTGGATCTGGAAACACAGATGTCTTTGGTGATTTTAGTAAGATCTGGTTTGGTAGAAAAGTAGGCCAGAAACCAGACTGGTGTAGACTGAAGGATGAATAATGGTAGTGTGGTAAATTTTTTCCTCCCCCTTTTTACCTAGATCAGTCTTGCTAGAGTTCTATAAAATTACTAAACTTTTAAAACAAATTCTTGGTTTCTTTTAATTTCTTCATAGATTTTCTATTTCCTTGATTTTTGCTATTCTCCTTATTGTTTCCTTCTATTTATTTTATGTCTAACTGTTCTTGTGACTGTTCCTTTCTTAATTTCCTGTCTTCTCTTGGATTAATTGACCTTTCTCATATGATTCTATTTTCTGTTTTATCTCCATTATTGGCTTAATAACTATTCCTTTCTGTTTCAATTTTAGTTTTCTCTATACTGTTTACCATGTATTATTTCAAGTTATCAAACTCTACCTTTTGTGGAGCTTTCCATATATTGTAAGAATCTTTAGTATGCTTCATTTGTCACCCTTCTCTCCTAGGCTACTCTGCCATACCTATTACTGCTACATGTGTTTTGAACTGCTGGATACATTTTTATTATTTTTGCAGTAAACTGTCTAACACTTTTTCTTATTTTGTGTAGCTCAAAGTTTCCATCTGGTATCATTTTCTCCTTTGAAGAATGTCCTTTAACAATTCTTATAGGACAGGTCTGATCATGATGAACTCTCTCAGCTTCTGTTTCCCTGAAAAAGTCTTTATTTTAGCCTCAGTTGGAAGGATATATTTTCTGGATTTAAAGTTCCAGGTTGTTTTTTTTTTCCCCTTCTGCCGTTAAATATGCCTTTTAATTGACATCTACCTTGCATAATTTCTGATAAGCTATCCAAAAGTATTCTTATTTTTCTTTCTTTGCAATGTAATGCGCTTTTGATACGTAACTGCTTTAAATTTTTTTTCTTTATTACTTGTTGTCAGCAATTTTATAATGTGCTTTGCTGTGGCTGTGTGTGTGTGTGTGTGTGTGTGTGTGTGTGTGTGCTGCTGGGGATTCACTGAGCTTCTTGTATCCATACATTTGTTGTTTTAATCTAATTCAAAAGATTATCTGCCATTATTTCTTCCAATATTTTGGTTGACTCTTCTCATTCTTTTCCTTCTGGCATTCCAAATATCTGAAGCTCTTATCTCATTCCATGCTTCCTTTTGGACAGATTCTACTGTTGTGTCTTTAAGGTTACTGATCTTTACATCTGTACTTGAATTTTCATTTCAGTTATTATGTTTTTCATTTCTAAAAGTTCATATTGGTTTTTATTTGTATCTTCCATTTCTTTACTTCTCTATAGTTCCAGGAAGAGAGTCAAGATAATTGTTGACAAGATAGCTCAAGGAGATATTTTTCTTGTCTCAGCATCACAGCCAGTTTTCTAGATGTTGATGGTAGTAGGACATGTTCAAGCCTTCTTATACATCATGAATGGAACTTGAACTGTCCTAATTCCCTTTAACAAATCTAATTTTATGTCAATTCTGTATTCCATCAGGATTTTATTTTCATCTATCATATAGCGTAAGAGTTTACACTGATTTCTGCTTAGATTGCCAGGTAATCATTCTGGAATCATTTTACTGAAAGTTAATTCCACCATTTGAACATCAGATACATCCTTTATCCTAAATCTAATTGTTACTAACAATATAAGAGTCTTAGAATTTATGTGTTTTAGTAATCTGGCTACCTAATTTTTCCCTTTGTTACATTGCTTTTTCTGTTATTATAAAACACATCTTCTTTTTGTGTAGAGATTGATAGCCAAGACTCCTACTCTATTGCTTCCTTTCTTTCTGATTAAATTAAGATTTGATTTATATGTAGGGCAATGACTTCAGGAAACTCACAAGCTCTTAAGGGATTAATAAGTAGTCAATCTGCAATGAATATAATAGTCAGAGACACTTTCTTCATAGGATGAAAAAATTAAACTGAAAATTTCTCTACCTCAATATCCAAAGTAAAGAGCAAAATTAGGTGAAAGCCAGGAAAAAACACAATAACATCCATCAACAAAATACAGAGAGCAAGAAAGTGTGTAATTTTGGCATGAAAATGTATGAGAATTTCAAGATATAAAACGTAAGTAATTATTTATGATGTGATAATAGGATTATGCATCACACCTAGATTCTGTTAGGAATTGAGATGTTTGGTTTTGAGGAATTCATTTAACTTCTCTGACCATCAGTTTTCCCAAATGTAAAGTAGGGTGGAAATATTCCTAGAGTTGTTTTGAGTATTAAACAAGAACATTTAAAAGCATTTAGCAGAGTATCTTCCACAGAGTGAGAGCTTAACAGATGGTGGCTATTATGTTTTCATATAGATCTACACGAGAGTAGTGAAATCTCCTACCCCTCTCTCTGTAACTGACTGCAAAACACTGACAGTCTAAACAACATATTTAGGAAGTATCCTGAAGAAATTAGACACTCTTAATATCAGGGATAAGTCTGAAGTATATGCAATCAGAAATTGGTGGCCTGTAAATATCTGGTACAGAGATCAGTCTCCAAAGGAAAGTTGAAAAAATTATATATATTTGAATAATATATAGTATATAATGTATGATGGCATGTATTATTGTATAGAACATATTAAAAATATATATGATATTTGCTGATTCTGATACCTGGCACACTTCCCCTTTCCTCCCTACTTTCCTGGACCCCATTCTTTCACTCCCATATCATAATCATTTCCTTCTTCCCAGTGAAGAAATGCCCAGTGTGCTGTCCTCACTCACTTTGCATTAACCTGTAATGCCCATTCATACAGCTGTTTCCTATTCCCTTGTGGTTTCTTGCTGTCAATTTTACTTGAGTATAAAACCACCAATTGAAAGCAAAAGTTGTGTGAAGTTCTAGGTTTCTTGGAAACTCCTATATGAGAGGACTTTTTCTTTTTTTTTTCTCCTGGTGAATATTTTTGGAAATGAGCGAATGTCCCCGTTACAATGATGTAACAGTAGCTGTAGCGAAAAGGAAATAGAAAGCAGGATCCATTTCATTCTGTGGGCTATTAAAATATTTATGAAGGAGGAGTGCCCCCTATTGGCCAGGATGGACAATGACAGCAGCCAATCTGAAGACCTGGCTTCTGTTCTACGCCAAAGTCTAGTCCTCTAGCAGGAGATTTTTCTTCAGAGCTAAAAACGCTTTTTCTTGGAAAGAACTGTCTCCAACAGTCTAAGAAGCCTGCTTCGTTAGCCTTTAAATATATACATTTTTGATGATGGATCTTTTTAAAAAAATTTTTATTGTAGTATAGTTGATTTACAATGTTGCATTAGTTTCTGCTGTACAGAAAAGTGAATCAGTTATACATATACATATATCCACTCTTTTTTAGAATCTTTTCCCATATAGGTCATTACAGAGTATTGAGTAGAGTTCCCTGTGCTGTACAGTAGGTTCTTATTAGTTATCTATTTTATATATAGTAGCGTGTATATGTCAATTCCTATCTCCCAATTTATCCCTACCCCACCTTCCCCTTGGTAACCGTAAGTTTGTTTTCTACATCTGTGACTCTATTTCTGTTCTGTAAATAGGTTCATTTGTATCATTTTTAAAGATTCCACATATAAGCAGTAGATATTTTTTTAAATACACTTTTTTTTTAAAAAAGAGTGGTTAGGTTCACAGCCAGGTTGAGCAGAAGGTAGAGACACTTCCCATATATTCCCTGCTCCTATATATGCATAGTCACCCCATCATCAACATTCCTCACCAGATGGAACATTTGTTAACACTGCTTCCAAGAGTGTGAAAATTAGTTCTTGGGGGTGTGAACACATCTTAGACATTACAATGGTTTGGGGAGCTCCAAAGTTCAACCTTGTCTAACAAAAACCTTATTTAGTATTTCTTTTCTCTCATTGTCTTGTGAGATACAAAAAATATATGCAAGATCAGGGCTACAAACCTATAGCTAACAGATGGCTGTGACTGGAGGCTTTCTCTCCATCCTTTCCTGCATCTTAGTCATACTGTGTGAGGTGGGCTGTGCATACTTCTTGCTGCCATTGGCTGTCTTGTGGACGTTGTTTACGTTTAATCCTCATCACTGCTGAGTGTGATGTGGGCCTTGGGAATGAAATACAAATAGTTTCTATTCCATGATTTAATTCTATTAAAGTTATTCAACACATCAATCATTATGTCTAGTGCTAAACAGATAAAAAATGTTGACAATATCTTGATGAATATCTAGCAGCTGGTGAAATTAATTATTTTCTCATATGAGTTAAAATTAAAAGTTAAATACCAAAATAAATTTAAAAATAATTTAATTTTCAATTGCTCTTAGCAGTTTTAAATAATTTAAAATATTTCATAACATTAAAATTACTATGTATTTTTAGAAACTGTTAACTTGCATATGTAATTTTCTATATTACAATTTATATAATTAAACAAACTTGTAAGTCACTCAGCAAATTTAGTTATAAAGTTGTGCCAATAGTTTTTAAATTTAACTTGTAGCTTAACATTTTTATTTAGTCATTCTTAATCCTGCATTGAATAAAAAGAGTAAACTTTGCACTTTCTTTTCCTAGGTACAGAATAGAGATATCCTTGGAGTACATAGCTACATACACAGGATATACATGTTATCAAAATTTCATGGGGGGGGCAATTAGGAAATAATATCTAAAAAGGCTCTGTGGGTAGGGGAGGAGTCAATAATGGAAAAAAATGGTTGAGAAACACTGCTCTAACCCATTTGGAGAGTGCAAAATGAAAACTAAAAACAGAAGTAGAAAGTAAGAAGAAACATTCAGAAAATGGAAATGAATATGTCCCTATTTAAGACCCAGGCCTGAAGGAAGGTCTTCAGAGAACCTAGAGAGCAGGGTTCACAGAGTCACCCACCTCAGCCAGGCCAGCAGCATCTACAAGGTCCCCGATGGCCCCAACCTTGTCCTTCCTCCTGGCCCTGGTGCTGCTCAGCTGCAACTCCAGCTGCTCTCTGGGCTGCGACCTGCCTCAGACCCACAGCCTGGCTAGCAGGAGGAACCTGATGCTCCTGCAACAAATGAGGAGAATCTCCCCCTTCTCCTGCCTGAAGGACAGAAAGGACTTTGGATTCCCCCAGGAGGCGTTTGGTGGCAACCAGTTCCAGAAGGCTCAAGCCATCGCTGTCGTCCATGAGACGATCCAGCAGACCTTCCAGCTCTTCAGCACGGAGGGCTCGGCTGCCGCTTGGGATGAGACCCTCCTGGACAAGTTCTGCACTGCACTTTATCAGCAGCTCACTGACCTGCAAGCCTGTGTGATGCAGGAGGCGGGGCTGGAAGGGACTCCCCTGCTGAAGGAGGACTCCATCCTGGCTGTGAGGAAATACTTCCACAGAATCACTGTCTATCTGCAAGAGAAGAAATACAGCCCTTGTGCCTGGGAGATTGTCAGAGCAGAAGTCATGAGATCCTTCTCTTCATCAACAAACTTGCAAGAAAGACTCAGGAGGAAGGAATGACACACACCTGCTTCAACACGGAAATGATTCTCACTGCCTAACAAGACCACACTTCCACCTGTGCTGCCATGTCAAAGACTCTCATTTCTGCTCTCATCATGCCCTGAATTGAATTAATTTGTCAAATGTTTTCAGGAATGTTAAGCAACATGGTGTTCTACTCTACAGGCACTAGTCCCTCATAGATGCCCATGCTGATCTATTTATTTATCTACTTAAATATTTATTTATCGGGCTTCCCTGGTGGCGCAGTGGTTGAGAATCTGCCTGCTAATGCAGGGGACACGGGTTCGAGCCCTGGTCTGGGAAGATCCCACATGCCGCGGAGCAACTAGGCCCGTGAGCCACAACTACTGAGCCTGCGCGTCTGGAGCCTGTGCTCCGCAACAAGAGAGGCCGCGATAGTGAGAGGCCCGCGCACCGCGATGAAGAGTGGCCCCCGCTTGCCGCAACTAGAGAAAGCCCTCACACAGAAACGAAGACCCAACACAGCCAAAAATAAATATAAAAATAAATAAATAAATAAAAGATTACTATTTAAAAAAAAAAAAAAAAAATTTATTTATCTATTTTAATATTTATTTAACTATTTATAAGATTTAAAGTATTTTTATTTTTATAATATTTTGTGTACCTTTACATTGTGTAATATAATGTTCTTTATAATTAGTTTATTTTGTCTTGTTTATTAAATTTTTATTATAGAAAACTTCTTGTATTTGTTTATTCTTTAAAAAGAAACACCAAGACTGATTGTGCAACTTGATTAAAGAAATGGATGTCACAATTCATTTACCCATCACATTATATTCAAATTAAAAGTAACAACTGACTTTCTGTAAGCCAGGTTGGATGTTGCCCTCAGGATATAAAAGTGAACACAACAAATACAGCTCTTGCTCTCTTCTTTCTTTGATTTTTGAAGGGAAAGAAATCTAAAAATAATAATCATACTTAATGCTATAATGAGAAGAAGGAAAAACAAATGAATTCTCTCACCAGAAGCAAGAGTGGAGAATGTCAGGAAATAAAAATAAAAGCAGTAGATATCCTCTCTAGTTGACTGGAAGACATTTAAGTGCAAATGTCATTTGTAAGTTGGATATGTGAGTTTATAATTTAAAAGGAATGCTGTAGCTGGAGGTACCTTATCTGGCAAATGAAAGCCGGAAACGGAGGTAGTTGTGTGGGGAGATAGTGAAGAGTGAGAAAAAGACTGAAAATTGATTCTGAGGATCTTTCACCTTTAAAGGGAGGGGAGAGAAGAGCCACAAAGGAAACAGAGGTGGAATGGCCATACATTACAAGGACAATAAGAGAGAACAGTGATAAGAGTGTATTTAAGAAAATAAAGTGCTTAGAAGATATCAGTGGATTCATGGAAGATGTGGATTGAAACTACACAGTACACCAGGAATACAGATGGCATTGGCAACCTTAATGAGATTTGGCTTGGTGGAGTGAATAAGCAGAAACCACAATGGAGTAGGCAGAAGCGTAAATCAGAGAAGTTAGTGACTCTGAGGTGGAGAAGGAAATAGTGTGGGATCTGGTAAATAATGTCGGTTAGTTTTTCTGTGCATAGTTTTCCTTTTTACGTAGTATATCTTTTTCTAAATGATTTTATGTAATCGATGTACTGGCAAATCATATTAATGTGTTTAATATTGTATTTATTTTAAATCATGACTTAATTACTTACAATGATAATTTATCTAAGTTAATACTACTTTGTATATCAGTAAGCTGCTCATCATTTAAAAAAATTCATTAGGCAGGAATAGTTAACTAATTCAATCCCTCATCAAAAAATCTAATTACTACTGATAATGTAATGTTTCCTGGAATTATTGGCTTTATTAGTTACATTACTTAACTTTCATCATTGTGACAATGGTTACTACAGCAACTTTACACACATTTCATTTTATATTACAGCTAGATATGAAAAGAATTCTTTTATATTACTACTTGGTAATTTTTCCTAATTTTATGAATATCACAATCTTCTGTGGATTCCAAAATAACAAAAATTATACTGAACATAAAGACTGACAGACTTCCTTCAAAAAGGGAAGTGGGAAACTGGATCAGGCAACCTCTTTCTCAATACTTAATGTAAAGGAAAAAAAATAGTCAAAACCATCTGAAAATATAACATGAACCATGGAAATCCATAGAGCAAGAGAGTGTTGCGTATAATTCCGGAGTAAAAACAGATTTAACAATGATAACAGAAATCCAGAATACAAAGCTCAAAAAATCACCCGTAACTCACAATGAAAAATTTTTCATTGAAATTCCATTCTGCTTGTACACGTGTTATGTCGCGAAACCCACATAATCTAAGCCTCAGTTTTTCCATAAATAAAATGGGTTCAAAATTTTTATAGATTTTTTAATGAATACGAAATGAACTCATGCGTTTTAAAGCATTTAGCATCATATATTAGAATAAGGAATTAAAATATACTAGGTACTTTCCTGTTTTCCTTCAGACAGTTGTATATGAGAATATTATATGTCTCTTTCCATAAAATTCTCAGGAACTGTGACCTACTTTTCAGTAACTGACCTCCAAAGGAGGCAGCCTAAAAAAAACAGAATTCTGTCATGAATTTTACAGAAGGATGAAAAATTGTCATTTCGTTCCTCATTTCAAAGAAGTGTCTTGTTTACATTCAGAGATGAAATGGTGGCTTGTATTGATATCTGAGAGACGGGAATAAATATTTAGATAAAGGGCAGAAGAACGTGCTATCTATTTAATGCTTCTGGCACCTGGCACATTCCCTCCCTCTCAGCATTCCAGGATACACTCCCATATCACAATATTTCCTTCCCCTCCAAGGTAGAAATTCTCACACCATCCTTCTTATTCACTTTTTACCTCTTAACCATTCATACAACTCCCTTCTGCTGTTTTTTCAGCTTAATGGTTTTCCTAAAAAGCAGAACAACACAAGAAGAAAGCAAAAGTTAAATAAAACTTCTACGTTTTGCAGAAACATCTGCAAGACAGGCTTTCCTTAATTTCAGCTGGGTATGATGTAATAGTAGCTGTAGCTAAAAGGAAACAAAGCAGGATCCAGCTTATGGGTGGGAAGATGAAACTCCTCTCAGGGAAGACAGCCCTCAGGCGGCTAAGCGCAACAAGAGCAGCGACCAAGACTGGAGGACAGGCCTCTGATCTATGCAGAAATCCTACCACTTCCTGGGGATGTCCCTTCATGCTACAAAAAGGCTTCTTCTTGGCACCAATTAATTCTAATGCTGTCATAACCTTGTTTCTTTACTCTTTGTTACAAAGAGAAAGAGTCTCCAGAGTCTCTGGCTTCAGGCAGGGCATGGACTCTTTGGGATCAGGCAAAGGGACAAAGATGTGTTCCCTGCCTACAACCCACTATGCAGACCAGAGCCTCCCTTTGAATTACTCCTTCCATGTACAACAAAACAGGCAGAGCTGCCAATCTGGACATGGAATTCAATGATAACCAGGAAAACCTCAGGTTATAATGCATTAAACAACTCTCAACAATAAAATTTTAGTTTCACAGATTTATTCCAAATATGAGACTTCAACTATTATTAAATAGAAAAATATTCTCATTGTCACTCTGAATAACAATCTTGACATCTATTGTACTCAGTAGTAAAAATTCTGCCTAGGTAGCAAAAGAGAGAAGCTAAGAAGTGTGAATGAATAGTATCTGAGAGCTTAGTGACATTTTTAAAAATTCAAATGTATCAATTTTGGTATAAGTTGAGAGGAATTTCTGTAATCAATATTTTCATTGAGGTATTTCACTGGGGAGTATGTGTGAATTGCTAAGGTAGCAGGGAGGGCCTGCAACTGTGTGTGTGTCTCCAATCTTTTCCTGAGGTTACTCACTCAACATTTGGATTTGCTGTTCTCCAACTTGGAGTTGGCCAGGGCCTTAGCAAAATTTCAACAGACTTTTGTCCTTTGCTGTCTTGTTCTCCCCTCTGGAGGAGGGGCAGATGGAAACATTCAGCAGATGGAGAAGGCTTGGAAACATTTGGCTTCCCAGCCTGTATCGGTCAGGGTTTTCCAAAAACAGAACCAGCAGGAACCAGAGAAATAGAGATATTGATATTTTAAGGAATTTGCTTAGGTGATTGTAGAGGCTTGGCAAGTCCAAAATCTGCAGGGTAGGCTGCAGGCTGGAAACCCAGGGAAGAGTTGCTGTTCAAGTCCAAAGGCAGTATCTGGCAGAATTCCTTCTTATTCCTGGGAGGGTCAGTCTTTTTCTATTAAGGCCTTCAACTGATTGGATGAGGGCCACCTGTAATATGGAGGGTAATATGCTTTACTTAAAGTCTACTGATTTAAATGTCAAATTCCTATAATCTCATGTAAAACCTACCTTCACAGAAACATCTAGAATAGTGTTTGACCAAGTATCTGGGTACCATGGTCTAGCCAAGTTGACATATAAAATGAACTATTACATTGTTCCTCCCTAATTCATGTCTTAACACTTTTCAAATATTATTCCTCTTCCATTCTTTGATGGCTGCTTATGTATTTTGTATATTTTACTTAATTTTCCTTATTTTGTTGGCTTCTAGGCGAGGAAATTCTGAGATCAGGCTTCATTCAGCCACCTTGCCAGGCAAGTCTCTGTAGCCATGTCCTGTTTCATCTGAAGTTAAAATTTTGTATATATTAAAAAATAACCACCTTTTTTTATAGGTTAGCTATTTCTCATGAGCTTACAAGGTTACCGTGGGCCTCCTCTCTCCTTTTTAAATCTAATCTTACTGTCAATTCTCCATTCCATCAAGATTTTACTATCACATATGGTATGGGATGAGATTTTATTTTGATTTCTTCCTAGATTGCTAACTAATCATCCTAGAACCATTTATTGAAATGTTTTTCCATCATGTTAACATCAGAAATACCTTTTATCTTAAATCTAATTAATACTGATAATTCAATTTCAGAATTGAAATAATCTGTTTACCTAATTTCTCTCTTTATCACACTGTTTTTAGTATTATTACTATAACCTCATTTCATTTTCTAGAAAAGATAGGTATGCTAAGAATTCTTCTATTCTTTAACATTATTTGCATTCTTCCTGATTAAATTTATATTTCATCCTCAATGTGGAGCATCAATTTTATGAAAATCACAGGCTCCTGGGGATGCACAGATAACCAAACTGCAATGAGTATAATAGCCTGGGACAATTCCTTCATAAGATGGAAGACTGAAACTGGATCAAGGAAGTTCTCTTCCACAATATCTAAGGTAAAGAACAGGTGGAAACCAGCAAAAAAAGAAATAAAATAGTATGTACCAATAAAAAGAAAACAAGGAAGCAAGACGTTTATTTAATTTTGGGATCAAAGCATATTTTAAAACTTAATAGAATTCTAAAACATGAAACTTTTTCAATTGCCTATAATATGCAATATAGAGTTCTGTATTGAATCTTGATTCTGCCAGCAATTATGTGTGATCCTAGAAAATTCACCTAACTTCTCTGAGTCTCAGTTTTCTCAAACGTACAATAAGGTGAAAATATTCTAAGAATTATTGTACTAAACTAACACATTTTAAAACACTTCGTAGGCTATTTTCCACAGAGTTAGGGCTTAAATATGGTAACTATTTTCTTATTTTTTCATATAGATATCTATCAGAATAGTGAAGTCTCCCACCTCTTTCTCAATACCTGCAAAAACATGACAGTCTGAAAAATGGAATTCTGTGACGTGTTCTGGAGAAGACTAAAATATAGTCACTCTTCACATCAAAGGTAACATTTATATTTTCAGTTCCAAAATGGCGGCCTAAATGAGCCCACCTGATGTCAATTCCCCTAGAACTGGCAATCTCCCCTTTGTTAGGGGAACCACTGACCAAAACTGCCCACCCTGGCCAGGCAAGATAGTAGCCACATTTATAGCCACAGTAACATTTATATTTTCAGTTCCTAAATGGCGGCATAAATATCTGGAAGAGAAGTTAGTTTTCTAAACTGAAGTGAAATATGTATAGTATTAATTTGCAGATTTTGATATCTGGCTCCTTTTGCCCTCCCCTCCTTGCTTTTCTGAATCACATTCTTTTATTTTCATACATACCACAGTTACTTACAGGCATAGCTCAGGGTATTGTAGGTTCAGTTCCAGACCACCACAGTAAATCTATCTAGACCTCAATTAGCAGAACTAGAATTTAACATCCACTGAAACATATATTTTTCTCTCTAAAATTACCCTCATCTCCACTAAACACAGCCAAATCAAGACTAATTTGTCTGCAAAACAAGTCTGGTCAATTGATCATATAGGCTCCTCCAAACTGGCTGAGGTAGAACTCCTCAGAAGGAGTCTCAGACTGAATTCCCAACAGGCTTCTCAAGGCCAGGAAAGTCATGCCCAAGGCTTGCCATCAGGCTCTGCCTCAGTGGATTTCTTAGTCCTCAAAATATTGAGATTCTTGCACATGCCAGGAGGCAGTCTTTCCCATTCACCTGATAAGTCTGCTCAGAACCCAAGAGTCCCCAGTTTCTGGAGGGACCGGGCAGAGAGAAAAGAAAAATGTTTTAATTCTACCCACAGGTGTAGTTCACCAAAATTGCTGTAAATCATAACCAACTTGAGGGGAAGGGCTTCCCTCTATCTGGAAAACACACATAAAAACCAGTAACTTTCCAGACAAAACCCATAAAAATTATAACCATATTCACCAGTTCACTCAGTAACCAATCTTTTTGTTTTCTTTTTATGAAGCCATCAGGTTTTCCATTAGGATACCTTAATTTCTTACCCTGTTCAGCAGTATAATCTGACATTTATCAGAGACCTGTTATTGTCAAAAGGTCCTTCCTATGAATCTTCTTGAAGATGAAGCACTTTTGCAAACGCATCAGAGTACAACAAACATTGTCTATAAATGACAGAGGCCTTAAAAAGGCATGGTTAAGCACCTGATTACAATGTAATCCATAAAGAAACTTGGTTACAATAACTAGAATTATAACCGATTATAATCTTAACCCTTAAAAATCTTAATCTTTGGCAAAAACCAAGAAGCAAGTAATTGTGCATTTCCTGATTGGAAACTTACACTTTAGTCTTTCTCTCCTAAGAAGGCAAGGGTAGGTAAACTTAGGCCCGCCCAGCAATTAATGTTTCAATATTTTATCCTATTTGAAATGACCTAGATAGTCAATGAATTCTCTTCATTCAACTTCGTTTAGTTTCAAGTTACCAAAATCTGGAGAGACTATTTTAGATAGACATTCCCCAAACATAATTTATTTCTACAGAGTTTACCTAAAAGCTCTTCTTTCTCCTTTACTCTTAGAGATCACAGAAGATTAGAGAGATTAGAAGATTAGAGATCCCAGGTAGATCATTTACATCTCAGAGGCATAAGAGAAATACCAATTCCTTCTAGAAAGCTGGCTTAACCAATTACAAAAGGCTCACTTAGATACAACAGCGGAGCCATTAGAGACCATTGTTCTCCAGATCTCTTGGCAGCCCCCATTAACCAAGGACAGCCACCACAAACTAGTAGACAGCCAGCACAGGATTACCCCTGCAACTTTCGGGCCCCGCATGCTAGTGGACAGCCTCTGCAACTTTCCATTACCCTTCCTGTATTTTCCAACATCTCTGTGCTCATGGCAGTTTCCTCCGGCTCCTGGCTGGTCTGCCAATTGTTGGGCTGCACCCCACAGGCTTACAAGTCCTGTGCTTGCCCAGCTTCAAGACTGAAGAGCCCAGAGTCAGCAACAGAGACATCTATGGTTTAATGGACGGGGGAGCTTACACGTCTGAAGCAAGGTCCTGGAGTGACACTCCACCGTGTGCGGTGCGCAGTGGGCCAGACTTGGTGGCAGTCTTCGATCCTGTGGGGGGAAGGTGTTCCAGGAAGGGGGACCCCTTCCAGGGCCTGAGAGCGGGCTCTTGTCTAACGCTTGGAAGTGAATTGTCCAAGGAGACACACGTGCTGACAAAGCAAGAGACTTTATTGGGGAGGGGTGCTCGGAAGGAGAGCAGCAGGGTAAGGGAACCCAGGAGAACTGCCACGTGGCTCACAGTCTCAGGTTTTATGGTAACGGGGTTAGTTTCCAGGTTGTCTCTGAGCAATCATTCTGACTCAGGGTCCTTCCTGGTGGCGCGCCCATCGTTCAGCCAAGATGGATCCCAGTAAGAAGGATTCTGGGAGGTCGGTAGGACATATGGACTGGCGTTTCCTCTCTCTTTTTGACCTTTCCGAAAATTTTCTGGCTGGTGGTAGCTTGTTAGTTCCACATTCCTTACCAGGACCTGCTGTTGTAAGATAACTCATGCAAGTGGCTACCATCTTGCCTGGCCAGGGTGGGCAGTTTTGGTCAGTGGTTCCCCTAACAAAGGGGAGATTGCCAGTTCTAGGGGAATTGACATCAGGTGGGCTCATTAGTTACCAGGGAAACCAGTAGAGGGGCACGCCCCTCACCGCCCCTTTGATAAGATAACTAACTAGCTGGGGCCTGGTGCAAGTACATAAGAAGGTCAGTCATGTGCATAGGGTGTAGGTGAAGAAGCAGGCACTGGTGGGGCAGGGGATGTACAGAGAGCAAGAGAGCAGCCATCTTGAGTGGCCTGACCACACATACATACATACGTTAATTTAAAAAATACTTTATTGCTATAAACTACTAATGGTCATCTGGGCCTTCAGCAAGTCAGAATTTTTTTGCCGGTGAAGGTTGGAACAATCCTGAAAATTAAGGCGATGTGACACAGAGACATGGAGTATGCAAAAGCCGTTAGAAAATGGCACTGATAGACTTGCTTGACATAGGGTTGTCATAAACCTTCAATTAGTAAAAAGTGCAATTATCTGTGAAGTGCGATAAAGCAAAGTATGCCTGTACTTCCTCTCCAATGTAGAAATTCGCAGTATGCTCCCCTCATTCACTCCTCCTTCACCTGCACCAGCCATTCATACAGCTGTTTCCTGTTCCTTTGTGGTTCTGGCCACCAATTTCCTCTTAAGAGTACAAAGCCACAAATTAAAAGCAAAAGTTGAGCGAAAGTTCTGGACTTTTCAGAAACTCCTATATAAGAGGTTATTGTTTTTCTTCTGATGAATATTTTTGGGAATGAGGAGATGTCCTTGTTACAATATTGTAACAGTAGCTGTAGCAAAAATGAACTGGAAAGCAGGATCCATTTTACTCTGGAGGCTATTAAAACACTTATGGAGGAAGAGTGCCGCTTAGTGGCCAAGAAGGACTAGGACACTGACCAAGTCTGCAGAGCAGGATTCCTTCTGTTCTAGGCAGAAGTCTGTCTTCTTCCACTAGCATTTTCTTCGGAGCTAAAAGAGGATCTTTCCTGGAAAGAACTGACACCAATAACTTGGCTAAGCCTGCTTCCTTAGCTTTGCATCTTAGAGAGGCAAAATACTCCCAGCTTCAGGCAGGACATGTCTTTGGGCTAAGGCAGCTGTGTGGAGAGAAGGGTTAGAATGTGTTCCTTGCCTCCAGGCTGCTCAGCTGGCCAAGCCTCCTGAATCATTATTTGCTTTACATACTGTAGGACTCTTGGAGGCTTAGAGCCTGCCATTCTGGGTGTGGAAATGCAAGGGGAATCAGAGGAAATAGCTCCTGTTTGAAGGTGCATTAACTTTTTCTTAAGAGTATGTTGTCAGTTTTTCAAATCCATTCCCAGTATGAGATCATGTTGCTTGACTTTACAGTTAGGAGAAAATTCTCAATGTCCCTTTGAATAATGACTGCACTTGCATCCCTTCCACATTGACTCAGTAGTAAGAGTGAACACAGACATACATAAAGGAATTTCAGAGAATACAATTGTTGCCAACTGACAGCCTGGGGTATGTCTATTTGGGTAGAATTGAGAACGATTAAGGTAATCCGATATTGTAATTGGCTAAGTTAACCAGGAAGTATGCATGCGTGCATGCATGTGTTTGTGTGTATGTGTGTGTGTGAATTGCTCAGGTAGCAGGGAAGGGCTTCAATTTAGCCTAGATCTCTCAAATCTCTGCCTTAGGTTACAGACTTCGTAACCAATTGACAGATGAGAGGGCTCTCTAATTTACATGTTAAATAATTTTTGTCCTTTGTCTTTCTATCTTCCTTTACCACTTTGGGAGCCCATTTCAGGGCAGGACAACATGGACATTTTTTGGACTCACTTGGCTCTGTCTTTGTGGCTGCTTAACATCTTTCAAATACGATGATTCCTTCTTTTCTATGGTTGATGCTTTTTTTAGGTTTAACTTACACTTTGCCATTTTGTCAGCAGAAACGTCACTTCTCTTTTTTCACTTTCATGACATTCAGAATTACCTTTGTTTTATTTTTGCCCACAAACAGCTCTCAAGTTTTGCTTTCTAGGAAAGTTGAAATGAGAAACAAAAAATCTCAAGTCTTGAAAATCATAGAAAATAAGGTGAAACCCCTTTGCCATTCTTTTACTTCCCATTTTATTAACCTCAGGATGAAATGGAAAGTAACTATGGCCAGTAAATCACTATGTAAAAAATAAGTTCCTAAATTTTTTTGGTTGTTATTTAAATTTAAAACAAGACATCATGAATAAGTAAAGGAAACCCGGCTATTTCTCTCTGACATAATCTGGGCCTCACTGCTCTGCGTTCTGAGCACAAGGCAGAGATGGACAAACAAATAAGCCCAGTAGAAATACGTAGACTGAATGAACAACTGAAGGTCGCTAGTTTCTGTGACACAAACTTCTAATGAGAGACAGCATCATCACTGAATTCCCTACAGCCAACTCAGAAATTCTGAGCGTAACAAAAGTTCAACGGTTTAAAAGAGTTGAACAATAAAAGCTGTACTGGCAAAATAAAAATTGTCTACTAAAGGTGAAACAATTGCAATTGAATAATTCCTCCACCTACTTAGACAAAACAAACTTTCGCTCTCAGCATCTGCGGGCTGCTGATACTTTTGATACCTGGGGACACAGGTAAGGAGAGGAGGAGGTCCCCACTGAGAACAAGGGTCCTTCACACGAACACTCCAGGGGCAAGGGTGAGGGTCCTGGAAGATGAATTATTTTGCAAACAAAGAAACAAGCCCCTCCACAGTAGAATTCTGAAGTCCTCGGGATGTGGTGAGCCTGCCCTCAGGGAGTAAGCCCCAGAGAGTTTGGGCTGAGGACCCTCTGTCATTCCAGGAAAGTGCTACTAGACGTGATAACTACCTTGTGAGTGAGGCGGTGCTGGAAAATACAATTAATTATCTTGGAATTAGAATCTGCATACCTACATTCACCAGAAAAGAACCAGGATTCCTGCTGAGGGTACTGGCACAGCCTGTGGAGCACTATAGGTCTCCTGTAAGAAAATGGTGGAAAGAAAGGGCGATGTCTAGTATATTAGTCCTGACCTTGTGGCCCCAGTGAAGAATAACCTCAGGAACTTGAATGAATGCATTCTAGAAAGAAGAGAAACACCTGAGAAGCTCGTTCACTAGTAATCATAAGCCTCTGCTCTGAATAAAACAGAAAACAAAACCAGTTTTTGGTTCTAAACAGCTTATTTACCATGCATGGTCTGGTAATTACTTAACAAAATACAGAAACCTATAGGGGTGAGGGACCCCAACTTCCTAAGTATAAAGTAAGGGTGGTAAAAATGTAGTCCAGAATCAAGGACAAACTTTGTTCCCAACACAGAGAAGAGCAATATTTATACATATTGAAATGTGTACAGGGACTTCCCTGGTGACGCAGTGGTTAAGAACCCGCCTGCCAATGCAGGGGACACGGGTTCGAGCCCTGGTTCGGGAAGATCCCACATGTCGCGGAGCAACTAAGCCCGTGAGCCACAGCTACTGAGCCAGCATGCCACAACTACTGAAGCCCGCATGCCTAGAGCCCATGCTCTGCAACAAGAGAAGCTACCGCAGTGAGAAGCCCGCGTACTGCAACGAAGACCCAACGCAGCCATAAATAAATAAATAAATAAATTTTAAAAAGAAAAAAATAATAAAATGTGTACATAAGTATGTGCATGAATCTTTACATACCTACATATACTTCAGCCTTTAATTAGTTTCTCATTTAATTGATATCCTTTTGGATTGACACATCCAAAGTTTACTGGGAAACTTAAATTTCTATTGTAAATTAAGAGTTTAGATTGATTACATCTTCTTAGGTCAAAAGAAAATATCTAAATGAAAACACAAATTGGAAGTGAAAGTAGAGAGAAATTTTCAGAAAATGGAAACTGTCTTCCCTATTTAAAAGCCATACTTAGAAACGATGTTATCAGAGAACCTACCCACAAGGTTCCCCCAGATGCCTGTCTCAGCCAAGCCAGCTGCAGCCTCATTTGCCCCATGGCCTTCGTGCTCTCTCTACTGACCGCCCTGGTGGTGTTCAGCTATGGCCCTGGTAGATCTCTGGGCTGCGACCTGTCTTAGAACCACGTGCGGATTAGCAGGAAGAACTTCATGCTTCTGGGCCAGATGAGGAGAATCTCCCCTAGCTTCTGTCTGAAGGATAGAAAAGACTTCGGTTTCCCCCAGGACACGGTGGATGGCAGCCAGCTCCCGAAGGCCCAGGCCACCTCTGTCCTCCACGAGATGCTCCAGCAGATCTTCCGCCTCTTCCACACAGAGCGCTCCTCTACCGCCTGGGACACCTCCCTCCTGGACAAACTCCACGCTGGACTCCATCAGCAGCTGGAGGACCTGGACGCCTGCTTGGTGCAGGTGATGGGAGAGGAAGAATCTGCCCTGGCAGTGACGGGCCCTACACTGGCCGTGAAGAGGTACTTCCAGGGAATCCATCTCTACCTGAAAGAGAAGAAATACAGTGACTGTGCCTGGGAAATTGTCAGAGTGGAAATCATGAGATCCTTGTCTTCATCAACCACCTTGCAAGAAAGGTTAAGAATTATGAATGGAGACCTGGGATCACCTTGAAATGATTCTCATTGACTAAGAAGCCACATCACCCTTGCACATTCATCTTTGGTCATTTCAAAAGACTTATTTCTGCTTTAGCAACAAAATTTATTGCATTAGTTCAGCCATTACTTGTTCATAGTAATAAGCAAGTATATATAAAAGTATTCAGTTACAGGGTCATCAGGCCCTAAGCGATGACTGCCCTGATGTTATTTATTTATTGTTTGTTTCTTTATTTATTTATCTATTCCTTCTTGCATCTCTCATATTTATAATGTTTAGAAATTATTTATAAAATTACATTTCATCTGTACATTGTATTAAACTTTTTAAAACATGTTTTTCATTTCATGTTATTAAGTTTGCACTTTGTTTTATTTATTAAATTCTTAACAAAGAAAATTTGAGTTTGTTTACTCTAAATTCAAACCCTCATTTGGTAAATGATATTGAAGAATAGATGGTAACATTTATTTACTCATTCATTCCATTCAGATTATACATATAAATTGAGTAACTAAATGACAGATAGTGTGTGTAATTGCTATCAAGAAATACAAGCGAATAAAGCACATGCAGTTTTTACTGTGTTGAAACTCTCAGTCTTACAGGGAAGAGGACATAAAACAGTATTATTGTTTATTTTATTTCAAGTATATTAAACACTGCAAAGAGAAGTAAAGGAAAATAATTTTCTCACACTGGAAGTTTTAGGTACAAACGATGCTGGAAAGGAAAAATAATATTATACAGTATATCCTTTCTAAGCTGCCTGGAAGACATAAAAGTGCAGTCTTATTGACAGCGGGAAATATGGGTCTTGAATCAAAAAAAAAATGCCAAGGGGGAGGTATTAATTTGAAATTATTGTGTATCTGGTAATGAGGGCATGGGGATGGATGCGGTCACTTATAAATAGAATGGACAACGAGAAGAGGACCTAAACCTAATCCTGCAGACCCTCAGCATTAAAGGTTGAACAGAGGAGAGTCTGCAACAGGCACTAAGGCAGAGTGGCAGTGCAGTTAGAAGGACACAAGGATGAACAGGGGAGACAAAACTGAAGGGAAGAAGTGTGTTTAAAAGAAGGAGGGGTGCTTGCAGGGCAGGTGAGGACTGAACTATCCCAGCGGACCTGTAAACAAAGGCCACTGTGACCTTAGCAGGATCTGGTTTAGTAGAATTAATGAGACAGAAACTAGATGGGAGTAGGTTGAAAAGCAAACACAAGAAAGAGAATTAGGGGCATTGTGTATAGACAATTACCTTCACAATTTTGTTTGTGAAGTGGAGAAGTGAAATAAGATGGTACATGGAGGAGACTGTGGCTTAACACGCCCATGCACATTTTTCTTCATGTTTTTCGAGAATCATTTTCAAAGAATGGATGAATTGCCACAAAACAGAAGAACATTTTTAATATCTAACTTATTTGATTTAAACAATTGCTTAGTTAGATATTTAATACATTGCTTATTTGGCTAAAAATTAATTTAGCATTGTTCTAATTAATATCACTTTGTAGTGAATTTCAATGGTAACCCATTTGCTTGCTAATTTAATTTCTTTTTTCTATCAAGTTTTACAATCAAGCTTCATTTTCTTTTATCTGCTACTTCCTTTAATTTTATATTGGTAATTTACATTATTTATCATTTTATATCTCTAATCATTGACACATACATTTTCTATAAATTATAGCCATATTCTTTTGATGGACACTTGTTTTTAATTTTTCCGGTGTACAAAGACCTGGACAGTTCCTTGTATATTTCTCCAAGGGCTGTTTAGGACATAGAACCAAGGCTCTCCCTAGTCACATTCATTCCTCTTTTGAGTTTACATGTATTCAGTGCCCTTTCTTGTCCACCTGTTTTTACATTAAATTCAGTATTTCATTAGCAGTTTTTTTCCTTTTTTGATCTATGATATGAGAATCTAAATTGCTTTCTGTTAGAGTGCAAGGCAATTTTTCTAGAACATTTTATTGAAATATTATTTCTTCCCTTATTAACAATAGGTACATCTTTAGCATAAATCTAATTAATTCTGATAATACAACTATTTTTGAGATTTTCTTTGATTTATTAATATGATTACTGAACTTTACTCATTGCTACACTTGTTTTACTACAGCTACTTTAAAACTCATTTAATACTTCTGGTTGAGGTAGCAAACCAAGGTCAAGAATCCCTTTCGGCTTTTAAATATTATTGCTTGCATTATTTCCTGACTAGTTTTAGAATTGTTCTAAGGTTAAGAGCATTGGCTTAATGAGAATCACAAACATTTGTGGCTCCCCAAATGGCTAATTATAACAAAGAAGAGACAGCCAATAAAAATGAATGAAAGAAATGGTATCAGAGAATCTTTCTCCCAAAACTTAAGGCTAAGAACAATTACTAAGTAATATATGGGAAAAGTTATAACATTAGCCAGGAAAAAAAGAACAGAGAGCAAGAGAGAGTTTAAGGATTGAATAAATTCAAATTTAAGAAATGATGACAGAAATCCATAGTATGAAACTTAAGGAGTCATACATACCTCACAATATAGGATGTAGTGTTGACCCACCCATTTGGCCAGTTGGTATACATATATACGTATAATTTTACTTTTTGTTCATTTTGTTACATTGTTATATTTAATGTAAAAAACTTGTCCTAGCTAGTTCTATACTATCACCTTGCCCTGAAAATCTCTGGCAGTCATATCCTGTTTAATATTCAGAAGTTATTAACTTGTATGTTCCAAATTATTGGAGAAACAAGAAGCTGGGTTGGCAAAGCAGAGCTAGGGATGACTGAGCTGCTGCCAGCACTGCGCTGCCAGCCAACCGTGCACAGGTCCTGCCCAGGCTCTGGACTTTAGCAGCTCAAGACACATGTGGTCAACTGGGGAAAGGATGAGGAAAGACAGGGTTGCAGCTATGGTGGCCATGAGCTTCTGCAGGGGATCATAGTGTATTGTCAGTGAGAGGTAGCTGAGATTTGCTGGCTGCTGGAGTGAGAGTAGGAACATGGCCACGACTCAACCCTCTCCATCTGCCGAGCCCTCCTCTGCAGAGGTCAAGGTGCTCCTGATATCCAGCAATGCAGTAAATAGAGGTAGGTGCAAGCACCAACACTGCCCACATGTCTACATGAAACAAGCTGGTCAAGAACCCAGGAGGTCATTGCATCAATGTTTAGGTGCGTTTGAGTTCTGATTCCACTAGAAGAATAATGCACCAGTCATGTAATGCTCAATTGCTCAATAAACAACGCAACAAGAACTATGAAATACTTGTAGGAGCCAGCAGCCCCTCAAGAATTTGAACCGCCACTCCCTGCCCCACAACCAGCTGCCCTGGGACCAGGCCCCACCTACCAGCAGGCCAGCAACTACCACACAAGGCAGGGCCTGGCAGCCAACTGGGCCAGGGGCCAGCCCACCTACCAGTGTGCCCACAGTAGTCAGCCCCACCAAAACAGAAGGGCCCACACAGCCCACACAGGGGGCACCCCTAGAGCATACAGCCCTGGTGATCAGAGGAGAGTGTGCTGCTGGGCTCCCTAGGACATCTCTTGCATAAGATCACTTCTCTAATACTCAGAACTATAGCTGATCTACCTACTATGTAGAAATAAACACAGAGAATTAGGTAAAATGAGGAGACAGAGGAATATATTCCAAACAAAAGAACGAGCCAAAACCTCAGAAAAAGAACTAACTGAAGTGGAGATAAGGAATCTACCCAATAAGAGTTCAAAGTAATGATCATAAAGATGCTCAGCAAACTCAGGAGAAGAACGCATCAACACAGTGAGAATTTTAACAAAGGCTTAGAAAACATAAAGAAGAACCAAACAGAGCTGAAGTATACAATAACTGAAATAAAAAATACACTAGAAAGAATCAACAGTAGATTAGATGATACAGAGGAATGGATCTGTGAACTGGAAACCAGAGCAGTGGAAATCACCCAAGCTAAATGGAAAAAAGAATTTTAAAAAATGAGGATAGTTTAAGAGGCCACACTTACAAGATCAACTAATCTATGACAAAACAGGCAAGAATATTACAATGGGGAAAACACAGCCTCTCCAATAAATGGTTGGGAGAACTAGACAGCTATATGTAAAAGAATGAAACAACTGTTTTCTCACACTATATACAAAAATAAACCTAAAATGGATTATAGGCTTAAGTGTAAGACCTGAAACAATAAAACTCCTAGAAGAAAACATAAGCAGTATGCTCTTTGACACAGCAATATTTTTTTTGGATCTGTCTCCTCAGGCAAGGGAAATAAAAGCAAAAATAAACAAATGGGACTACATCAACCTAAAAAGCTTTTGCACAGTGAAGGAAACTATCAACAAAATGAAAAGGCCATCTGCTGAATGGGAGAAAATACTTGCAAACAATATATTCAACAGGGGAAAAAATGCAAAATATACAAAGGACATATACAACTCAACATCAATAAAACAAACAACCTGATTAAAAATGGGCAAAGGATCTGAATAGACATTTTTCTAATGAAAATATACAGATGGCCAACAGACATAATAAAAGATCTTCAACACCACTAATCATCAGGGAAATGCAGTTGAAAAACACAATTAGACACCACCTTACACCTGTCAGAATGGCTATTATTAAAAGGACAACAGATAACAAGTGTTGGTGAGGATATTGAGAAAAGGGGACCCTTGTGCACTGTTGATGGGATTGCAAATTGGTGCAGCCACCATGGAAAACAGTCTGGACGTTTTCCAAAAAATTAAAAATATAACCGCCATATGATCCAGCAATTTCACTCCTGGGTATTTACCAGAAGGAAAGAAAAACCCTAATTTGGAAAGATATATGCACTTCAATGTTCAATGCAGTATTATTTATAATAGTCAAGATATGGAAGCAACCTAAGTGTCCATTCATATTTGAAAAAAGAAAATATGGTATACACACATGATGGAATATTAGTCATAAAAAGAAAAATAAATCCTGCCATTTGCAACAACATGGATAGATCTAGAGCAGGGGTCCCCAACCCCCAGGCCATGGACTGGTTTATGGTTTTCTGTCTACATTTATGGTTTTCTGTCTCCAGCTGTATTTTCAGAGAAGTTGCAGAATGGCTGGCTGTTGAAGGAGGCAATCAGAGCCTGGAAATCAGAGACTGACTGGAAATTCAATAAAGGCAGAAAATAAATACTTCATATAATGCAACGTGTATACATCACCCAAATTCAGTTTTTAGATAACACTGCTGGTCAAACACAGAAATATTCTCAGGATGACAAGGCTGGTTTGTAACAGGTATAAGGAAAGTGATGACCAAATTAATGGTACGATAAAAAGTCTGTCACAAGGGAATGGTGCCTATTATGACTGGGACAAATGGGAATTGGGGAGAAAGAACTTATCATTATTTATCTATTTAAGATTGTCCTGGAGAAAGAATGCTCAGATTCCCGGCGGTCTTTCTCATCCTTGTGGACTTTGATATTCCCAAAATTGGTAAAGAGCTCAAGCTGTGCATTCAGAGGGCCTGGATTCTAAAATGAGGCCAGGACCTTGGGAACGTTATTAATCTCTCCATGGCTATGTTTTCTTCTCTATAAAAATGAGAATAATAAAAGAAACTACATCAGCCTGTTTTGTTAACAGAGGCAAAGGTCTGAGAAACTTGAGATACAGCAACGATAAAGGAATAGAGCAACACATTTTAACACATTAATTTTTTAAAAGTCTGTTTAGCAAAGCATCATAAAATTTTAAAACACATGGTATTGAAAAACCTTATAACGTATAATAGAGTATTAACATTTTTACTAATAGGAAGAGCTCAAGAAAGTTTAAGAATCCAAAAAAAATCTGGGGATAAGAATATAAAGAGGCGATTTACAGAAGCAGAAATAACTGAGTGGGTAACATACATATGCTAAATAATCAGTCTCCTAGTGATCACAGATTTTGTAAATGAAATTTCAAATGAAAAATGTGATGAACAGCAACAACAAAAAGATTGCTTGGTGGTAGTTGGGGTAAAAGTGCACAGTTACACAGAGTTGGTAGAACTGTAAAAATTTCAAACATTATTGATCATTAGTTTAGTAACATCTATCAAAAATTCTAAAGCATCAGACCCAGCAAATATAGCAGTATGTGTCTATCTTACAGAAATACTAAGTGAATACTCAAATTTGCTCATTGCGTAGCATTATTTATATGAACGGTAATTGAAATCAACTTAATGTGTGACAGTACAGATGAATGGTTAAGTAAATCATGATTCCTTCACAGAATATTGTGCAGCCACATTAACTTAAATAAGGTGGACCAATACTCACCAGCATCCAAGGATGTTCATGATATTCTGACTGTTTTCTCGAGTGAAAAAGCAAGTTAAGGGATAAGAGTAAACACATTGGTGAAAATTGATATCTAGCTATTCCTAAAGATTAGGATTTTAGGAAATAAAGGGTAGAGATAAGATCATTTGACTTCCTTTTGTTTTCTGGAACCTATAGATCGCTTTTTGTTTACTTAAAAAAATAAGCTATATACTTAGAATTGATTTTTTAATATTGTTTCCAACATTTCTATTAGATTGAAGCAAGGGATGTCCATCTTAGCTTAGTATCCCACACGTTTGATACTGAAAAAAGAGCACTGTCTTTGTATCATCAGGAGAAAACATGGGGGAAAATGGTTGACTGGACTCTTTAAAAGGCAGAGGTAGAGCAGACAGCACTGACCGCTTAAAACTTTAGATAGCAGTCAGAGTTGTCTACCAATACAGAAAGAAGAGAACGCTAGTGATGTTTCTCATTTAATAAATAAAAACTTTGAGATAATTTTACACAAAAGTAATGTTTTCAATCTTGGAAGTTTATTTCTTCAACATTTGAGTTTTCTTAGTATGAATGAATAAAAAGCACCTCTTGGCTTTTTTCTCCAGACTCTTCTAGGTCTTAGAGCTATGTTTCTGCTCCTCTTGGTAGTGGTTTGTTTCCTCTATAGAGCCAGAGCTTGCACCAAAAGGACTCTTTTGATTGAACATCCTGCTCCAAATTTACCTTTAGCTGTTCCATCAGCTGAGAAATCCTTCATGGGTCTCTATTCCAATCCTTAGGTACACTCTTGGCAGAAAATAGCAGGGAGGGTCTGCTGGAATGTGCCTTATGGAAGAAGAAAACATTGAACAGGTCTTCTGGTACAGACATAGCAAAGATCTCCTACCTGCAGAGAATATAAATCTAAATCATGTTTTGATAGTTATACATATATATCCGTAAAACCATCACAACAATTAAGATAATGAAGATGCCTGTCACCCTCCAAAGGTTTCTTCATGCACCTTTGTAATCCCTTTCCCTTTCCAACCTCACCTCTCACCCTGCCAGTCAGCCCTTTCTGTCCCTAAAGACAAGTTTGCATTTCCTACAATTTTATGTAAATGGAATAACACAGTATGTGCTCTTTTTCTTTTCATTCGGCTTCAACATTTTAAGATTCACCGATATTTTACTATGTTTCAATAGTTGATTGTTTTTATTGCATTCAGCAATAAAATATTCCATTTTATGGATCTATGATAATTCATTGTTTCACTTGTTGATGGACATTTTTTTCCCCAGGGTTTTTAAATAGGAATAAAGCTGCTCAGAACATTCATGTATGTCTTTATGAGGATATGTACTTTCATTTCTCTCAGGCAAATATCTAAGAGTAGAACGGCTGTATCATATGAAAGGTATATGTTTTACATTTTAGGAAACTGCCAAACCATTCTCCAAAGTGGTTGTACCATTTGACATTTCCACCAGCAATGGAGGAGAATTCCAGAGATGTCACATCCTCTGTAGTACTAGTTATGGACAATCTTTTTAATTTTAGCCACTTCCATAAATAGGAAGTGGTATTTAATTGTGCTTTTAATTTGTATCTCCCTGGTGACTAGTAATGTTGAGCATCTTTTCACATCTTTATTTGACATTTACACATGCACATTTTCCTTGGGAACCTGCCTGTAAAAGTCTATCAAATCAGTGCAAAATACTTTACAGAAAAAAATTTAAAGAATTTAAAGAACTTCCATTCTTCTGCCCCAAATATTGCCCAAGTTGTGAGGTGACTCAGGTCATGGGCTGGACAAGAGGCACATTTTAATGTTTCTCCAACAAAAAGCAAGTGCTTCCCATCTGTTATTTCTGGAAAACAGATCTGACTGATCTCTGAGATCCAGGGGATGCTGGGCAGTTTCAAGGAGTCCACATCACGCTGTTTTCCCTGAGATTTCTCTGTAGCATCTTCAGTACAAAGGGCCCAGGATGTCTGGGATGAGATTCTCTTGGAGAAATTCCACATTGGACATCATCAGTAGCAGAACAGCTGGAGATGTGTTTGGGACAAAAGAGACATTTAGAAGAGAACTTGCTAGAAGTGAGGATTCAAGACTGGTTATGAAGAGTTACTTTCAAGGAATGAACCTTTCCCTAAAGGGGGAAGAATACAGACCCCATGTTTAACAAACTGTCGCAGTGGGAATCAACAGGTGCTTTCTCTTCATTAACAAACTTGTAAAAGAAATTAAAGAAAAAAAGGAAGAAAACTAAGCTTTCACAAAACGGTGACAAAATGATCCTTACAAAGTTCAGGTTTTCATGCATTTTAGAAGTTCCTTTACCAACTGAAAACTGAAGCCTAGAATCAACAATGGTGACCTTAAAAGCAGAGAAATATGAATTATATTCAATGATTATAAGCCTGACAGCTTTAAATTTATCACATATTTATTTTCTACATGTTATTTATATCTTATAGAACAAAATGTTCTCATTACAATGTATAAAACTTTATTTTGTAAACATACATGCAATTTCTCAAAAGTTATGTGCTCATGTGTTCAATTTTTATATCTAAATCAATGCACACACAAACTGCAATGGAGTTGATGTTTTCCCATGTGAGACCTACACTGGAAACAAGAATACCTATATTTCCCAGGCTGATTTTGGGGCTGAATCTCAGTGAAGCCTCTTTGTTCAGGACCAATGGACATATTAAGTTCTTGGGATGAGGGAGAATCTGCAGGCACCTGACATAAGTCAAAGAATGCTAAGTCCACACTTTTATGGTAACAAATTTGAGGATATGGACCAATAAAGGGCTGCACTTGCTTTTACAGACAAGAACTAGGAAGGGAGACTGCAACAATAAAACAGCAGTGCTTGAGTCACAGACCTGGGGAGCTCTCATCCACGGTATATTGATCCTGTTCTGATATTGCCTCTTATCTAAACTTATGCCTTTGGTTATATCTATAAAAGAAAGATGAAAATATGTGCAGGCAAGCTGCAGTTTAGAAAGCACCATTGAAAAGCACATGTGTTTATAGCCACATCCATCCCAAGTGAAAAATGCTTAGTATAGGAGAACATCCTGCAGAGATAATGGCTGGAGAGTGGGGGAATGCAGTCAGTGCCACCTGACTATTCAGAGGGTCAACAAATAACCTGGGCAGAAACAGGCGTGAGTATCTGGAGAATTTGGGTTAGCTGGTCTAGAAGCCAGTCTGTATCATTCACACATGGGTGCCTGTATATGCGTGTGTGTGTCGGAGGGTAGGGGGGTGGTTCACACGTGTGTCTTTGTTCTTGTGTGTGTGTTGAAAGCTATTCGGCTACAGCAGCAAAAAACCTAGTGTCTACAAGGAAATAGTGTATACAAAGCACTTAGAATATTAAGTTTGTCAGCTTTTTTTTTTTTTTATGTCTGAATATGTTGTATGTTCCATTTCTGGCTTTCAGAAATGTTCCTCTCTTAAGGCTTGAAGATAAGTTACTCTGCTCAAAAAATGGTATGGGGAAGCTATTGTTGAACTCTACTGTTGAAGCTATTGTTGGTTGTGAAAGCTTAAAACTGAGTTGAAATGTTGCAGCTTTGAAAGCTTTTGAATGACATAATGTGCTAAGCAATGTAAATCTGAAATCTTACATGGATCAAAATATTTCTGCTCTGATTATTTGATGATGTATATACATCAAATTTTCCATACTGTTTGTTTTATTTTTTGCTTGTTTTTTTTCATGATTTTTTAAAAACTATTTTATATTGGAGTATAGCCGACTAACAATGTTGTGATAGTTTCAGCTGCACAGCAAAGGGACTCAGCCATACATATGCAAGTATCCATTCTCCCCCAAACTCCCCTCCCATCCAGGATGCCACATAACATGGAGCAGAGTTCCCTGTGCTATATACCGTAGGTCCTTGTTGGTTATCCATTTTACTTTTTCAAAGGGTTTTTAAAATAGGACTTGAGTTAAAGCATTCACTTTATTTTATTTTTTTTATACAGCAGATACTTATTAGTTATCTATTTTATACATATTAGTGTATACATGTCAAGCCCAATCTCCCAGTTCATCACACCACCCCCCCGCCCCTTGCTTTCCCCCGTTGGTGTCCCTACGTTTGTTCTCTACATCTGCGTCTCTATTTCTGCCTTGCAAACCGGTTCACCTGTACCATTTTTCTAGATTCCACATATATGCGTTAATATACGATATTTGTTTTTCTCTGTCTGACTTACTTCACTCAATATGACAATCTCTAGATCCACCCATGTTGCTGCAAATGGCATTATTTCATTCTTTTTAATGGCTGAGTAATATTCCATTGTATGTATATGTACCACATCTTCTTTATCCATTCCTCTGTCGATGGACATTTAGGTTGCTTCCATGTCTTGGCTATTGTGAACAGTGCTGCAATGAACATGGGGGTGCATGTATCCTTTTGGGCCATGCTTTTCTCCAGATATGTGCCCAGGGTCATATGGTAGCTCTATTTTTAGTTTTTAAAGGAACTTCCATACTGTTCTCCATAGTGGCTGTACCAATTTACATTCCCACCAACAGTGCAGAAGGGTTCCCTTCTCTCCACACCCTCTCTGGCATTTATTGTTTGTGGATTTTTTGATGATAGCCATTTTGACTGGTGTGAGGTGATATCTCATTGTAGTTTGGATTTGTATTTCTCTAATAATTAGTGATGTTGAACATCTTTTCATGTGCCTCTTGGCCATCTGTATGTCTTCTTTGGAGAAATGTCTATTTAGGTCTTCTGCCCATTTTTTGATTGGGTTCCTTGTTTTGATGATATTAAGCCTCATGAGCTGTTTGGAAATTTTGGAGACTAATCCCTTGTCAGTCACATCATTTGCAAATACTTTCTCCTAATCTGTGGGTTGTCTTTTCATTTTGTTTATGGTTTCCTTTGCTGTGAAAAAGCTTTTGAGTTTAATTAGGTTCCACTTATTTTTATTTCCATTATTCTGGGAGATGGATTGAAAAAGATATTGCTGAGATTTATGTCAGAGAGAGTTCTACCTATGTTTCCCTCAGGAGTTTTACAGTGTCCAGTCTCACGTTTAGGTCTTTAATCCATTTTGAGCTTATTTTTGTGTATGGTGTTAAAGAATGATCTAATTTCATTTTTTTTACATGTAGCTGTCCAGTTTTCCCAGCATTATTTGTTGAAGAGACTATCTTTCCACCATTGTGTAGTCTTGCCTCCTTTGTCATAGATTAATTGGCCATAGGTTCATGGGTGTATTTCTGGGCTTTCTATCCTGTTCCATTGATCTATATTTCTATTTTTGTGCCAGTACCATACTATTTTGATGACTATAGCTTTGTAGTATAGTCTGAAGTCAGGGAGCCTGATTCCTCCAGCTCCATTTTGCTTTCTCAAGATTGCTTTGGCTATTTGGGGTCTTTTGTGTCTCCACACAAATTTCAAGATTTTTTTGTTCTAGTTCTGTGAAAAATGCCATGGGTAATTTGATAGGGATTACATTGAATCTGTAGATTGCCTTGGGTAGTATAGTCATTTTGACAATATTGATTCTTCCAAGCCACAAACATGGTATTTCTTCCCATCTGTTAGTGTCTTCTTTGATTTCTTTCATCAGCATCTTATAGTTTTCAGAGTATAGGTCTTTTGTTTCCTTAGGTAGGTTTATTCCTAGGTATTTTATTCTTTTTGATGCAATAGTAAATGGGATTGTTTCTTGAATTTCTCTTTCTGATCTTTTGTTGTTAGTGTATAGAAATGCAACAGATTTCTGTGTATTAATTTTGTAACCTGCGACTTTACCGAATTCATTGATGAGCTCTAGTAGTTTTCTGGTAGTGTCTTTAGGATCTTCTATGTATAGTATCATGTCATCTGGAAACAGTGACAGTTTAACTTCTTCTTTTCCAATTTGGATTCCTTTTATTTCTTTTTCTTCTCCGATTGCCACAGCTAGGACTTTCAAAACAATGTTGAATAAAAGTGGCGAGAGTGGACATCCTTGTCTTGCTCCTGATCATACAGGAAATGCTTTCAGCTTTTCACCATTGAGCATGATGTTATCTGTAGGTCTGTCATATATGGCCTTTATTATGTTGAGGTAGATTCCCTCTATGCCCACTTTCTGGAGAGTTTTTATCATAAATGGGTGCTGAATTTTGTCAAAAGCTTTTTCTGCATCTATTGAGATTATCATATGGTTTTTATTCTTCAATTTGTTGATGTGGGGTATAATACTTATTGATTTGAGAATATTGAAAAATCCTTGCATCCCTGGGATAAATCCCACTTGATCATGGTGTATGATCCTTTTAATGTATTGTTAGATTCGGATTGCTAGCATTTTGTTGAGGGTTTTTGCATCTATGTTCATCAGTGATATTGCCCTGCAATTTTCTTTTTTTTTGTGGTATCTTTTTCTAGTTTTGGTATCAGGATGATGGTGGCCTCATAGAATGAGTTTGGGAGTTTTCCTTCCTCTGCAATTTTTTGGAACAGTTTCAGAAGGGTAGGTGTTAGGTCCCCTCTAAATGTTTGATAGAATTTGCCTGTGAAGCCATCAGGTCCAGTACTTCTGTTTGCTGGGAGTTTTAAAATCACAGGTTCAATTTCAGTGCTTGTGATTGGTCTGTTCATATTTTCTATTTCTTCCTGGTTCAGTCTTGGGAGACTGTACCTTTCTAAATATTTGTCCATTTCTTCCAGGTTGTCCATTTTATTGGTATACAGTTGCTTGTAGTATTCTCTTATGATCCTTTGTATTTCTGTGGTGTCAGTTGTAACTTCTCCTTTTTCATTTCTAATTTTATTGATTTGAGTCATCTCCCTTTTTTTTCTTGATGAGTCTGGTTAACAGTTTATCAATTTTGTTTATTTTTTCAAAGAACCTGCTTTTCGTTTCATTGCTCTGTGTTATTGTTTTCTTTGCCTCTATTTCATTTCTGTCCTGATCTTTATGATTTCTTTCCTTCTACTAACTTTAGGTTTTGTTTGTTCTTGTTTCTCTAGTTGCTTTAGGTGTAAGTTGAGGTTGTTATGTGAGATTTTTCTCATTTCCTGAGGTAAGCTTGTATTGCTATAAACTTCCTTCTTAGAATGCTTTTGCTGCATCCCATAGGTTTTGGATCATTGTGCTTCCATTTTCATTCGTCTCTAGGTATTTTATGATTTCCTCTTCAATTTCTTCAGTGCTCCATTGGTTGCTTAGTAGCATATTGTTTCGCCTCCATGTGTTTGTGTTTTTTATAGCTTTTTTCTTGTAGTTTATTTCTAACCTCATAGTGTTGTGATCAGAAAAGATGCTTGATATGATTTCAATTTTCTTAAATTTACTGAGGCTCGCCTTGTGGCCCAGCATGTGGAGAATGTTCCATGTGCACTTGAGAAGAATGTGTATTCTGCTGCTTTTGGATGGAATACTCTGTAAATATCAATTAAGTCCATCTGGTCTAATGTGTCATTTAAGGCCTGTGTTTCCTTATTGATTTTCTGTCTGGATGATCTGTCCATTGATGAAAGTGGGGTGTTACAGTCCTCCACTATTATTGTGCTACTGTCGATTTCTCCCTTTATGGATGTTAGTACTTGCCTTATATATTGAGGTGCTCCTATGCTGGATGCATATATATTTACAATTGTTATATCTTCTTCTTGGATTGATCCCTTGATCATTATGTAGTGTCCTTTGTCTCTTATAGCAGTCTTTATTTTAAAGTCTATTTTGTCTGAAATGAGCATTGCTACTCCACCTTTCCTTTGATTTCCACTTGCATGGAATGCCTTCTTCCATCTCCTCACTTTCAGCCTGTATGTGTCTCTGGGTCTGAGGTGGGTCTCTTGTAGACAGCATATATACAGGTTTTCTTTGTGTATCCACTCAGCCAGTCTATGTCTTTTGGTTGGAGCATTTAATCCATCTACATTTAAGGTAATTATTGATATGTATGTTCCTATTACCATTTTCTAATTGTTTTGGGTTTGTTTTCATAGGTCTTTTTCTTCTCTTGTGTTTCCTGCCTTGAGAAGCTCCTTTAGTATTCGTTGCAAAGCTGGTCTGGTGGTGCTGAAATCTCTTAGCTTTTGCTTGTCTGTAAAGCTTTTGATTTCTCCATCAAATCTGAATGAGAGCCTTGCTGGGTAGAGTATTCTTGGTTGTAGGTTCTTCCCTTTCATCACTTTAAATATATGGTGCCACTCCTTTCTGGTTTGCAGAGTTTCTGCTGAGAAATTAGCTGATAACCTTATGGGAGTTCCCTTGTATGTTATTTGTTGTTCTTCCCTTGTTGCTTTCAATATTTTTTCTTTGTCTTTAATTTTTGTCAGTTTGATTACTGTGTGTCTTGGCATGTTCCTCCTTGGGTTTATCATGCTTGGGAATCTCTGCGCTTCCTGGACTTGGTTGACTGTTTCCTTTCCCATGTTAGGGAGGAGTTCAGCTATTATCTCTTCAAATACTTTCTCAGGTCCTTTCTCTCTTCTCCTTCTGGGACTCCTACAATGAGAATGTTGTTGCATTTAATGTTGTCCTAGAGGTCTCTTAGGCTGTCTTCATTTCTTTTCATTCTTTTTTCTTTATTCTGTTCCATGGCAGTGATCTCCACCATTGTGTCTTCCAGGTCATTTACCTGTTCTTCTGCCTCAGTTATTCTGCTATTGATTCCTTCTAGTGTATTTTTCATTTCAGTTCATCTCTGTTTGTTCTTTAGTTCTTCTAGGTCTTTGTTAAACATTTCTTGCATCTTCTCAATCACTGCCTCCATTCTTTTTCCAAGATCCTGGATCATCTTCACTATCATTATTCTGAACTCCTTTTCTGGAAGGTTGCCTATCTCCACTTCATTTAGTTGTTTTTCTGGGGTTTTATCTTGTTCCTTCATCTGGGACATAATCCTTTGCCTTTTCATTTTTTCTAACTTTCTGTGATTGTTGTTTTCGTTCTGCAAGTTGCAGGATTATAGTTCTTCTTGCTTCTGCTGTCTGCCCTCTGGTGGATGAGACTATCCAACAGGCTTGTGCAAGCTTCCTGATGGGAGGGGCTAGTGGTGGGTATAGCTGGGTCTTGCTCTGGTGGGCAGGGCTGTGCTCAGTAAAACTTTAATCCACTTGTCTGCTGATGGGTGGGGCTGTTTTCCCTCCCTGTTAGTTCTTTGGCCTGAGGCGACCCAGCACTGGAGCCTACAGGCTATATGGTGGGGCTATTGGCGGCCCCTGGGAAGGCTCATGCCAATGGGTACTTCCCAGAACTGCTGCCGCCAGTGTCCTTGTCCCTGCAATGAGCCACAGCCACCCCATGCCTCTGCAGGAGACCCTCCAACACTAGCAGGTAGGTTTGATTCAATCTCTTATGGGGTCACTGCTCCTTTCCCTTGGTCCTGGTGCAAACAAGACTTTGTGTGTGCCCTCCAAGAGTGGAGTCTCTATTTCCCCACGTCCTGTGGAAGTTCTGCAGTCAAATCCCACTGACCTTCAAAGTCAGATTCCCTGGGGACTCCTAGTCCCCTTGCCAGACTCCCAACTGGGAATCCTGACGTGGGGCTCAGAACCTTCACTCCAGTGGGAGAACTCCTGTGGTATAATTGTTCTCCAATTTGTGGGTCGCCCACCCAGCGGGTATGGGATTTGATTTTATAGTGACTGCGCCCCTCCTACTGTCTCATTGCAGCTTCTTCTTTGTCTTTGGATGTGGGGTATCTTCCTGTTGATGTTTGTTCAGCCGTTAGCTGTGATTGTGGTGCTCTTACAAGAGGAGGTGAGTGCACATCCTTCTACTCTGCCATCTTGAACCAATCTCCTTTGCTTGTTTTCTTTTTAAGGGGAAAATTTCATTAAAATTCTACCTTAAAGCTGTTTTCCTGGAATGTATCTAAATTGGGGATTTCAATTTGAACCAGTAGAGGGCAGAATAACATTAGTCATAGAAGGCACTTGCTTACCGTGTCAACAGTAAGCAAATAAATTAAGTCCAGGTATTCATATGTCTTAGTGCATTTGGTTAGTTAACATAACACCATGTTATGTTCATCCTTAATGAACATAATTAAGACTTTTTTTTTTTACCAGCACTCAGCCATTCAAATATACTTCTTAGCAAAGAGACACCAGAGGACAAAGATATGTTATTAAAATCAGAATGGAAAGAATTCCAGAACTTCCCTTAAATTACATTGGATGCCTGATATGGTCAGATTACGTAGTATATAACAACACAGGCTGACATCGCCATTTTAAAGCTTACCTTTTCCTCTTCATTTTTACATTATTTACTTATTCTAGATTTCTGTAAATATATTTGATTTTTGAATACAATGGCACTTGGAAGATTTTTGTACAATTTTTTTCTAAGTTGGTTACCATAATTGATAAGGCAACCAGTAACATGGATTTTTGATCCAACTACTGGGAACAATTCAAAACAATCTATTCATCAGTATTTAACATGAGAAAAATAAACTTTCATCTCAAATATTTTGATGTGATATTTGTAAAAAAAAAAGAAATTATATGCATCATCTTTAAAAATTCCAAACTGATGAGAAATAAACAGAAACATGAGAATAATATCAAGCAGCTTTCTTTATAAACTGGAGAAATGATAAACTGGAATACAGGCATACCTCAGAGATCTTGCAGGTTCAGTTTCAGACCACTGCAATAAAGTCAATATTGCAATAAAGTGAGTCACACAAATTTTTTGGTTTCCCAGTGCATCTAAGTTATGTTTATATTATACTGTAGTCTATTAAGTGTGCAATAACACTATGTCTAAAAAAATGACGCACATACCTAAATTAAAAAATACTTTATTGCTAAAAATGCTAACCATCATCTGAGCCTTCAGTGAGTCATAATTTTTGCAATAGTAACATCAAAGATCACTGATCATGAATCACCATAACAAATATAATAATAATGAAAAAGTTTGAAATATTGTGAGAATTACCAAAATCTGACACAGAGACACAAAGTTTGAAAAATGGTGCTGATGGACTTGCTCAACGCTGGGTTGTCACAAATCTTCCATTTGTAAAAAATGCAGCATCTGCGAAGCACAATAAAGAAGATACGCCTGTATTCTTCCTAAAAATTAGGTAAAAGACAACAATATCTACCTCCCTTCTAGTATTTAATATTGTGGTGGAATAATAACGATAAATATGAAGCAAAAAAAAGGAAGCAAAATTATTATAGTAAGTAGAAAATACAGTTCCTTAAGGTAAAAGTAAGACTGCCTTTGAGCCCTATTAATGAACACTCCACCATAAATCTAACCACTCTGAGTCCTCTATCACCATGGATTGGTTTTGCCAATTTCTGAACTTCTTATAAATGAAAACACACTTCAGACACTTTATTTATATCTAGCTCTTTCACTCAATGCTATGTCTGTGAAATCATCCATATTGGTTTTGTGTATCAATAATTCATTATTTTCATTGTTATGTACTATGTTTTTTGAATAGATCAAAATATATGTGTCAATTCTAGTATTAATGTACTTTTGCTTTCTTTGGCATGTGTAGGGGTTACTATGATTATGGCTTCTGTGAGCATACCTGGACATTTCTTTTGGTGGATCTAAGCAATAATTTCTATTGGATATATGCCCAGAAGTGGAGTGGCTTTGTCACAGGGTATATACATGCTTATCTTTATAGAATCTACCAAGCACTTTTCAAAAGTTTTAATAATTTATACTCCCATCATCAACAATTGTATGTCAGTATTTTTAATTTTTTAATTTAATATTTTTAGTTTTAGCTGTTTTGATGTGTGTGTTGTGGTATGAGATTTTGGCTTTAACTTACATCCCATGAGCAGTCACGATGATGATCACTTTTTTTCAAGTTTATCGATGGTTTGGATAGCTTCTTCTGTGAAGTGCAGTTTATATCTTCTTCTGTGAAGTGCAGTTTCACAAAGTGTGATGATACTTTCTCATTTTCTTGTTGATACTGAAATACATATTTTAAAAATTTGCAAGAAAGCTACAGATGTAAGTAAGCTAGAGATGCAAGTAAGTTCATAATCTTCTGAGTTTTTTTAACCTGGTTAGTCTGGCAACACCACAATGGTCTTTTGGACTGCTGCAGGATCCTTCTGAGTTAGTAGAGTTTTGTTGTAGGTTCATACTTCCTGCAGGTAAGAGATCTTGGCTAATTCTGTACCAGAAGTCCTTTTCTTAATGTCTTACTTCCCTAACTTGCATCCCAGAAGTTCTTCCTTCATGTTAATTTCATCCAAGAGCATCCCTTCTGATTGGAATAGATACATGTAGAGAAATTTCTGCTGTAACTTATTCAACAATTCCTGGAAGTGCTAAAGGTAAGTTTGAAGCAAGATATTGAGTTAGAGAAATCCTTTTTAGTGAAAATATTTGCTCTAAAGAGAAAATAAGTTAATACCAAGAGGTGCAGAAACATAGATCCAAGATCTAGAATAGTGCTGGAGAAAACAATCAGGAGGTACTTTATTCATCCATAAACTACTATGAAAAACCATATAGTAAAGAAAAAAATCAGCATTCAAGAGTCAGTTACTTACTCTTATTTAAAGCTATATCAATGGTTTTATTCATTAAATGAGAAACATATTAAAATTTTCTTATTTATATATCAGGAAAATATTTTTATCCAAAATTCTGTCTGTTCCACCTTCACCTTTTAACAAAGTCTAGTGAAGTGGTTCCTCCATACTGTCCCTGGTGATACAAAGTCAGCAGTCATCTTCTAGTTCCAACTTTGGGAGACTGAGCTAAGACAAGCCCCCTTTTTTTCAGAAAAACAGAAATACTGGACACAATTTAAAAGAGTCAATTTTAAACACATAACTAAGAAAAAAAAAAAAGGGAAAGATACTTAGGTTCCAAAAATTAAAATGGAGTTTAAAGATCTCATTTCTACCCTCCATTCCATCAAATCGCACTCTCTAGGAATAATGAGACATCAGTTTTCCCCAGTGTAATCATTCTTATTCCTTAATTTGCTTTTTCATTCAACATCATTCAATATGTTATGAACAAGCTTAGATTTAGGTGACTATTCTTTACCTAAATGAATTTAATTGCTGTGTAGTATTCCATAATATGAAGGGATCAGTGTTTACTTAACCAATCCTCTATAATAGCACATTAATTTGACTACAATTCCCTTTTATATAAATAGGGTTGCTATAAATAAATTCATATTCATATTTGGGCAGGGGTATGGACAGAATATTTCTGTAATATAAGTACCTAGAACTGCATTTGGTGAGTCCAGTGGTTCAAAAATTTTGGTAATTTTTACCAAATTAATTACTGATTTTTAAAAAATTTCATGTTTCTACTGTGTATAGGTGTGGGCTCTTACCCCAACCATCACCAAGCTATCTTGTTCTTTATCATATTTTTCATTTATATGAAAAATCCATGATCACTAGGAAGGCTGATTATTTGGCACATGTATACTATCTACTTGTAGCTATTACTGCTTTTGAAAATTACCTCAATATTTCTTGCTCATGTTGCTATTGGGTTAAACTTTTTTGAGCTCTTTTTATATTGAAAATATTATTATTCTATTGCATGTTTTAAGATTTTTTTCACGTCTTTACATTTTCTTGATAGTTCTGTATTGGAGAGACTTCTGTTTTTAATTCATGTATTAAAATGTGTTGCTCATTTCCTTTTAGCCTTGTGTTTCACATCACTCAGGAAGAGCTTTCCTATCTGAAAATTTAAAAACTTTTTATATACACATTTCTTTTAGTATTTAATGTTTGTTTTTGTTTCATATATTTATAACCATAACCATTCAGTGATTTATTATACTCACTTAACAGCTGGATGACCTGAGACACAGAGATGCAGAGTAACATGCTCATGGCCATAAAGCAGTGTATGGCAAAGCTGGTATTGAAACCCAGGTGATCTGCCTTCAGAGCCAACCCTCTTATTGCCTCTTATTCTGCATACATCAAATTTCATTTTGTGTATTGTGGGAGATTTGGAATCTAATTTTTTCCCAGATATCCTATTTTCCCAACAATATTTATTGCATCAGTCAAGCTTTCCCCATTTAGTTTAAAAACAACCATTATTCAATTATCAGTTCTCATATATACATGAGTATGCAAGGTATCTTAAAGCAGTTTTATTTGTTTATTTTTGTGCCAGTACCAACTTTAAAAATTCCAATTAAAAACATTTTCTTTCTCTTTAAATAAAAAATTACATATGTCTCAACAAAAAAATATGTTTTTTGCAAAGGCATATGAAAATGCAATTCAGATCGTTTTGGGACTCAAAACCCAGAACAAAACTTCTTAAAATCCATCTTTTCCAGGCTCTTCCATCTGGATTCTGCTCACCCCATTCTGTACCCTATTTCTCCAGCCCCTGCACTGCAGAACCCCTTAAGATATTTTCCCTTTACCTCTCTTTCTAAATCCCTGGAGACCCTCTCTTCAAATCTTCTCTGACTACATGGAAATTTGCCCAGTTTTTGATTCCTGCCACTGCTTTTCTGGATCCATTCTTCTATCCGTCTCCCAATTGTTTTCTTCCTTTATATTATGAAAATTGCTCTATATTTTTTCTGGGACAATTTCTGCATCCCTCTCTATACTTTATAAATACACATAATGCAGCAGAGCAAAAGACCAAAAACCAGGCAGGGAGATGTACAATCTTTCTTAGAGGATACCTGAGGGGGAGAGGTTGTAAGTACTCATTCGTTTTCTACTTTGCTCTTGTTAACATTTCAAGGTATACGAATTTGTATATAGTTTGTATCATATATTTAAATAAATAAATAAAATGAGGACTTGGAGCTGATGAGGGAGAAGGGCAAGGAGGTCTACAGATGATTCTCACTCACAGCTACCATTGAATGGCACTGCTCAGGGTGCTTGAGGTAATTCTGGCAGTCATCGTGGAAGGTGGGATCCTGGTCCCCTTCTCTTCAGAGGACATGGCATGAACCCCAGTTTCTATGGCCTGATCTCTACTCTTGAGAACAGATCCCTGAGTGTTATTCTCAATAGCACTGCAATAGTAAGTTACCCTTCTTAACCCTGGGGTACCAAACCATATTGCTTGTGTGGGTACCAGAAAGAGTCAACATTCACCCCCATATGGAGAGAGCCAGGGTCTCCTTCTTTATTCTTTAATTTTCCTTATTTCCGTAATTTTTTAGCAAGTTTTTTAATGGATAGGAAGCCCCTCCTGATTTCCACCCTGATATCCTCCCAGAGGCTATATTCACTTACTTTCATTTAGAGGCTTACTCCTTGGAAGGTCCTCTAACCTTCCAATCTTGGTTCCTCACTGCTCAGGAGGAGCCCCTCCTTCCTCCCTCTCCTGCCCCTAATACATCTCCAGCTGTCCACCTGCTGATGAGGTCCAGTGAGGAATTTTTCCATACAAGTCTTATCCCAAATAGCATGAGATCCGCTGTGCCTCAAGGCTGAACATCTACTGGTGCTACTCACAGAGGACACAGTGGCCTGGTCTTTTGTCCATGGCTGACTATCTTCCATCAGCTTCTGAGGGAATCTGGTCCTTCCTATTCTCCAGGCATAAAAGAAGCAAGATTCTCTTTTGGTACAGAAGCTGTGAGGTCTCCTTCTTGCATAGACTATTATACCCCCGAGTCTGAGCCCAGCTCAGGGAGAATTAAGGCTCAAGCAGAGCTAGTACCCTGGTAGGGGGTGTATCTATTTCTTCAAAAACATGTTATTAGGTATGGGTTTCACAGTTTACTCAATGTTTATTCAGGATATGATATCATCATCTGAATTGCCTAAATATATTTATATAATAAATGTATTATATTTTACCTTTTTTCCTTATGTACTGAAGATGCCTAGCTTGAGCTTAATTAGTGTTGTCCTTGGATTCATACCAGTGTGGCTTGTGTCAGGGGTCTTAGAGTGGGCTCACAGGGTTCCATTTGCATGAGATGACAAGGGAGCTTCTAAGAAGAACACATCCTGAGGACCACAACCTGGTCCAATCACAGTAATTCTGCTTGGGAGTAGAAGGTCAGCTTTGACAAAGCCATGGGGTTTGACACTAGGATCTCCGGTGGCCCAACCCTTATAACCACACCCCCGAATGCTGTGAAAGAGAAGGACAGTTAGTGATTTTTGTTTTCATTTGACTTTTTATTTTTAATATGTCAGGCATTAGTTGCACAAGACAACACATGACAATCAGAGAAATGCTTTGGGGAAGAAATCTTTCCTCTGGAATCTTACACTCTACCCCACGTGTATATAATGCCACATGTGGTTTTTTGATGTTCAAGGCCTCAGATATGACCCCAAGTGCTCCAGGGAACTTTGTGCCTAGAACTTACGGCATGAACCTACTGATGGAAATTCTAACATCCTTCTTCCACGGGACCCTTGATCTGGTATCTTCTGAGACAATTTCCCTGTAGAATGCTACAACGGAATCCCTGATATGTCCAAACTCATCTCTTTGCCCTTCTAATTGCAATCCATGGTAGAAATCCACTTAGCTAGAGGCATTTGGGGGACATTTCTGTTATTTTATTCATTTCAGCTCCTGAACACTATCCCACCCACAGTGTGTCCTCTTTCCCCTACCCCTCTACTAGACAAAAGTGGGGACTTCAAGGTATTTTTCCTGTAATAGCACAATTTGCTCTGGAAATATGCTTATTTCCTTCCCAGTTCCATCCAGCCTTTTCCTCCTCCACTTGTCCCTCCCTCCCAAGGAGTGAGAATAGATTAGGAGATGTTACTTAAAAAATGTCTGTCATACTGAATAATACACCAGCTAGAATTCAGTTCTTAATGCTCTCAAACTAACTCTGTTTTGATCAGATTGATAACCACCTTGTTCATCTGACATGAACCCAAATGAACCTCTGCTACTTAGAATAATTAAATTTCTCCCAGGGATCTATGTCTTATTTAGTACAAGGCTTATACTGAAACTTAACTTGGAATAAATTTCACTAAAACAATGTGCACTTAGCTCTCTTACACAGAAAAAGTTACATGATTTATGGGTCAAGGGAACCTGCCTTTTGTTCTATTCAAACTTGCTCCACTGTTGCTAAGAGGTACACATCTCCACCTTCAGTGAAGAAAACTTAGCTGAACAGGTTTCCACACTTCTAAGAAGCTGGATTCCTCTTGCATTTAAGGTAAACCCATGGGACTGTTTTGGTGTTATGATCCCTTCCCTGAATACTTGCAATGTGACTCTGGCTATTTATCTCTAAATATTCATTACATGCTGGCTATCTCCTGACTATCCATAATGCTTCAAGAATACAATCCAAAGAAATGAGGAAAATTGCCATCAAGTCTTTACTACTAGTTGGTAGAAAAACTGATCCAGTGACCACCCATTCTGGACAATAACAAGTTGCCTTTTGAATAGAACAATGGGAAGAGTGTTACACCTTATACAACTATAAAATTGAGCCATTTACACCACTTCCATGTATCGTCTTCATAATTTTTCCAACATATTAAGCTTTCTATAAACTGAACAAAAATTTTAAGTTGGTACCAGTGGTTTCTATACTACTTGGCAGTTGAAAGCACAACTAACCATCACCAGGCTGACAGGGATCAAAGGCCCAGGAAGTGTGAATTCAGAAAAGGATTGTCTAAGGGGACCAGAACAATCAGAAGAGAGGCTCCTGCCTGGACTTCTGCCCTACGTATCATGCCATTACTTTATTATGCCCTTAATATATAAGGTTAAAAACCACCCTTTCATTAGAGAAAGATAGTTACTTCACTTTTTACTCCAAGAAATAGCTTATCCAAATATCCCATCCAGGAAAAGTAGAGAAACTGAAAAACAAAAATAAACACTTTACCCCTTGGCAGACACAGGTGAACAAGACTTTCTCATCTCTAGACAGAGTCTCCTCACATATACAACTGTCCGTGACAATATGGTACTGACATATCCCTTCTTTTTTTTAATACATTTAAAATTTCTTCATTCATTCAATATTTAGATTGTCCCTGTTATGTGCTCAGGTAAAGACTTAAGAAGTCATTTGCCTACCGTGAAGTAGGTCACACTTTAGTTGAAAGAAAGAGAAGTAACTGATTATAGTACAATGTAGTTTGTGACACGGTAAGAGTTGTGATCTGCAGGGGCACAAATAGATTCAGAGAAATCAGACTGTAAGGGCTTTCAGTGAAGGGAAAATTTTTAAGTGAGTCATAAATAGCAAGAATGAGATATTAACACATATTAGAAAAAGGATATGTACCAGGCCAAAGAAATAGAATGTGAGTTTGGGTTTTCTATGGCCCTAAAGGGAAGTTCTATATGTTATGCTATTGGAGTTCAGATGCTGAGAAAGCAGACTTTGAGACAAAAATTACCATACAAGGAGTTTATTAGGGAGTACTATGGGATCAACACTTAAGGGAAGAGAAGCCAGGAGGACTGAGACAGAGAATGTTGAGTTGCAGTGCAGTCACAAAGTGGCCTTGGCCAATTACCATGAGGAGCTCCGAAGCTGGGATGACCCTTCTGAGGTGGAGTGAGGGGTATGAGTCTTTATACCTCTACATCGACCAGTCATTGAATACAGGCAGACTCCAGGAAAGGGGAGAAAACTTGGGCTAAATGCTAAAAGTAATTCAAGGAATGAACCCCAAATCTCTTTATTTACCAAACATCTATACGTCTCAATAGAGATTATTGAATCACCTGTCATCTTTCACCCTGGAATCCTCTATCTTTCAGAAGTGTGGTTTCCTTTGTGTCCACAACATATTCTTTGTCCAATCAATTACTGCTATAGTTGTAGTTTTGATTTCACTTAACCACAGGCGTGAGAAACAGAAACTCTTACAGAAAGAAACTTGGTTTGGATCATTTTCCTTAAAAGGCAGCTATTGTTATGGGGTGTAACTGGGATATTACAGCTTCTTTAAGAGGGAAAAAAGCCATTTAATCTGCTGCTGTGAAAAGGCAGTGACAGAAAAAAACTATCCTTACCAACTACCTCCTATCTATAGGATGCCCATTTCTCTCCAGGTACTGTGGGAAAATATGAGATCAGTAACCTCAAGGAGACCATGCCTTCATCTGTTAAAAGTCTACCTTGGCTATCAAGAAATAGGGATATGGTTAATACTGTGTAGTCACAAGACCAACAGCATCAACTTCATCTAGGAATTGTTATAAATGCCAATACTTAGTCCCCACCACAGACCTATTAGATCAGAAACAGTGGGGGTGGAGTCATGTGATCTGTGCTTTAACAAGCCCTCCAGATGATTCTGATGTGCTGGAGGTGGGGCTTAATTTACTGCACAAGATAAGCATACTAAGCCAAATGTCTACAAGAGGCCATATTTGTTCTTTTCAAAAATATTTGTACTTATATATTTATTTATATTCTGGCCACCCCATGCGGCACGTGGGATCTTAGTTCCGTGACCAGGAATTGAACCCGTGCCCTGGGATTGAACCCGTGCCCCCTGCAGTGGAAGTGTGGAGTCCTAACCACTGGACCGCCAGGGAATTCCCTATTTGTTCTTTTTATAAATTTCAAAAATAAAAGTATTTTATTTTTCCTGGTTCCAAAATGAATCCATATTCATAAGAGAAGTATTTAATCTGAAAAGTATAAGAGAATGGAAATTCTATCACCCAGATGGCACTGCTGTGAACATTTCAGTGTATTTCTTTTCAGACATTTTTCATGCATATTTTATTTGGAAAAAATACGATACTGTACTTGTTATTTAGTAACTCATTTTTTTGATTTAGTAATCTATTTAGCTCAGGACATGTAGATGTAACAATGATAATTCAGATGACTCAGCCTGTGAGTACAAATGAACTTGCCTTTACTCTGAGCTCACCCAGGCATTACTAGCAGGGCGTCTAGTCTTTTAAAGTATTTCTCTTCCTCAATATCTCCAAGCTTAGAACTCTGGTTTTAAAGTTTTAAAAGGGTACATATATTTAAAAGCAAGCAATTTTTAGTTTGTATTAGGCAGTTAAAACAGTTATACAAGCAGGATGTCAACTTAAGCTAAATGTCTGGGGAAACATTAGCATGTAAAGTATTGGTTCTAGCTTCTAAATATGAGTATCATCTGCTGTAAGTTTCCACTTGGCAGCTTCTCCATTCTGTTCACCTTAGTTCTGAAGAAAAAAATGTTCGGGGGAGCAAAATATCCTTTCTGTAATTCAAGATTATGAGAGTACGCAAACTTGGTAAGGAAAGCCAGGAGCAAATTATTCTCATTACTGCCATCATTGTATTTCCCAGTGATATTGCACAATGCCGTTCAGGTTTGTGGTGACTAGGAATACAACGCAGGCTTTCAAGGCGCGCAGACTTGGGAGGAAATTTTGCTCTGGCATTTGCTAGCTCTGTGGCTTGCTGCGTTACTTTGAGCAAGTTACGTACTTGACTTTTAAAGTCTTGTTCTCCTCACCTGAGGAAAGAATAACAGAAACTACCTTGCAAGATTAACTAGAGAACTGAATAACATGCTAAATGATGGATTTGGTTCTGAAAGGTTCCTGGTTTAAAGAAAACAACAAAAATTCAAGACATGAGAAGCAAATAACCTGTAAACACAGCTGAGTGTGATAAATACTTCTCCTTTCTCCACTTCCCTACCTCTGCGTGAACTTGAAGGTAAGTAGGTCAACCTGTGGGCTGAAAATGTGAAGCCAACAAAGACTTCCTCCTGACTGCCCAGCCTCTGTTTCCTCACCCTCTTCCACTACTGCAGCTGACCCTGCCTCAGTCTCAGGATCCTATTCAGTTCCTCCTTGTTCCTTTCAATCCAAATCTGGAAGCACTGGCCAATAGTTAATACACTCACGTTAATTAAACTGAAATGGAATATGTTCTTCAGCAAGCTTTTACAGCCAGTGATAACTTTTAACTAGAATTATACAATGAATCTGAAGCAGAACATGACATAAAGTAGTAGAATAAGCACCAGATTTTTGGGCCACGGCTATGCTTCTCGCATTGGGCAAAAGTCGCTGTGACTGTGGGAAAGTTAACAAGCCTCAGTGACCTTCAGTTTCTCTGGCCTCACATTTGTTCCATGGCGATTTTGGGGAGCTCCTGGGTGGAAGAGCTGGAATCCCTTCATCACCAGCATCTCCTCTCGTTTGGCATGAGTGCCCTTCTATCCAGCCCTCCTCCCATCTAGCCCCGCTCCGGGCCACCCCAAGGGCAGGCTGGCTCAGTCCTGTTTCTTCTAACCTTCACCAAACACTTCCTTTCACCAACAAGACTCCTCCATGTATATTTCTGATTACTGTGACTTGTTAGATATATTTTATTATTTTAATTTGTAACATTCAAATGGCTAAAAATTAAAATACAAAAATATGCTGTAAATCCTCTTCCACCCTGTTCTCCTCCCTTAGTTTCTCTCCCTACCCCACTCCACCAAATACAGGTTATCATCATTGTAACTTATTCCTGGTATATTCTTTATTTAGTCATACCTAAGTAAGGTCAAATATAAAATGTGTTTTACATTTTAATCTCAAATGTAGCGTTTTATATATAGTCTGCATCTTGCTTTTTTTTTTTTTTTTTTTAGTATAGGAAGAGCACCCAATTCTTTCCTCCAGCTGAATAGTTTTCCTTTGTGTGAATATGACTTAACTATCTCTAATTGGAAGGATTTGGGTGATTTTCTGTCTTTTGATATTATATATAACATTGCAATGAATAATACTGTATGTAAGTCATTTCACATGGCTGCAAGTATTTTTATAGGACACATTTCAGACCTGCACTTGATGGATAAAAGACTATATGCATCTGTAATTTTAATAGATTTCACCAAATTGCCTCCACAGCGATTGTGCCAATTTCCAGGACTCTGGCAAACTATAAGAGCATCCCTCCCCAAAGTCTCCATAAGAGTGTTTTTAAAACTGAACTCGTCGGTTTCATCTATCTGATAGGTTATAAATGGCACGTTAGTCACTTTTAATTTCTATTTTTTATTATTATGCATGAGGTTGAACCCTTTTCATGCATTTATGTTTTCCTCTGCAAACTGCTTGTTCATGTCCTTTGGCTTTGCTTCTATTGTGTCACCTGGAACAAATATTCAGTGTGTGATGATATTTTCAGATCTTGCAATACAAATTATTCTGAGTATTTCTCATTGCTCCTACCAATTTCTGGCAAATAAAGAAATCATTGGGATGGATATTCTATGATAAGGAAAGTATTATAGTGGAGACATATTTCATTATATCTACTTGGCCAACTTTTATGAAAATATACCCATTTGAAGAACAATTATGAAATATTAATGACTCATTTCAACTCATAAAAATTTCAGATTGATAGAAAATACAAAGTGACATTACAAAATAAAAACACTTGTAGTCAATGTGCATCATCTTAAAGCACAGACCAATATATATATATATTATATATATTATATATATTATATATATTATATATATATAATATATATAATATATATATATACACAAAACCAAAGCAATACTACCATTTTAAAACAAAAAGAAATAATAGTGTCTGGAGAAATCCTACCACCGCTCCACCTACCCTATGCTTTTAAAGCCTGCAGTTGGCTCTTCCTCCACATGGTTCAAGTTTCCATTCCTTGTTTGCTCAGCTTTCCTGTGAGTCGGAACACAAAGAACAGACACCGGTTGATTTCTACTTGGACAATGGTCCAGGCACAGGTGCTATAGTCCTGGTTTTCCAGGTAATCACGTATCCTTTGGAAATATATTTTAACCTGTAATCTAAGGTTCTCACTGCCCAAGGTGTCTCTTTTCTGCTCTGCTTGCAGTCTCATGAGCGCTTCTAGGTATTTCAGCTGTTGATGAAGTTCAATGAGGAACTTCTCCATGTGGGTTTCCTCCCAACCATTCAGAGAAATAATTGCCCTGAAGAGGTTGAAGATCTGCTGAAGCATCTCATGAAGAATGGCCAGTGCTTGTCCTTTCTGGTACTGGTGAGGATTCATAGACTTCTGGGGAAGCAGGAAGTTTTTCCTGTGTGGTAGACACTGCTGAATTGAAGAGGTCTGCAATTTATTCAAGAGTTTTAAACTCTCCCTGTTCACTCTCTTTTGTTGGAAAAGAACCAGTTTCAGCTCTCGGGAGCAGACAGAGGAAGAAGCCAACAGCACCAACACAATTTCAAAGAAAGGTTTGTTAATCATGGTGAAGGTCAAATACTCCACTCATCTCTGTACAGACTTGATAAGGCTCCAACTCTAGTGACTATATGTCTTTCGTGCATCTCAGATTATTCTGGAAGGGGATCTCTTTTGCAGTTTTGTTCCTAATGCTGTCATTTCTCAAAGTTTACATGTTAGGCTTTCTGGTTCCCTATTCGTACTGTTCATGGGACATTTCCTCCACTTTCCCCATTGTGTTGGCTGTTTGAGGAAGTAATCAAAAGAATTTGTTTTCTTTGTATGTGTTCCTTGAGGCAATTACAGACCAGTCATCCAAAATGATCTTCTATTACTCTCATTATTTATTACACACAAAGTTTCACTCAACACAATATGCTTTCTAAATATTTAGTCATTTGGTCAAGCTTATTAAAGTTCTTTTATTGAGAGTAAATGTTTCTTCTTAAAGTAGTAGTCTTTCATGGAGTTATATGTATCAGAGGCTTAGCAGCACCTGTAAGGCACTCAGGGGCAAAAATTAAACAACAAAAATTTAACTGAGTAAAATTAAAGGCTGAGTAAATTAAAGTTAAAATTAACTGGCTCCACCAAGCTGTAAAAAAGGAAAGGTTTTTAAAGGTAGAAAGGGGGCAGAAAAAAGAAAATTATTAGCAAAAAATGTATTGTCTCAGGCAAGGTTGCCTTCCTAAGGGGAATGGAGGGGCCTATACGGAAGATTACCTCACTAGCGCTAACCAGGTAATTCTAGGTTGACTGGTTAAAGGTTACATTCCTGGGCTGTGGAAACGGCAATTAAGTTAAATATTAAGTCTTGGTTTACTGACATGGGGTTTAGCACAAGTAACTCCATTTTGGGTCTGCTGTCTCCTTTTTAACACTACTAAATTTGAAACCTCAAGTAGAACTGTAAATTTGCACAAATCCTTGAGCAAATTAATCTTAAGATATGTATCAGCAATCTTAAATTGTTTTGCGTCTTATCCAAGCAGTTTAACATCTAAGATTCTAGCCTATGGAAGTAATATAAAAGGGAAAATATTAGCAAAAGAAGGTCATTAAAAAATTATTGCAATTGCAGAATATTAGAGACAGCCTATAGGTCCAACAATAGGGGGATGGTTAAATAAATGTTGGTAAATCCACATAATGAAATGCTATGTAACCATTATAAATGATAAAAATTATACGTGAAAAGAGTTTGGGAGCAGTTGGTTAGTCTATATTCCCTAGGGTACCAATAACTATGGTAAATCAATGTGACTAGTTTACATCAGTAATGCTTCTTGAATTACAAATTCCCAGTTCCATATCTAAGTCCTCCAGAATAAACCCCCAATCAACCTTTCCAATCTTAGATAAGATTGCTCCAAATGTAGTATGAGGGAACCTGAATTCCAAATAAAGTTAATGATGTGCTATTCCCTTAATATAGCTAGACTTGTGTGTGTGTGTATTAATGATATTTTCTCTCTCTGAAACATCACTTGTTGCCTCCTTCACTCCCAGTACCTGTCTGTCCAAGGACTAAGGACTACTTCTCCTTTAGGGTCTAGATCTCTCCCCAGGGAGCTTTAATCTCTTCTCTGGATCCTCACAGCACTTTGCACCTTTTAAGACACTTTTCTTGGTCTGCCTTATATATGGTTATTTATTTACCTGTCTTACAACCTTCCAACATTAAAACCTCTTAATAGAGTGGAATAAACATTCATCTTTTTTACTGTCTATACAACTATAATAGGAGCTTAATAAACCTGTGTTGACTTGGAGTGACAATGTGCTCTACCACAAAGTAATACAAGATGTTACATCTTATATTTGACCATTTCTCTGCAGGCAGTTGGGTGAGATCACAAGTGTTGAAAAGAGACTGTAAACATGTGTGGTCTCATTATCTACCAGCTCAGCTATATGCTGGTGTCACTTAGTCAGTCTGGTATTAATAAGCTGAAATAAACGGAGTCAACATGCTCCATGGAGGAATCTTTTCCCGTACAAAAGTTCAATCACATCGATCAAAAGGTTTCTAACATTTTGGGTGCTGTGGAATTTGAACTTTCAGATCCAGGTCCATGAGAGTCAAATTACAGAAATCTCTTATCTGAGCTAACAAGGTAAATAGGCTTTAAACTGATGTCAGGGAGTGGGAGTTGGAAAGAAAAGAAAACTTCACACCAAACTGGACTGAGTATTAACTCTGTTCAAAGGTAGGTAATGTCATGTTAAACCTTGGGCCCATGACTACAAACTTAGCATCTAAGCTAGGCACAGCTTGTACTGGATGTTGTTCTGTAAAGCATGTCCTCTTTGAAAAGTTTTTAAACTTTTCACAGGATCAAAAATTACCTAGTAATTCCACTAGACTTACTGGTTATTTGACATCTGTACATAGTGTTCCTCTGCTTGGGACCATGGTGTCCATCAGGATGACAAATACTTCTTTCATGTTTTCACATCTCCTAGGGCAACCAGTAACTTTATAAAGTGATTCAGTGAACTAAGGGCTCTGTTCTTTCCCACTGACTGCTAGAGAAGCCAATTGCTTAAGGAAAGGCTAGGGAAAAAGAAGGAAATCTGTTATATATTATCATCTGAATTACGGAATTTGGATTTTGAAGTCACAAAGACCTGGAATGGAATATTCTCTCTACCATCTGCTGGCTGTGTGACTTTGTGCAAGTTACTTAATTTCTTTCTGACTCAGTTTTTTCATCTCTAATTTATAAAACATTTTTGAGGATTAGCAGATAATAAGATTATAAATAAAAATCTAGTATGGTGTCTAAACTATGATAAATAACTAATGCATATTAGTTTACTTCTACTTAACAAATGACTTCATCAGCCACATTCTTCCTGGGGATTCACAGATAGTTATGGTAAAATATTTTTACAGATAGAACAGAAGATAGGAATTAAAAATTCAACATTTTAATCTTCTTCTGGCTCTTTTGAGGATAAGCTGAGTTGCTCTGGGTTTCTGGAAGGGTCTGATCTCATTATATCTGAATAATTTTTATTGTGGCAGCAACTCCACTAGTGTTTTTGAAATTTCTTCTTCTCCCTCTTCTCCTCTTTCTCCTCCTTCTTCTCCTCTTCCTTCTCTGCCCTTTCTTTCTCTGTGTCTCTGTTTTTCTCTCTCTCTCTCAACAAAGACCTATGATTATTTATAATATACAAAAGGAATTAATACCTGTTTTGATAACATTCTGATTACTCTATCTAGACAACAGATTTTTGACCTGATCGCAACATAAATCTATAAATCTTTAATGCAGAGCTTCAGGAAAACACTGTAAGGATAAATGAGAATAATCTCTAATCTGCAATCAAGACTTTCACATCATTTTCATCCAATTGACTATAATAATGTAAAATTGTGTTGATTTCCAAATGCTGGAGGATTTTCCAGATATCATTCCGTTATTGATTTCTAATTTGAATCTGTTGTAGTCAAAGAAATTTAAATTTATTGAGACGTATTTTATAGCTCAGAATATGTTCTATATTGGTGACTTGTACCATGTAAACTCAAAAGAATTATTTTCTGCTTTTGTTGGCTGAACTGCTCTATAAATGGTAATTAGGTCAACTTGGTTGATAGTGTTGTTGAAGTTTTCTATGCTCTTTCTATCATTTGTTCTATCAACTATCAAGAGAGATGCCTTGAAATCTCCAACTATAATTTTGGATTTGTCTATCTCCTTTTCAGTTCTATCAGTTTTTACTTCATATATTGTTAAACTCTGCTATTAGGTACATCACATCACTGTCCACTTGATGAATTGACTCTTTTATATTGAAATGTCCCTCTTTGTCCCTGGTAATATTCCTTATTCTGAAATCAACTTTGTCTCATATTATATACTCATGCTTTCTTTTGACTAGTGTTTGCAAGGTGTATCCTGTTGTATCTTTTTACTTTTAACCTATACATGTTTTTTTCATATTGAAAGTGAGTTTCTTACATATGGCATATAGTTGGACCTTGCTTTTTATCCAATCTAACAATCTTTGCTTTTTATTAGAGTGTTTGGGCCATTTCCATTTAATGTGATTATCAATATGTCTGGGTTTACATCTACCATTTTACTATTTGTTTTCTAATTGCCGCATGTTCTTTTTCCTTTTTTCCTTCTTTTAGATTTATTTTTAAAAAGTAATTCCACTTTATCTCTACCATGAGTTTATTAGCTACACTATTTTGTTTTATTTTTATAATAGCTTCTCTAGGGTTTAAAGTATGTATTTTTATTTAGCATATTACAGTTTACTTTCAAATAATATTATATAACACAAAGTATATTGTAAGGATATTACAACATATTTCTATCTTCTCCCTTTCACCCTTATACTATTGTTGTCAGACATTTTCACATATTTTAAACCTCTAATGCGTTGATATTATATTTGTCTTTTAAATAGTCAATTATATTGTAAAGAGATTTTGGAAATCTGTCTTCTATATTTATTCACATAGTTACCATTTAACCAACCATATCTACCATCATCATATATTTACCCACATAGCTACTGGTGGTCTTCATTCCTTTTTGGTAGATCTAAATTTCTATCTGGTGTTATTTTCCTTCTTCTTGAATAACTTCCTTTAATATTTCTTGTATCTCAGTTCTGCTGGTAATAAATTCTCTCGGTTTTTGTCTGAAAAAGTATTTTTTTCTTCATTTTTGAAATATTTTCTTACCGGGTATAGAATTTTAAGTTGACATATTTTTTCTTTCAGTACTGTAATGGTGTTGCTCCACTGTCTTTTGGCTTACATGATTTCTGAAGAGAAGACTGCTGTCATTCTTAATTTTATTCCCTTGTGCATAATGTGTCTCCTTTTTCTCTGACAGGTTTTAAGATTTTCTCTCTATCATCATTTTTCAGCAATTTGATTATGATACCTCTTGGTGTGATTTTCTTCCTGTATCTTCTACTAGGATTTTCTTGAATCTATGTTTCTATAATTTTCATCAGAATCAGAAAAGTTTCAGACATTATTTTTTCCAACATTTTTCATCTTTTTCTGGGACTCTATTGTAGATGTCAGACCATTCAATATTTTCACACAGGCCACTGATGTTTTGTTCATTTATTTTAGTCTTTTTCTCTTTTATTTTTGATAGTTCTATGGCTATATCTTGAAGTTGATTGATACTTTCTTCCCTAATATCTTATCTAATGTTAATCCCACCCAATATATTTATCATTCTAGGTATTACATTTTTCATCTCTAGATGTTCAATTTGTTCCTTTTTGACATCTTTCATTTCTTCCTTATGTTCATCTTTTCTTCTACCTTCTTGAGCTTATGGGGTATTTTTATAATAGGCCTTTTAACCTCCTTGTCTGCTAATTCTGTGTCATTTCTGGGTCTGGTTTCTTGATTATTTTTTCTACTGATTATGGGTCCTATTTTCTTGCTTCTTTGCATGCCTGGTAGCTTTCGATTGGATTCTGAACATTCTAAGTTTTACTTTACTGGGCACTGAATTTGCTAAGTCCTATATATATGGTGGGGCTTTGTTTAAGACATAGTTAATTCACTTGGAATCTGTTTGATTTCTTGGGGCCTTGCTTTTAAGCTCTGCTAGAGTGGATGGATCAGACTTTATAGTCTAGGGCAATGTTATTCCACTACCAAGGGAATACCCTTGTAAGGACTCTCTTCAATGTTCCCTGTATTAGGAAGTCTTTGCAATTTGGTCAGTAGAAAATGAAATATTCCCAGTCCTGTGTCAGCCCTGGGGATAGCTGGCCTGTTCCTTTCTGGGTCTTTTTCCCCAGTGTTGGTTAATTCACACATCACAAATTAGCTACAGACTCCAGCAGTCCCTTCTACAGATCTCTGTATCTTTATATCTCAGTATTTGTCTCTATCTCTTTTCTCTCTAATATTTTGCCCTGCAATATCTTACTACCTCTCTGAACTCCAAACTTTGACTATCAACTCAGTGAGATCACTGATCTGTTTGGGTTTCCTCCTCCTCCTTGTGATCCTAGAAACTTTCTCCACACAGTAAGCAGGAGCAATAATAGGGCTAACTATATTTATTTTTCTTTTCTCAAGGATCGTTATCCTATGCTTCCTGTTACCCAATGTCTGAAAGCTATTGTTTCATATGTTTTCTTTCATTTTTTAGTTTTTTAAAGCGGGAGGGTGAATCTAGTCTCTCATCACGTCTGGAAGTGGAAGTTCTCTCAACATTAATGATCTAAATCGGAAGTTAGCAAACTACAACCCATGAGCCAAATCCAGTTCACTACCCGTTTTCATAAATAAAGTTTTATTGGAACACAACTGTGCCCATTCAATTATATATTGCATATGACACTTTCATGCTATAATTGGCGAGTTTAGTTGTGACAAAAATGGGCTTTGTCAGTGACTTCTAAGTTTATTAGCTGAAAGTATATTTCTATTTCTTCACTTTTCCCACAAATTATTTATTTACTATTACTGTTAATCTAAAAAAGTTAATGCTGTAATTAGAATCCTGATTACCTCTGTGTGCTAAAAATATGCCAAAATAGTTTGTTAGTACGGAAGGCATTTAAAACTCAACCAAAGGATGGCAGTATAAGATCAATTACTTATAGCCTGGAATCAGCTTGCACTGTTGGCAAAAGAAATCAAAACGTTCATGGCATCTAGTAGTCTAATAATGTGTAGTCAACAACACGTTATTGTTTTGACCAACTGAATTGTTCCCGTAATGCATAAGCTTACTAATCACTCTAACTCATACTAAGATACTTACTGGTTAGTGTTAAATATTTCCCTTTTTTTGCCTTGATTACTCTAATGGACATTTACTGCTTTCTGGATAGCCACTGTCATCACTGCTCTCTTCTCTGGGGGTTATGGGTAAACATATCCTGACTTCTCTGCCTACTCTTGGGTCTTGTGCTTCTGGCCAGACTCCTCAGTGTGATACATCCAGCCCTAGTCCAAACTACTCAGTGCCTCACTTTGACCTGGCCTCAGTGATTATTTCAGGCATGGTCATTTGTCCCAATGATTTCAACAAACCTCTATCCCCATTTTCTGAGCATAAACTTGCAAATTAAATTAACCATACTAATTTATCTATCACAGAATGCTGGAGTTGGAAGTGATCTTAAATAGTATGTAATCTCTGCTTCCCTTTCCCTTCCTGAAAAACTAGTTCTAAAGCCAAAAGATGGGTAGAAAAAAGTAAGCATTGTGCTGGAAGGGGCAGGGACTCGTGGTGGTCCAGATCCCATGGTAGGATGCCAGAGTTCAAAGAGGATGGGTCAAGCACCCACATGAAAAGATAACCTGGCATGAGACGTTGGAGCCTGAGAAGAATGAGTAGAGTATCTGCAGTGGGTGGGATGGGCAGCTGCTGTGAAGAGTCACAGCCTGAGTTGGGTGAGGAGAGCAAAGTTTCTTATGGACAAAGTTTCAAAGTAAAATTTTATTATTTATTTGTAAAAGTTGTATATATTTAAGGTATACTATGTGATGTTTTGATATACATGTGCATCATGAAATGATTACTATAGTCAAGCTAATTAATATATCTATTACCTCACATAATTACCTAAATAACTTAATTAGTTTTAAAGAGTGAAAGAGTAACTTTACAGTGGAAAAGCCCAGCAGCCATAACCTCATTCAAGGGATCAAAGTGAACCTCAAATGGGACAAACTGAAATCATGGATGACCAAGTAAGACGCAACTCAAAAAACACAACCATCTCTTTTGTGCTCTTACTGCCAAGTGTAAATAACTTTAATCATGAAGCACCATTACTTAAACCCAACTGAGGAACATTCTACAAAGCAACTGCCCTGAATATTTCAAGGTTGTGAAAGTCAACAAAAGACCAAAGAACTGTTTCAGAATAAAAGAGACTAAAGGGACTTCCAGTTTCCAGTTCTGTACGTAAGGAGCATGGAAGTAGTCACTCTGTCTTAACAAGTAAAAAGCTGAACAGACCAAGAAATCAATAACCCTTTTAGGATCCATAAAAGAGGGGAAGACACAGGGCAAACTTCTGTCCCACAATTCAGAGAGAGAGAGAGGAGAATACAGGGAGTAAGAGTTTACTGGAGCAGAGACTCAGAAGAGGAAACCACTGCGGGAACCAGTGCTGGGTGGGAAAACCTGAACTGTAATTGGTGAGTTGCTGGATGCTCAGTGAGACTAAAGGATATGCCAACTCAATACATAGCGTGATTCTGAACACTGTCCATTCGCAATTAACAATATTATTGGTACAACTGGACAAATCTAAATATGAAGGCTGAGTATTATATGGTACTAATGTAACAATGTTGATTTCTCAGTTTTGATGATGGTATTGTGGTTATATGGGAGAAATGTTCTTGTTTGTAGGAAATACACATTAAAGCATTTGAGAGTATTAGAGCATCAGATTGGCAACTTACTCTGAAATAATTCCAAAACTAAGGTTCTCTCCTCTGTATTGGCAACTTTTGGGATTATTTCAAAAGGAAAAAAAAGTTTGTGTTGTGTGTGTGTGTGTTTTTAAGTGAAATAACCCATTTTTGAGATGTGGTAACTGAGGCCTCATAGGGCAGAGTATCTTTCTTTTCACATACTATCGTCACCTATACTGTTCTTTCTTCCCCTCTTCATAGTTTAATTTAGGCCAAGAATGGCAAAAATGCAGGGAAAAAAAGGCCACCACTCCCCATTATGAATTTAGCATAATGCTTAGCATGATGCTTAAGCCCATGGAATCTAAAGTGTGATATATTAGATTTAAATCCCAACTCTATCATTTGTTTGCTGGTTGGTCTTGGGCAAGTTTTAACATTTCTGTGTCTCAGTTACATTAATGTAAAGTCATGGTATCCCATGGAGCTGTTGTGAGATCTAATTGAGATAACCCAATTAATGTGCTTATCACATGGTCTGTGCTCAATTAATAGTAGTATGTTATCTGTATTAGGCACAACCGTATTAATATCAATAGATTACAGCACTCTTTACACTGATCCCTAGGTAACTGCTCTCAACATAGCTCTCCAAGCAGACCCCTATTAATCAATCACAGCTGGAAATAAGATGAAGCCTATCTTCCATCAATGGTTTTTCAGTAAATGTTGATTAATCCAAAGAAAGAAGGACCGAGTGGGTGCATGCTCTAGAAGCACTTACATAACATTTACTGGTCCTCACAATGCTAATTCATTCAACACATTTTTATTGATTGCTTATTATCTTCCTATTACTGCTTTAGGCCTGTTCAGTGAGCCAGAGATAAAGATCACTGGAATGTGGTTTAATTGGATTAGGAAGGGTGAGAAGGGAGAAACAGTGAAATATAATCAAATTATGTAGCACAATATAAAATAGAAGTAGATCAGAATAAGATCAGTTGGGAGCATCTTTTCTTTCCATTTATTCACCTCTTTGTTATACAACTTCTGTATACAGAATGAGAAGAGCAAGCAGCCTAAAGATCAACGCTGAGGATCACCAGTACTTAAGGAATGAGTAGAAGAGGACACCACAAGGGAAATAAAGAGCGCCTAGATCAGTAGAAGGAAAACGATTTTTCAGGAAAAAAGGATAGTCTAACAGTGTCCAGTGCTGCTGACTGGATAAGCAAAATAAAGTACTTGAAAGCATATGTTGGAATTAATGCCATGGAAGTCATTAGTGACTTTGATAAACAGAATTTTCAATAGGGTAGTCTGGGTAGAAGCCAGATTTCAACGCTTTTAAGAAGAAATGGAAAAACAATGTAGGCAATTCCAACAGAAATTTGATCACTCCAGGGAGGAGAAAAATAGAGTGGAAGCAGGAGTAGGATGTTCAATCTTGAAAGGTTCTGTTAGTTTATAAATTTTGATTTGTTTTTAAGGTGAGAAAGACTACCTGTTGGCTGCAAGAAGCCAGTAGAGAGAGAGAGAGAGAGAGAGAGAGAGAGAGAGAGGAAGAGATGGAACTCATGGCAGGCTTGGTCTTTAGCAGGAAGGAAAGAGGAAAGAATAGGCATTGATGCAGGTTGGTATGCAGGTGTGGATGAGGAAGTTGAGAGTTTCATTCTGATGGTTTCTATTTATTTTCTTGGTGAAGTAGGAGGTTAGATCACTTGAAGGGCCATCTTTGAGATCAGCATTTGCCTTGGCACATGCTGTTTCTTGTGCCCTCAAAGCCCTTCTTGTCTCCAACCCCTCTTCACCTACTGACATGCCTCTCTGCATCCTCTTATAGCCCCATTCATTGTTTTCATCATAGTCTATAAGATTTGTGACTATTTTATTAATTTCTCTCTCTCCTAAGAAGACAGTAGCCAAGTCTTTGTTTTGCTCACATTGAAATCACATAGCCTAGCACATTATATTCCTAGCTTGGAATATAGTAGGAATTCGATAAAAATCGGATGAATAAGTGTTTTTAATTCAATAGAAGAAGGAGAAGTGTCCTAGGTTTGAAGAGAAGGGACAAGATTTAAGGCTGTGATAGCAAAGAATGTGAGGAAGAGATGGCTGATCGGGTAGGAGAGTAATATTGACCTGGTGTGATAATAAATTTTGTGTGTCAACCTCGCTAGGCCACAGTATTCAGATATTTGGTCAAACATTATCCTGGATGTTTCTATGAGGGTGTTTCTGGATGAGATTTACATTTAAATCAATGGACTCTGAGTAAAGCAGATTGTCCTCCATACTGTGGATGGGCCTTATCCAATCAGTTGGAGGTCTGAATAAAACAAAAGATTGACCCCCCCCTCCAAGCAAGAAGGAATTCCACAGTGACTCAATATGTAACATCAGCTTGTCCCCAGGTCTCATGACTGCCAGCCCACCCTGCAGATTTTGGATCTGCCAGCCTCCTTATGTCTCTGTGTACATACACACATCCTATTAGTTGACTATTACACCTTGTTAGGTACATTGGTGAACCTAAGTTAATAATGGCATCAATTTACCTTGCTTTGAGCAGAAGCAGGGAAGGTCCACAGTCCACCCAGGGTTGGCGCTTTGCCAGGTGGTATTCAATTGAATGACAATGAAATAATTCCAAGATATTAGTAAGAGAGTAGTAGAAGTATTGGACCCTGGAATTGATAACAGGTGAGTCTGGATTATACCTAAATGATCAAGTTCTGGAGCAGTACAGTCCTCCTAAACCCCTCTGATCATATTTTCCTCTATTTTCTCTAGTTTGAATACCCGGTTAGATAACAATGTTACTTGTGTATCCATTCATATGGAAATATCCAAATAATAGCCATTGCTTACTGAATATATACTATCTATGAGACACTTCTCAAAAAGCTTTACCTCCTTCCTTTCTCTCCCTCTCAGCAGGATTCTTGGTAAAATAGTGTAAAGTAACAGAGACTCTCTTAGCATTATATAACACATCAAAATTATGAGAAGTGGTCCACATAACAAGAGAAAAATTTGTCCTATATATGTTCTGACAAATTAAAAGACCTAAGCTTTTCTAAGGTGAACAGTAAAAGGTACCCAAAGCTCTTCAAAGATGAAAGTTTTAAAAAGGTAAGTATGAGGCACGATCTTGAGGACATTTCATCATGTGGCTAGGAGTGAGCCAGGAAATTAGGCAGGGTAGGGAAGAGAGGTTTAGACAAAGGGAAGATGAAGGGGGCCAGTGAAAGAGATGGGACCCTGGACAACCATCCAAGATGGTTGCTACGGACTGAAAAGTCTTTCAATGGGAAAGGTTAAGAAATGGTTTGTATTTTCTCTGAATGCCAAGTGTGTTCACTGTTGATTAATGGTAAGATTACTTCCTTTCTGGCAGTAGACAACACCTCCACAACTGTCCAAAATCATTTACTTAACTAGCACTTATACCTCTTACTTTGTGCGAGGCATTGTTCTAGGCAAACTACAAATATAATATTAATTCATTTAATCCACACAATTACTCTATGAAGTATTATTATTATCCCCACTGTATAAACAAGGAAGCTTAGATGGAGACATATTAAATACAAATGTTGTACATCATTAAGAGAATACATTAATATTATTTCTAATCTTTTTTTAGGAGTTTGGGATTAATACATACACACTACTATATATAAAACAGGTAAACAACAAGGACCTAATGTATAGCACAGGGAACTCTATACTCAATATCCTGTAATAACATATAATGGAAAATATCTGAAAAAGAATATATATATATTTTTAAAAAGATAAAATTCTAATGTTTATAATATGCTTGAGAGGTAGGTCTTATTATCTCCACTTTAAAAATGAAAAGAAAAAAACACCTTTGATTTAGAGAATTAAATAACATTTCCAACCACATGGACTTATACTTCCGGTTATAAGGGAGTAACAGGGTCAAGAATTACCCTCTCACTGTAAACAACTAGAAAACAAGACAAAATACAGGCAACAACAGTTTTTAGTCACTGGATAATAGGCAGTGGAAGACTGTGATCCCTGAGAGATGGGAAACAAATGAGGCTTTCTGCTTGGAGGCAATTTCTAGACTAGGCTGCAGGGAGGAGAAACCTCCCTGGACAATCTGAGTTAAAGAAAGAGAGATCAGAGTTTGTAGAGCCCAACACAGCTAGAATTTGCAGGGCAGAGTACCCAAAAGGGTGGAACTATCTAGAATTTCAGAGGTGTACTCTTGAGTCTTTGGTGGATCCTAATGTGTGTACATGTTAGGTGAAATCGTACAAGGCACAACAAGTATAATCTTCAGAAGAAGAAAATAAGTATCATGGACTTTTAGGCTAAAGAGCACAGAGCTGATGAACATTGAATTCCATGAACGCTGAATTCACTGACTCATTTGTAAATTTGGGAAAGAAAGGCCTGATACATAGCAATATATAGCAATCATTCAGGTTCCCATCAGGCACATGGGAGAATACATAGGGCATTCCATAAAGAGCCCTTAAAGAGCCACTCTTAAATGTGGAACTAAATTAGTCCTAAAGTAAAGACTGCTCTAGACCTGTCAAAAGTGCTTAAGAACAAGACTGGAAAAAACCAAACTAATCCACAGTCAGTATGACTGCCTGGCAGAGCAAAATCCAAAACTCTTAAAAGAAATACATCAAAATCCAGCACAATGGAACATAAAATCACAATATCTGGCATTCAATTAAAAACTACTGCACATATGAGGAAATAGGAAAATGTGACCCATACTTAGGAGAATAATGAGTTAATGAATCAGATTGAGAAATAATGGAACTAGCAAAGATATTAACATTATGCTCCATAAGCTTAAGGACATAGAGGAAAACAAACATAAACACAATGAGAAGAGAAACAGAAAACAAAATAAACAAATAAACCAAAGAGAAAGCCAAGATTTGAAAAATACACTATCTGAATATGTCACTATGGGATTCACAACCAAACAACAAAGACACAACAGAGACGGTCAGGTCATAAATAGAACTCAAATTCAGTTCCACGTGACTCCAAGGTATTATGATTTTCTCATGGTGCTTCTCATTTCATAGTGCTCTATAAAAAGCCACAGATAACAACAAAGGCAGAAATACCATTCATGCAGAGGGGCTGTGATTAGAGGGACAAATGTAAACATGGCATAATGAAGAAAAGAATTTTAGAAACAAGACAGACATAGGCTCAAATTCTAGCTCTGTTATTGAGCTAGGTGAACTCCTACAAATCCATGAACACTGAATTCACTGACTCATTTGTAAATTTGGGAAAGAAAGGCCCGATACATAGCAATATATAGCAACAATTAAGATAAAGTGAGAGGATACTTATCACTCCACTTGGCACACAGGCATATAACTTTTTCAATAGCTGGTAGGGGAGAACGCTGAAATTCTTACCTGGGCTCAAGAAACTAAATATCTATGACTAGAAGGCCTGCATCAGGCTCAGGAAAAGCTATAGGATGTGTGTGCATGTGTGTGTATATCTGTGTGTGTGGAAGTGGGTGGTCCCGGATGCCAAGAAGAATTCTGCACCAGGCTTCTAGCCACTTTTAAAGCTAGTGGGCCAGATGATGTAAGTGAACATATTTCTCCCAGAATAGCATACAAAGCCTTAATGGATATTACTCTTTTGACCTAAAAAAAATTTACAGGAATTCTAGATGGAAATCATCATTGAAAAGGATCTGCCAAAATATATATTTTAGGAAATGTGCCAGTCAACTTCACATTGTAATGAATGTTCTCATTTTCCCTTGGAACAAAATGATGTATTTCAAAGAGTCTGTTTTACCCTGAGATAGTACTAGCTCTGGAACCCAGCATACTAGATGTACAGTACTTGGAGAGTTAGTTAACCTTAGTAAGTCTCCATTTTTGTAAAACTGGCATGCTAATAATAACCTTGTAGTTATAACGGTTAAATAAGGTAACAAATAAATTGCCTAGTATTAGTAATTTAATATTTATTTGTTTCTTGCCCTTCGGGAGTCCTTTTTTCCCTTCAATTCCTATTTATTTTATCTGATATTGTGAAATCCTCCTAAGATGGAAATTGAACTAAGATTCCATACCACTGGCCTCTGATGTCAACTCTCTCAGTTTAGGCTTATCACTTCTTCCTTTCCTGAATCAACATTTGAGGGATTAAAAGAGACAAACACAAGAGAAGTCATTGTAACCTCACAGAGCTTTGTCACATTTGGGATTCATTAATCTCTGAGTTTTGAGAAGAACTTGGTTGGCTTCACTCCTTGATAGAGCAAACAGAAAAATAAAACCAGGAGACTATAAAATATTAAAGAGCTGGAAACTTTGCCCTTTGCCTTCTTAACCTAGCCTATACTTTTCAAGGCTCTAAGCAACTATCAAGAGACAGAGTTGTCTAAAATCAATACTGCTACCTTGTATAACCACCAGAAAGCAGATATGAAGACCGGTGCCTGACCTGGCCCAGAGATTAATGAGTTTGCTGAAAAACGCAGTCTGACTACCTAGTCACACATTTCTCCTGGCATAGGACTGGAAGGATGACTAGTGCAGAGGCTGTGGCCTAAAGTGGTTCCAGGAAATTCTCAGATTGGTGAGAGTATTATCAAAAGACCAGTGAGCTGGGCGGGTATCCAAGTGATCTACAGGCTGCCATGCCAAGAACCCAAGTTCACTTGAATTCCAGGTAAAAATATTCTTTGTGGGCTAAGATGTGTTGTCTCAAACAATGTGCTCTTCTAAATAAATAAACTAAAAATGAAGACAAAATACTGCTGCTTAAAAATCTTATTAAAGGTGTAGTAGTAGATTTGCAAAGTTCTTTATGAAGGCTGAAAATCTATGCCTGGAACATGGAGGGAGAAGCACTGAACAGATTTACTTAAATTCAATTTCAATTTTTCTGCGCTTAATTAAATAGATATTAACATTGGGTCAATTTATCTTCACGATTAACTTCCTGAAGGCACCTAAGTTTGACCCCATCTATCAGTGTCGAACTTCACTCCGACTAACCTAGGAAGTCAGGAAGCCTAATCTGTGCTGCCTTGGGTCATGTGTGAACGCAAGATGAGGAAGGTCATTCTAAAGATGTAAAACGGGTAGACTGCTGCCCAGAGTGGGCCCTCTGGAAATTCAAGAGAAGATGGCTTAGAAATGGTGACACACACCCAACAGCAGGTAGCAACTGGGGCATGGGTGGAGCAAGCTGGAACAATGACAGTGTCTTTGATAAGCATCCTGTGTGGTGACAGTTCTCCTCTTTGGGGCAGAAATAAAGGTTTTGTAAAAAGTCCTTAGACGCAGAAACAAATGTCCTCTTTGTCACTGTGACTGGGTAGCAAATACAGTCAGGTCATATAATGAAACCATTCACTAGCTTTGGGAATATAAACGGAGCCTCTTCCTACTCATCTCACTCATCCTGAAGGTCAGAACAAGATTAAGATCACCCTGAAATGAACTGACTCCCCTGCTGGTGGTGTACTGATACTTTCAAGATGGTTTAGTTACATCAGTTTCTGAGGACCTCAGAACTGTTTTTCTTTACCCATCAGTATGCATAATATTTACATACAAGGCAGAAAATAGCATTTTAAAAGAAAACATCTTATATCATAGAAGGGGGAAAATGGACACTATGAAATGTTGCCAGTCAGCTGTTATTTGGGATTGAGTGTTGAATACAAAGTATTATACTACTACAAGACTTTGAGGTTATTTGTGAGAATTTCAGAGACCAAGGAGACACATCATTTTATATTCATCACATGGACCTTTAAAAAAATGTATAATTTTGCATCATAGCTCATGGCCACATTCTTTGTACTTTCACGTTACCATCCAAGTCAGTTTAAGGACAGTGTTTTATTTTAAAGGAGAGTATGAGCCTAAACATTATAGTGCTTCATTTTAGATTTTAGTAAAATTGAACTCTTCCATCCCTAATTCATGTCTATTCAATCATAATTAGCAAATCACACTAATCACACTGACGTGAAAAGAAAAAGTGCAGATACGTATGGTGGGAGACGAGTGAGGTAGGAAACCAAGGGCATTAAGATGGGCAATAGGTACAAAGCAGTTTGTAATTTACTGAGATCAGTACAGGCACAACCACTTTTCTAAACAAGAAAAGCAGTCAATTTTCTGAAAGTCTAAAAATTTTAAATTAGACTTTATATTAGGCTGACTTATTATTTTTTAAATTATCAAGAGGTAAATAACTAAGACCACTGGTTCTCAGACGGAATGGAACAAAGATTTTGCAAGTTGAAGCTAGATGATCTACTGCTAAAATCAAATAATGGCAAGCATTTCCCAATGCATATACAGTAAGTTAATGGACAGAGCTTTCTAAATTGTAAGCATTTTCCTCATAATTTGGTCTTAAACCATTAGTGTGGGCAATGATTTACCTCGACTTCTCAAGGTGGCTTCTGATTTGTCCATAATATATAATTAAGGTTGCCATAGCAATAATTCATGGTGTTCTTTTAATAACACCATGACTCCTACATGTTCTTTCCCTTTAAAGACATCAGAAAACAATAGATTAAGACCACTGATCTATTGGCAGATAAGTAAATATAAGCTTAAATAAATAAAGAGAAAGGAGCCTGGGCATCCTTCTGTGCCTCAGACAAAAATGAGGACACTGGCTGCGGTCTGTGAAAAAGAAGGGCACTGCACATAAGGCAACATCGATATCTTTGGCAGTCTTTTCAAAGGATGAAGTTTCAGCAAGTGCTACACAGTTAATTTTGAGACTTTCCGGAAGGCAGTGTTGTCATTAATTACTCTTTATATTCCTCCTAAAGGGAACTTGATTTTTAAGTACTTGTTACTCCTTTAAAATCTAGACAGTGAGGGTTTGAAATGACCATAAACTTTATTTATTTAAACAATGAAAGCTGTCAGTCATCTTAACAAATATTTACTGAGTACCTATCAATAATAACAGTGAAATCTAGATACTCCTCATTTGATTCCTTAGAGATTGGTTTTGATTTCTACATCACTGTTTTTCTAAATTATCACTCCTCTTGGCCTTCCCGAGAGAAAGAGTAAGTTGTTAGCATTTAGATTCTCTTGTAATTTTGCCATCTTTTAAGAGGAACTGGAGAATAAACCCTCATACTAAAACACATTAACAAGGAATTACAAATATTAGCTAAAGGCAAGAGAAATACCATAGAAGACTTTGCATATCAGCACACTGCTTGATTACTATTTTAAAAAAACTCAGTCCATTAATGTTTTAAAAAATTAAAGGAATGTTTAACTCTGATTCTGGCTACAACCATAAAAGGATGTTTTCAGTACATCAAGAAATGTATAAGATGAGATTAAAGAAGAAACTGGGGCTATTTATGCTATAGGCATGTCACTGAGATACTCGGTATTATAAAACTTCAGAATTAAATCAAGGTTAAGGTTGAAAGGTTTTGGAAATTTCACAAGATATTAGACTTGATTTCTTTAATCTAGAAAGGGCTTCTTTTTTCTCATGATTTCTCTAACTCATTCACTCAGCCAATCACTGAACATTAAATTCTTAGTTAAGTGTTAAAAGAACTGGTCTAAAGTAGAACATGAAGAGACCCAGTCTCACACGTACTCCAGTGTTTATCCAAAATTCTTGAAAGCAATGATAAAGGATGGTAAAAGGGAAGGCAAACACCAGAAATTGGGAATTTATGTGGGCTATATTATGAAAAGATGAGGAAGAGGAGAGACAAGAAATCTCTAAGGTTTAGGACTTTCTGAAATATCAGCGTACTTAAATCTTGCAAGTGTAAGAGAAAGTCTTATAAATGAATGGTTCAAAGGACAAAGTTCATTATGATATAGAGGAGAAACAGAAGAAAGGAAAACCAAAAATTGGGGTTATGATGTTTTATAATCAATAAAATTATTTTAGTGTTTCTGGAAGTGTGATTAGGATATACGATAGTAGGAAAATAATTCTAAACTTTTAAGCATATGTAAATATATTAATGATAATCAGTGATGGCACTTGGTGAGTATAAGCAGATACTCCTTACACCCCTTATGAAGAGAGTCCTGCCCACAATTTCTATGACCTAGGTAGCCATGTTTGTTTGTTTAGAGGTGACCGGGCCAGAGGTGGTACATGACCCAAGGACTGCCTCTGCCAGAACCCTATGACATGGTCTGGTACAAAAGGAGAGCTGAGCCCATCAGCTTCTCACTCTTGGGAATTAGAACTGGGACACATGGAGAGTCTGTTACAATTAACAGTGGGAAGTGAAGCTGAAAGGTTGTGATGCAGACAGTCCATAAAAGCAGGTGGTGGCACTCACATAAAAGCCCCTCCTAAGCCAAAGCTATGAGAAAGAGAAAAATGAGTAAGAATAGAAAAGTGTACTGAAGAAGAAAATGGAGTACTCTCAGAGGGAGCAGGGAAGCAGTGAGCAATAGATAAATAGGAAATGACGGGTGGAGAAAAGAGTATTCCGTTATAGCTGCTTTGATTCTTGACATCTTCTAGTTCCAGTCATGAATTCTTATACTGGACCCCTTCTCTTTGAGGTAACCTGATCTTTGAAATCATTAGAGTTTAACCACAGCAGTAGCTTATATAATAAAGCACTACTGGAATGCCTGAGCAAGGAAACGAGCTCTCACTGAGCAAAGGGACCGCAGCAACTGCAGCGTTTTGTGTGTGTGTGTGTGTGTGTGTGTGTGTGTGTGTGTGTGTGTGTGTGTGTTTTATGAATAAAAGCTGATCCCTTGCAAGTACTTTGTACATTACACAACAATTGATAACCATGACAGAGATTCATCAAATGTATTATATGCATAAGGTTTTGCACTAGGTACCATGAAGAAGTAAGAAGACATGCACTCTCCCCTCACAAAGCACTCTTAGGAGGATCTAACCAAACTTAAAACACCTCTTCCTTGGAATGAGATTCCTTCACCATTTCCTGTCTAAATTAGGTACCCTTGTCATGTTTCCATATGCAAAAAAGTACTTCCCTATCATAATCAAACTTGCGATGGCTTATCTCTTTCCTTAAGACTCCAAGCCATGGGACAGGACTGACTATGTATCTGGTACATGGTGTGTGCTTAATAAATACTAAATGGTGAATAAATAACCGAAAAAATCTAGGCCATGACACAGAAAGTTGGGTAGAAGACTTCTGTAATTCTCAAAAAACTGATAGAGCTTTTATATTCAGTGAAGGTAGTGATGCAGAGTCATTAAATTTAGGGGAAGTATTCATCTACAGACTCTAATCATTTTAATTTTAAAAGGTTAAAGGGTTTTCCAGAAATAGACTCACAGACATAGAAAACAAATTTGGTTACCAAAGGGGATAGTGGGGGGTGGGTGGGAGATCAAAGAGGAGTTCGGGATTATCAGATACACACCACTATACATAAAATAGATAAACAACAAGGACCTACTGTATAGCACAGGAAACTGTATTCAATATCTTGTAATAAGCTATAATGGAAAAGAATCTGAAAAAGAATAGAGATATATGTATATGAAACTGATATATATACATATATATGTATATATATACACACATATAACTGAATCACTTTCCTGCACACCTGAAACTAACACAACATTGTAAATTAACTATACTTCAATTTAAAAAATGGTTTAAAAAAAGGTGGGTTTTCCCCTAATTTTTCAGTTTGTGGCCTTGTCACCAGTTACATTTTTACCTTTGTTTTCACCTCTTTTTCATTCTCAAGTGCTGATCCTTCTAAGGTTAGACCTTGATCTTCCCAAATAACCTCCTCTCTCCTCCCTCTCTCCCCACAATCCAGCAATGGAGTCAACCTAATTTTTATGACTAGTCTCTAAGTCCAGTATATGGGTCCCTTACACAGTTTTAGAAATCAGGAAAGATTTGCAAGTGAAAAGGCAGGTGAGAAGACATGGGCAGATACCATTATTGGTCACAGAAATTCTGAGTGGTCTTCTAGAAATTCTTTTAACAGCCAGGTAATTAATTCGGAATCAGCAAGTCAAGTCACTCATTTTTCAGCAAAGTTACACAATTAGATAGAACATATTTCCAAAATCTGCAAACTATGAAGGTGGCCTGCTTCCCAGTAACTACGTCATCTTCCTGTAATGCCATCCCGGTTTTGTTTCCTCATACATGCTTGATGATCTCCTCAGTACACATCTTTTTGGACTTTTAGATTTTTAATTCTAAATTTAGCAAATTATCTTTTCTGACATTTTCTAATTTGCAGTTCTCATGGCATTACATAGGCATTGTAAGGCAAATCTCTCAGTGCTACTTTCTGATTTGAGACTCTGAAAGCTCTCTAGGCTATTTAAGAAAGGGCATCTGCCTTTATTGCATATACGTAGACGATGTGCCTGCTCTGTCAACGGAAACTGCCACTTTTTGGCACGGAGGACCCTCTTATCTCCAAAAACAGAACACACACCTAGCCTCAAATACTTGCTCAATTGGCAAATCAACTTAAATGGACTTTCTTATCATTTACCAACTGGGCTTTGCTTTCAAAGACATAAGATATATTATCTTTACATCAGGGAAATATTAGTAGTTCCTGACAGCAACTAAGTATATGACCATATATGCAATGCACAGGCAAAGTCCATTAACACTCAAAACTAAAATTTTCTTCATTTATGAATAATACATGAACTTCTCTGTTTGGACCATGCATTGAAGAGACTTTAGGAAACATCTCACCCGATCCATAAAGCTCTCACCTGTTGCTCCCAGAGCAGGCTCTTGCTCACCCAAACTCCCGTTTCCCACTACTTGGGCAGCAATTCCACAACCTTTGTCATGTGCACTTACCATAAATGTAACATTTTATTTAATTAACTTTTAAAACATTAAAGCAAATTTACTTTCAAAAGGAAACTCTAATGTGTATTTTTCTAATATACATTAAATAAACATGTAAAATATTTATATGGGAATAAAAACATCATCTAAGTTTCAGTGAAACTAAAAGTAGTACTTTGGCTTGTTTCGTCACACGTGTGGATGGAACAGGAAATCCATTGTAGTGGATACTCTAAGCTTCTCACTTTTTTGCCTCCGCATTCCCAGATGAGCAGAACTGAGAGAAGATGGGCCTAACATACAATCTCCTGTCAGTTTAGCTGCTACAGTATACTGATAAATAATGAGAACCCTACAAATTAAAACTTTATAGCCAGCTTTAGAATAAAATGTTTCATTTTTGTTAAAATTTCAATCATTTCAAAGACAAACTTTTGCAGGGATAAAGGGAGAAAGGGAGGGTTGGAAAGAATTTATAAACAATATCTTAGGACTTCATATAACTTCTTACCATTTTTGAAGCAGTTTCATAATTTGAACCTCATAATAAGCCAATGAGATAGAGAAAGGTATATGATTCATAGAATTATCATTATTTTAAGGCCTATAAGCTGTTTCTAGGCTTAAAATAGGATAAGAGAAGCTGGACCTTTCTTCAAGATAAAACTAACTAAAATATCACCTTTCTTCTCTTTTGACTGGAGTTAGTTAGGAAATAAGTGACTGAGGCTAAATGAGAACAAAGTTCTGCCTTTTACCTGGGAGTCATAATTTTTAAATAATTTTAAAATTATTTAGACAATAACAACACAAAGCAAAAAAACACTGAAAAAAGTTTAAATTACTACTGAAAATGTCCAACTATTTTCTTTTTGTAGATAACCTTCCAGTTCGCCTACATGCTTAATTTTCACAGCTGTATTTTTCTTTTTTCTTTCTAATATATCATATAGTCTCTCCTACTATTACCCCCAATTTACAAATAAGGTGACAGATTAAATGATCTGTCCAAATTCATGTACACAGTTAGAAAATGACAGGACTCGGACTAGAACCTAGGTCTTTTTGCATTTCATTCTGAAGCTCTTTCTATTACCCCATACTGTCTCAGAGAGGAAAAGATGTCCCAATTAAAAAAAAAAATCCACAAAAGTCTAAACTTAAGAAATAGATCAATTAAGATGTAATCCTTTAGTTTATAGAAAGATTTATCACTGTAGGAGTCCTATAAATGTTGAAAATTCCCCTTCTGCATAATCAGACTTAGTCTCTAGCCTTAAGGAGCTCATATATCATTTGCAATTTAACAGAAATCTTACAGAAGGATGTATATTTAGAGGTAAAGGATTTTGGTCAATATCAAGTCAATCAGAAAAGAAAAGAAAACATCTTGGAAACTGTAATGTGAACCAGTGGAGAAAAGATACTTGAAGTTAAAAACAACTCCGCAGAAGCACATCAGCAGCCCATGGTGCTCCTGTATGTAGTTATATAGCTTGTTTATATAAGAAACCTCAGACTATGAAGCACAATTACAAAACACTGTTCCAGTTTTCCATAAGCACAGATGCAGTGGGAAAGCAGGCTGCTTTCAAAACCATGCCCAAGTCCCATATTGGGAATTGTATATGATTTTTAAAAACCTGCCCTGTGACTTAGGATATAAGACAAGTGTTCTCAAAGTACATTGTCAAACTGCATCAAAATAAGGTGCTTGTTAAAAATGAAGATTCCTGGGCTTCCCTGGTGGCGCAGTGGTTAAGAATCCGCCTGCCAATGCGGGGGACACGGGTTCGAGCCCTGGTCTGGGAAGATCCCACATGCCGCGGAGCAACTGGGCCCGTGAGCCACAATTACTGAGCCTGCACGTCTGGAGCCTCTGCTCCGCAACAAGAGGGGCCGCGATGGTGAGAGGCCTGCGCACTGCGATGAAGAGTGGCCCCCACTTGCCACAACTGGAGAAAGCCCTCGCACAGAAACGAAGACCCAACACAGCCATAAATAAAAAAATAAATAAATAAAATTTAAAAAAAAAAAAAAAATGAAGATTCCTGAGTCTCAATCAAGACTTATTAAATCAGAATGTCTAGGGGATGGTTTGGGATCCTCATTTTTAACAAGCTCTCTAGGTGACTGATAATGCAACACTAAAGTTTAAAAACCACTGACTCAGAAGAGTTATTGGATACTTTAGAATATTAATTTCTTAGCCTCTCATTTTGATGTTTCTATATCCCAAGTTTTGTTTTTGCCCCCATGATCACTTAAAATAAAAAAGAAGGTTCAGGTGTTTAGCAAATTACTGTAAAACGCATTAAGATGTGGAGGATTGATTGAAGTGACCTCAGGGTTCATTTCCATTATGGATCCAGCCATCAGTGGTACTGAGGTCAAGGGGTAGTGGATATCTCTCTCAGTGGATGTAGTTGAGGGTAAAATGGAAGTCTGAAAAAGGCAGAAGCAGCCCAAACAAACTCCTGAAACAAGTTTTTAGAACAAAGTTATAGGTTAAAAAAGTATTAAATAACAGTTCCTAGAATAGACTGAATGTCCCAGCCTATTGATTCTGCACCGATTTTCTTTACTAGCAAGATAAAGAATGAATAAGGTGATGTGGATCTCTGTTTTTAGCTGCAGCTATTTTGTGGGTTCTGAAAAGTTTCCATGGGCAATATTAGCTTACATAATGACCCTTCAGGGCTGGTGTTCTGTGCATTTATTTCTGGCTGATAACTTCAAGAATTCAAAGAACAAAACAAGGTGATGAATACACAAACCATCAAGATTGAGATGATAAATCTGTAGAACTTCAGATTAGGAAAGTAGCATAATATTGCTTAAGGTACTTATCATACTGAATTTTAAATGGTGTCTCTAAACTAATCATCCTCAGGTAGCAACGGAACTTCTATAAGACCTGTAGACTAAAACTGCCATACTTTGTGCTATGTGTTTTTGTTAAATTCACAGCTCAGATTAATATACTCCGAGGCAAGACAAAAATGTATAATACAGTTTCTGGATGTTATAATACCATGAGCAACAATAAATGAGTCATGGGCTTCCCTGGTGGCACAGTGGTTAAGAATCTGCCTGCCAATGCAGGGGACACAGGTTCGAGCCCTGATCCCAGAAGATTCCACATGCCACAGAGCAACTAAGCCCGTGCGCCACAACTACTGAGCCTGCGCTCTAGAGCCCGCGAGCCACAACTACTGAGCCCACGTACCACAACTACTGAAGCCAGCGCGCCTAGAGCCCATGCTCCACAACAAGAGAAGCCACTGCAACGAGAAGGCCGCACACCGCAAAGAAGAGTAGCCCCCGCTCGCCACAACTAGAGAAAGCCCATGCACAGCAACGAAGACCCAACGCAGCCAAAAATAAATAAATTTATTAAAAAAAAAAATAAATGAGTCATGAGTAGTGACTGTTATTTCTTGGAAAAGCATCAAAATTAAAATAAAACTTAGTTTATTAAAAGCAAAACATTTTACTAAAACTTCAATGCTTAAAAAACATGATCAGCAAATAGTATTTGTTAAATATTTTGATTCTGTAAAGTGAATCTGTAAAAGGTGCTTTTAAAAGAGATCTAGAGACAATGAGCAACTCTAGAAATAAAAGAAGACAGAGGAGTAAGAACTAACCCAGAGAGAAGAATTTGAGATATTGGACAATTAATTCCTTGGCCTTTTGAGATCTCTGTGTCTTAACAAAGAATTCCACATGTGCTATAGTTCTGGCAACGCAGTTCCACACATTCCATGGCTGATTACCTGTTTCTAGCTAAAGAAAAGTTAACTTTTTTTCCTTGGTAGTAAAATAAAATTTGTTGGGTGTCTACTACTATTACACATACCTCAGGAATTTAAGACACTTAGACACGAAGTAAGAATTATCTGGCTAAAATATCTCATTTCTTTGTCTCGAGAATCCTGAGGGGTTAGTAGTATTATCCTCATTTTACAATTGAGAAAACTGTAGCTCAAAGGTTAAATGACTGTCCGAGAACACACCATAGGCAATACCGGTGGTGAGATTCGAACATAAGTTTTATTCTGAAGCCCATGCTTTTCTCACCATGATTTGCTGACTTCCATGAGTCTGTGGACCCAATGATATATATAGTCATCCCTCGGTATATGTGGGGGATTGATTCCAACAGTCCCCATGGATACCGAAATCCATGGATGCTCAAGTCCCTTATATAAAATGGTGTAGTATAGCTGGCTCTCTGCATCTGCATGCTCAACAAACTTTGGATCAAATTTCAGTCTGAATACAGAGGACTGACTGTATGTTGGGACTGTTTTAAGCAATTAGGTGTGCAGGCCCAGAAGGGTTTTACCAAAACCATTCAAAATGGGAAGAGACTGACATCTCTCCAGCATGATAAAATCAGGGTGGAGTCTCAAAAATATGCATTAAGGGCCTACTATGTGTCAGGCTCTGGGGATACTGTGGTTGATCAAGACACAAGGTCCCTAACTTCCAAGGGGCTTACATTCTAATGAGGGAGATAAAAAGATACTCAACAAGCCAACAAATGTGTTTCAGATGGTGACCAGTGTTTTGAAAACATATGGCAGGGTACAGGCATGAAGGGTGACTATGGTATGTGACAGCTGTTTTAAAGAGTGGTCAAGGAAGCCTTCCCTAAGGAGGTGATGTCCTTGCTAAGACCCAAATGAAGAGAAGGAGGCAGGAACATCCTGGATGTGTTCAAGGATCAGCCAGAAAGGCAGTGCGGCTAAAAAGAAGTGACTCAGAGTATGGCAGGAGAGGTCAGGGAGGTGAGAGGTGCCATGTAATGGAAACCCACATCCAAGAAAGGGCACACATCCGGAGCAGTGCGTGGAGGAGCGGCACGCAGGTGGCCATGGCTGCTGTCAGACAAGAGAGGTGGCAGTATGCTGGCATAGCAGGCTCTCAGTTCAACAGCTATGCCAGCATCTTGCCTCCTCTCCAGTTCCAAGTTACAGGGGCAGCACCATGCCTCTTCGATGTTTTACTTTTCCAGAATCTTCCCTTCCACCTGAGGGAGGGAAAACACACTCATTAATTGAAAATGCAAACTGGTTTCTGAACATTACAACACAATCTTCTTAGAGCATCCAATTTTGAAGATGTAGTTAAGCACAGGAAGGTTGTGGCTAGTTTCTTTTTTTCATGGCCTTTGATCTAAAATGAGTCCTGAGAATGTTTACTGACTGCTTGTGAAACGACGGGGGGAAAATGCTGACAAAAATTTTAAGTCAGTAAAGTCTGAAGTTGATGACAGTTAATTATAGGTTATTACCGCTATAGTCACAGTCCATGGTACATCCCAGTGACTCTCAGTACAGTTTTATTTTTACTCTAATAACGCTCTTGGTCAATTTCTGCCACTCAGATGTACTCAAACAATAACAAACTGTCACCCTGCAATGTGTAGTTCACTGCTTTATGTGCTCTTAAAAATAGTGCCCCTTTGAGCCAGTAACTCCCACCTGGGAACTTAATCCACAAGAACATTTGCAAAAGCACCAGTATTATGTCCAAAGATGTTCACTGAAACACAGTTTTTAATAGCCAAGGAACTAGAAACAACCTGAATGTCCATCAGTATGATTGATATTGGCTAAATTATGACTATAAATTATGATATAGTCTCACAATAAAGTATTTTGTCATTCTTACAAAAGATTATGGCATAAGAATAATGACACAGTGTATGAGAACTTTTGTGTCAGTGAAAAAGTATGTATAATCATACACATATCCTGGGGTGCACATATAAATTTTTTCTTAAAGGGAACATGAGTGATTTATTATTTTAAATAATGGTTTATTATTTTAAAAGTAATTGGATGACAGGATTATAAATTATTTTTGTTTTCCTCTTTATATACATTTCTAATAAAAATACTAATAAATATTACTTACAAAAAAAATGAACCTAAGATATACCCACATAAATATAAAACACTGCGCTGCATAGTGCTACCAAGGTACAGATAAGAAAGAATCACGCTCACTTAAACTTGACTAATATCAATTGCATTTGTCAGAAACAAAAGTTCACTGTTCCCTAAGTCTGGAGCTAGGCATATACAGACACATTCACTTACACATGTGCACGATGTGGCACACATTTCTAGTGGGAGGACAGGAGGTAATGAGGGTTCTATTGCACAAGACCCTGTAAAAATTGTCCTGGGGCTAGAGAACTGGTGGAAGAGGTACTAATTGACTTCCTAGAGTACTATTCAACTTGATCATGATCTATTAATGTAAAGGTATTTAGGAATTTTTGGTTCATTTTTGGTTCATCAAGTACAGAACATTAGTTCGAAATTAATGGTAAATACAATACAGCTTAGGTTACAAAATGCACCACTGAATTAAGAAGATTTAATTAAATCAAATTTCTTCCAAAAGTTTAGTCTTTTTAAAATATTCCTAATATTCATAATTGAGAGGAAGATGTAGATTGCCATCATTTTAGAAGGAAGAGACTACATATTTGAAAACAATAATTCCTTGTGACTTTTTCAGATCCATTTTGCATATGCAAAAGAAAACTGAAAGCTAGCAACTACCTGATTTACCAGTCAGATGCAGTAGATACAGCAGATACCTGAGAAGTCATACAGGCTATTTTTAATGAAGATCACTTAAAGGGAAAAGATAGGATAATACAATAACCTGCCCCACGTTCCTCTTCCTTATTTACTTGCATTTTTTAAAAATAGGATGAAACTTACTTTTGTAAGTTATCAAATAATTGCTCAATTTATAATTTTAAAGTCTAGAACAAGATCATGCCCTTCCCCTACTAAAGAAGTTGTTACTGTTAAAACTTGGGTCCTTTTGTTAATTTCTCTGATGTATCCAGGGAAGATGGCTTCCATCAGACACTGGTAAAATGCACCTCCTCACCACATACACCTCAGACAAATTTCTTGCAAAAATACAGCCTAACCATGAATTATGTTACAACTGGAAAGCAGAAAAATATTATGGGTACCTGATTATAGCCTTTGGCAGTTAAGGTTAAACTTTGAAAAATACTGTCAATGAAATGCCCTGGAGAGAACGCAGCGCCTATTTATAATTTTTTTCCTAAAAGAAGAATAAAAATAATTTTTAAAAACATCTCAAACCTACTAAACCTTTTAGTAGTAAAATTAACAAAATAAAGTTTAAATTATAGAACTTTCAAACTATTTTAACTAACTTTAAATTCATTTTAAATGAATAATCTGATTTCATTTTGTGAGTAACTGATTTATAACCATTCTGGCAGCAAATCCAGCATGTCCCAGACATGAGTGGGACAGGAGGCAGTTAGGTACACCAGCCCCAGTTAGTACACAGATATAAAGAATGAGAACAACTCAATCACAGAAAAAAAGAAAAATGGTGTAACTAGTACTCAGTGTGTTTTTCCAGAGCTGGAATACAATCTACTTAACGCTTTATTAAAAAAAGTTTTCTAAAAGTGGCTGGAGGTAGGGGGCTGATTATGTATAAAGAGCTAGAATGTCTTATTTTTCAAGTACAGTATTATGGAAAAATTTGTGGTCCAATCAAGAACATAACTGTGGGGAAAAAATAACATTCACTGAATGTGTTGGTATTGCTTTTGGGAACAGACAATTTGACAGGATGTGCTTAAAGCTACTCCCCAACTGATAGAAGCCAGATGTGTGTCTGCCCTGCATCTAGGGGACTGCAAGAAAGAAAGGGGTAAAGTTATACATATATATATAATTATATATATTTATTTATATAGTTATATATATAATTATATAAACTATATATAAAAAATAAGAAATAAGACTATATAAATATATATTATACATTTTAATTTAGAAATATTAATAAAACACAACTGAATATCTGTATCAGGCATCAGAAACAACCCCCAAGCTGCAACCACTAAATTAAAGATGAACTGGCAGAAAGGGTTGGGTTTTTATTCCTTGCCCTCCCCACTAGCCCCCGGCTTTCCTGCTGGAATATCTCATACTCCCCTCTGCCAGTCCAATGTCCACCTCCCCACACACACATATACTGTGACACCTACCAGGCTTGTTCTCCCTCAAAGAACTCCATTCCCCCAAATTACAGTCCTCTACCCATTCTAAACTGCCTTTCCTCTTTGCAAAAGTTCTCTGTGGGAATGAGAAAGAAGAAATTTATCCCTTCATTATAGGAATTTAAGACAAACTGCAAATGGTTCAAAGGCTTAAGCCTTCAAGGGGACCTAACTTCTTTAGGAGAAGAGTATTATACAAAATTAATTTTTAAGGAGAATATACGGAAGATGGTTTTAATAGGGGGATCACTATCCTACAACTTCCTGCCTAAAATAGGCCAAGATTAAATCATCTACCATTTTCCCGAATTCATGTAAACCCAGTGAGAAAGGAAGTGGGGGGGAGAACCAATTCTCTTGAGAAAATGGTATGTACTTTTACATTTTTTCCCCCTTTTAACCCTCAGAAAGGTGGTTGCAGTGGGTATTATTATCCTCTATTTATAAACGATTGAGCTAAGGCTGAGAAAGTTTAATTATCTCAAGTAAACAGACGAAAGTTAATCTACCAATAATTCCATTACTTTAACATTTGTTGGCATCTATTATATGCCAAACATTGTGCTGAAGACAGGTCTCCGTCCATAGTGAGTTTCCCAAGTTGGGGCAGGGGTAAACCCTTAACACATTATATATCTCAACTTAATTTGCTAAGTCCTATGATCAGTTATGCACAAAGTGTATTAAGAGAAAACATAGCATTGTGATGGATTACAATTTACAGCCTCAATTCTCCCTGTATTCGCATTCTGGCCATGTAACTTTGCAGTACCCATTCTGACTCTGGAGTTATTAGCTGTGTAATTCACTTTAGTCAACTTGTTACATTAGCAAGACAGGATGCAAGCAGAGCTTAAAAAGCACTGTGAGACTGTGCTTGCCTCCTCTTTCCTGAGCCTTAGCCATCACTATGAGAACACACCTAGACTACTCTACTGAAAAATAAGACACATAGTGCAAAGTCTCCCCGGTCGTCCCAGCCAAGGCCAGCCTAGATCAGTCAATAGCCTGCCCTGACACGTGAGCATGCCTAACCAAGATGAACAGAGCTGCTTAGCTGACCATCCCAATGTGTAAGCAAATAAACACTTCTGGTGAACTCCTTTGGATTTTTTTCTGGTTGTTTGCTATGCAGCATTATTGCCTGACGATAAGTGACATAAATAACGATTAAGACTATGTGCTCTGGATTTAGGCTGACAGGGTCAAAAGTATCCTGAGAGCAGTGTAGGCCACGTTTGTTCAAGCCATCCATTTCACTAAAGTCATAGCGAAGTCAACAGACATCCAAGTTCCTTCCAGCACTCTGCTGGTAAATTGTAGGATTTCAGTGAATATTAATAAATGAGTAAACTTTGATCAAGCACTGTTTTGCTAGATGGTGGGCTCCTTGAGGATAGGAGGCAAGTCTCATTTATCTCTGCATCCCCAGGACACAATGTGATACAAGGCCTTCAGCAGAAAGGTCAGTCAGTATTTGTTGAATAAGAGAATAGTAAGGATTTGGGTTATTTTATCAAATCAATGGGAAGCTGCCAAAGAGCTGTAAGGAAGCAACATGAGAAGCTTTGTGTTTTTAAAAACACAAATTTTTCCCTAAGTTTCAACACTTTTTATTTTCAAGACTTGTGATGTGGCAAGATGACTCTGGCTGCTCTTTAGTAGTGAATGGACAAAGAGGCCAGAATGGATTAACGGAGACCAGCTGGCAGCCACGAAGGTTGTCCAGTCAGAGATGGTGTCAGCTTGGATTAGAAGAAAAAAGAACACAGATTCTAGATATATTTGGGAGGCACAATAGAAAAAACTTGCTTGAGGGCTTAAGGAAATAGAAGAACCAAGAAAAAAACCCAGTTTCCTGGTCTGTGCTCCTGGATGGGCAGCGGTGACTTTCACTGAGATAGGGAACTCTGAAAGAGGACAAATATTTTAAAAATGTAGACTCCTAATTAGAGAGATCTTGAGTTAATCCCAGTATAAAGCCACCATCTGGAAATTCAATTTAAAGAATCTGTGGTATCAATTTACTTCAAGATTGATGTTCCTTGAACAGTAAATTGTAACCTGTTGCACTAGAAAAGTTCATCTGCCTTATGTGGCCAAAGTGATCTGAAGGAAAGCCATGCTGGGTCTTTGTTAGAGGACAAAATACAACCCTGCTGTGGAAACTTCTTGAACTATATTAAACCTTTAAAGGAAATTAAGCTTAAGGAAGAAGAGAGTGTATGTGACACATTTGAAATCAGTTTTAGAGACTAAGGGTGAATCCTTTCCTGCTTAACAAAGTTTCCATGGACCTAAAAATTGAACTAGACTTTAGAGCGCTCCATATACACAAAGTATGCACTCTTACTTTGCTCCCTTACATTCATCTTAAACTCCATATTCCTAGAATTTCATTTAATGCAATTATTTTTAAAAATCTAATTGTTTAAGGTCATGATTCAATTATCCTTTTGAATACTGCTATTGCCACCACACTGTGGTCTATACCAATGTAAAAGCATTGGCTTGATTTGGTAACTGGCATCTTTTCCTAAAGATTTTAGTCCTTAATCAAGCCCTTAAAACATGTCCTTTATTAAATTAAAATGTTTATTTTACAATAGGGTCATTACTTTACTTGAGTATGAGTCATTCTATTTTCTCTTGATTTCATGGCCATGGACTGCCACCCCAATCCTAGCTAGTCACCTAAAATTGTGTGCTGTTGGCCTTAAAGGGGTTACGAGAGACTGGGGATAGAACCAGGCAAACCTATCAACACTTCTAGAAAGAGACCAGAGCATTCTGATGCTGGGTGAGCAATATTTTCATGTGTGAAAATGTAGAGAAGGTGGAGCTGTTGTGAGTCACACAGGAGGTGAGTGACTTACCAGTAATATATGATACCTCTGAAAGCCCAGCCAAGGGGACCCCTTTAACCACTGGATAGCCGTCACCCTTAAAGATCTGGTATAGTGCATACCTTAAAAAACAAAATCTTATAAAAATATTGAATCACTATGCTGTACACCTGAAACTAATATACCACTGTAAATCAACTATACTTCAATAAAAAATCTTTATAATGGTTGAGTTTCCCATTAAATTCATATCCTAGATCCTCCAAAGCCTTAACCAAAGGGAGGATGAATTTAGAATTTATTAAGTGGCAAACACTTTACATCTATTCTGTGATTAAATCCTAACTCCAAACTGAAGAGTTGTTGAGGAAAATTATCTCCATTTTGTGCATGAGGAAACTAAATCTCAGAAAGGTTAAGTAACTAGTTAATAATCACATTGCTAGTAAATGTTACAGCCAGAATCAGCATGTCTTCCCCCATACACTGTATCTGTGCTCCCATACTGAATTCCAGCTTCACCAGCTTTATTTCCTAGTTAACAACATGGCTCTCCCTGTGCAGCTAGATTCATCTCACCATCTCCGTAGCATGCCAGATCCACCCCCAGATACACTGTGTTCACACCATTTCTTCTGTCCCTGAAATATTCTTCTAAATGATTATTCTGCTTCATGATTCCAAAAGGATCCATCCAAAAGGAAGCATTCTGAACACAAAAAATTATCCACCAAGTTGATTCACAGCAAATCTATAAAGGACTCAGTCTTCTTCTTTATCAGTAATCTTTGGGACACCGTGTAAACATAATAAAAATATAAAACATGCTAGATGTTTACCTGTGAGCCAACCACCACCAAATTCAGACATAAAGAACACATTACACGGAATCGTCCAAGTAATCCAAAAACCAAAGGCTCTCAAATATCTCCATCACCTGTAAGTCGTGGAGAATGTTCAGCCTTAGAATGCTAAGTTTCCAGCCCTTTGCAAGTGGTGTTCCCTAAAGCCTATTAACCCCCTCCTAACATGCCCCTAGGTCTCCCTGGAAAACCAGAATTCATCTTCAAGACTGCTCAGGTAGTGTCTTGCTGCTGTTGCTGTTAAATGCCCTATTCTAACAATGGAACAGACTGAGGAATGCTAAGTTATATTTACTGGAGGTTGTTTGTTTTGTTTTGTTTTGTTTTTTAATGGTCCCTTGCAGGTAATTTTGGTGCTACTGGAAGGCACATTGACAAACTGGGCCCAATCCGTGTATACTTTTGCTCAAATTAAAATCCAATGCCCTAAGCCGCTAATGATGACGGGGCAGTTTTCAGACCCAGAGATTACCAAGGCTCCAAGAAGAGCTGGATTCCAGAAGGGGACTTTAGAAAGGAATATGGCCTGACTACGTCAAGGAGATTGGAGTAAAGGTCACAGTGCACAGGCTGCAAGTAACCTGGGGTAGGAGGTGGCGAGGTGGACGGTCTGTAGGAGAGAAAAGTGATAGCAACAACAATGCTTACCATTTGTTTCTACTCCGTGCGGATACCATGCTAGACTTTCATATACTTTACTGGACTATTTCCAATCCTCCCAAAAGCCCTGCAAGGTCACATCATCATTTCTATTTTATTCTCTTTATAGAGAATGTGCAAAATTGATGCTTTATAACCCAACTCTGATTCATGAAAAGGAGTTCTGCTTTGTTTAAGAACAAAATACCAGCTTTTCCTTTGCACTTTTTCCAGCTGTGCTACCCTTTCACTAAATATATCTCCAAGTTCTTGTCTAGGGCTAAAATTTTCATTTTAATACCTGCCAAGGGAAGATAAATATTAATAGATGTTAAACAAGAATCAGAGTAAATGTGTGTATTTTTAGATATTTCCTCTAAACAACTCGAGCTGCTCTGGAAATACTTATTAAAGTGTATAAATCATCTTCCCAGTAAATGCTTACAAAAAACTCAAATAAGCTCAAGGAAAAAAAGAGAAAAAATGGAGAACAAAAGAAAACCTGGAGAACCAAAGACACAAGACCAGCTTCAGTGAGGAGGAGGCAAGTCCAAACAGTAACGAACTTGGCAGTGCACTGAGGGGGCTGCCCTCTGGGCCACAGAAGCAACATCATACTTAAACTGTCATCACTAGCCTTTTATGCCACTCTTTCTGCCAGCATTTGGTAATCTGATATAACCACAGGAAAAAGTGCTTGTCCCCCCAGATGGTGAGGAAGCCCCTGCCCTTGAGATTTTTGTTTTTCATAGGACTGGGTATATTACTACAAATATGTTTATCTTTTATGACAATGAAGATCCATTTACATATTCCTAATTATGTCTCTGCTAATATTGACAGGAATTATATTTTACTAGTAGACCTACGTCTTGATTACTGATGTCAGCCTGAGAATGTTCACTCAAAAATGCAAGAAACACAAAATCAAAATTTCATTTCCTGATGACAGTCATTAATTAGTATGTGGCGTTCTAAGGCAAATAAACACGTTACACTTTTAAGACAAATATAAGAGACTTTGCCTTATTAATTTACAATTAGCTTTCTCTCCTACAGACATAACTTGTGCTGGGATTTTAGCAAGATAAAATACTTAAAAAGGAATGGAGAATGCTTTAACTAGATAATTTCAACTTTGGTTCTACCATGTTTGATATCCAGAAGAAAATGCAAACTATTCCATTTACTGTATTGCAAAGTATCTGCTACTGCAAGGACGATGACATTTTAAAGATCTGAAACAAAGAATTAGGCCGGATTATTCTGAGAAGAAGCAAATAGGAGACAAGGCACTTTTCAAACACAATGGGATGGTTCGAACAGACCCAGGGACACGTGGATTTCAAAAGAAAGTTAGTAAAAAGAAAATGTAAACCAAAAAAATACAACTCATTACGCTTCATTTAAAATATTATGTAATGAATAATGAAAATGTCTTCATATAATAAATTATAGAGTTTCACATTTAAACCTTCATAATATTTATTGAAAGAGAGAAATGTATATTTTTAGAAATACTATTCTATTTAAATTATACCTTAGAAATCCTACTAAAAATTTACTCTGTAACTTAAGGTGATTTTACTGATCCATTTCAGAAACATTAAAAACACAAGCACTCTAATTAAAATGTATATTTTCCCCAGTAAACTTAAATGTTAAGAACTACATTTATTTTTCATATATGGTAACCATGTAAAAGTGTATGATGGAATATCAATGGATAAATCCTGGGAAAATACAACTCTATCTCCAATCACATTTTGAAAGCACAGATATTTGCTTCTCTATAGAGTTTTACTACTCAGTTTATTTTTGACTTAAAAAATGTCTTAAAAGCAGCATAATGATGAGCAATTTTGTCCCAAGTTCCACATCAGAAGATCAGATTCCAATCTTCTTCCAGATAAGAAACTAAATTTTCATTTCCTCCACATTTCATGATCACCTGGGGGATAAGGTGAAACTGTTGAGGGTACAAACTACAGCCTGGGGTTGGAGCTAAGCAAACTCTTCTCCTTTCTGGGAATTTAGTGCTTTCAGAGTTTCCAGCACAACAGGGTTCTCAAGCCCTTGCAGTTCACTAGAATCCTTTTACTTACTCCTGGACCTCACAGCACAGTGAATAAATCAGAATCTCTAGAAATGGGGCCTGAGCACTGGCATGTTTATAAAAGCTCCCCACATGATTATCATGTGCAAGCAGGGTACAGAACCACAGATAGAAGGCTTTAAGACAGAGGGATGGTTACATCATGGTCAGCTTAACAAGACAGTGAACCAATAATGTTGAGTGGAGAAAAAATGAGGGGAAGCCTCCATGATGAACTGATAACGACCAGAGAAAGCTCTATCTGTAGGTACATAAGGATGGAGCCAATAGCCAGAGAATGTTAAGTCCTGGGCAAGCTGTGTGCCTTTAGGCAAATCCTCTGAGTCCCCTGGAGTGCAGAATTGGAGGAGAAGGCAGAGTGGAAGATTCACCACTCTTAACCACAGCTGTTTTGTCTGTTTTCTATGTTTTGCTTCTGCAGGATTCTGTGGCTAAGAACAGCATGAACACGGCTGATCCGCATGTCCTCTAAGGTCTCTTCTGAGGTAATTTTACAACATCCCGGGTAACATAAATACGAGGAATTGGCTTACTGGTCCTGCATAAGTTAAGAATAAAAAAGAATTTAAGATAATCACAGTGATGCTTCTGTTCTCTGTGGTCCTACACCCACTCTTCCCCACAGATCAACTCTGTGGGCAGGAGGAGTTTATCCAAGATGCTCCCCCATCCTCACTGGCCTTCCCTCTCCCAGCATCTCCCAGGTACACAGTATCTCTGTGATTTTCCCCTCCCACCATTGCACCAGATTGCACTCTTTTATGAGTCAATTCAGATTATCTGTAAAGTAAATGTAATCAACTCATGCCCAGATTATAGCCTACATTTGAGGCCCTAAAACATCACTTTTTCTGGAGACAAATTTTCATTATGGAATAAAGAGGCTATACGTGTTCCAGCAGTCTTCTGGGTTTACCTCTCCAAATCAGCTCTCCACCCTGCTCTCTGCCCTGGGAGGCAGACCTGTGACAGACTATATAAACAATTCCCCAGTCCTCTGACTTCCTGCTGGTGACAGCACTGAGGAGTCCTGATAGGAGATCAGAGGAAAGAGAGGGAAACTGGGATGTAAATTCCCTGGGCTTGCTCCCTGTGGGGCTGTGCCCCTCAGCCCAAAGTCATAGGTCCACTCCAAGGGGCCCTCTTGCAGGTTCCAGTTATTCCCACCCCTCACCTTCTTGTCTAGGAGTGCAAACCATCTCTGTTCTTAGAAGCCCTTCTTACTCTGCCCCCTCTCTTTTAAATAGTTCCTTTATTGAACCCGACAAGAATTATCCTAATTTGAGTGATCTGTTTCCTGATAGGCTCCTGACATATTTGTTGGCCAAAGATTTTCACTTTTAGATTTTTCAAGAAATGATGAGAGATGTATGCAAAGATTCAGGGGTGTCATTAACTATTTTGAAGAGATATACCAGAGTCAGGACTGATCAGAATGAATGACACCTGTGTCCTAGAGGCCTGCTACTGTGCCAGGCCAGGCATTAAATTAGATCATGAGGAGTCCAGGAGCGGTAGAGAGAGGGGACTCAGGATGGCTGGGGTAGTGACTACTTTCCCATCAGTATGGAAATATTCCAGTATTTTAGCAAGTATAGCCAAACCAGCTGAAGGTTAGTGAATCCTGTATATAATGCTGTTCATTGCAGAATGATTTATGATAGGAAACAAACAGAAAAACTTAAAGAAAAAATGGAGTACAGTAAAAAAAGAAGTTGCTACAATACATTTTAAAGTGAATCGTAAAGCCCTTTTGGAGATTATGGTGAGCATTTTCACTTCATCCCTTCTCAATTAAGACTTATTGCTTAAGCTTTATAGACCAGATTAAAGAACTGACGCAGTTCAGCACCAATGAGCTAACAACCAAGTGGAGAAAGTGGACAGACTGAAAAATAACACATCACTCTAACACAGGCAAGAACAGAAGCAGCTAAAGATTTTAAAATACAGGGAAAGAGATGACTTTTGTTTGGAAGGAGGTCATGAAGAGCTTCACAGAGGAACTAATGACTGAGCAGGACTGTGAAGACTAAACAATGGTTCAAAAAGCAGATAAGGCAGGATGGAACTTTTCTAGGAGAGAAACAGTCCATGCAAATGATCTCAGGCATGAAACAGCAACTAAACGGAATTAGCTCTGCTCTCTTTCTCCTAAAATAGAAACTTGTAAGGATCTTGACTTTGAGGGGCACGGAGTAAGCATTTATGAAAAAAATACTATATATCAAGGATTAGGCTAGTTCTGTTTTTTTTTTCCCCCCCCCAAACTGAGACCATATTACAAATAAGAAAACTGAGGCCCACAGAAGTAAGGGCTATTTTAGACATCTCTGGAATTACACCTTCACGGGTAGTTACTTTGTTTATATTATTCTTATGTTTATATGCAATCTTTTTTCCCTTGTTTTTATATTGTATTCTATCACTTGCTCTCATTACATGGAAAGGATTAAGATGAATTAATGGTGTCCAGGGTTTTGGATTTACCCACCAGAGCACTTCCGCATCGTAACAAGAATTAATTCACTGCTGGTACCTGTCCATAGTGTGTATGTATGTGTGTGTGTGCATGTGTAGAGGGCAAGTAGGAATGGGACATGTCATAAATGTAAGCAGTTTAGGGAGCAAGTGATCAGAAAATAACATGTGCCACGCTAGAATAATGACCTTAAAGGTGAAACCTTCAATGAAAGCAAATCTTTAAGAAATTCAACATAGGAATTAAATTCTTTTAAAATTACAGGATGTTCTGGGCTCTGGATCTGGTAGAATTTATCAAAACTACTGATAAATACTTGTATTTGTCATTTTGAAAATATTTTCCAATATTAACTATTTTAGGCCACTTATTTTTATTAGAATGGGTTAATTCTGGGGTTATTAATTTTTGCTACTTCCTAAGTATGCAAAAAGTAATTATTTAATAATATGCCTATGTGGGCCAAAATCTACAAATGTTTAATGTAGGTATCAGGTCAAGCGTCACTCTACAGCCATCTGAATAATGCAGAAATCAAGTTAAGCCCAGTCTGTCTCTCGCCATTAAGGGATTTCATTTGGGCATAAATTTATTTGGCCAAGACAATAAATTCAGTTTTTCTTCAGCACAAACCAAATTACTTTCTTAAATGTTTGTTGCTTTACTCCATTTAGATCTCTGGTCTTTGAAGCCCAGGCATCCAATTAAGAATCTTTTAATTCTATTATAGCTCAATCTTATACCACCTGACTTCAATGGGATATTCTCTACAAAAAAGCAAGCTGACTTGAGTTCCTTTAAACTTTGAGAAAGTTAATTAATATTCGCCAAGCACTTTGAAGATAAAGTGTAAGTGTCAAGAGTAATAATTATTTTTAAAAATAAAATCACAGGGAGCTACCATTCTATAAATTTTTGGTGCATCTTTATTATTTTTTTAATCCATGCTTCAATATCCCTCAAAGTGAGGAGGCGGTGCAGATATAAGCATGTAGTCTGTATTTTCTTTCAAGTAACTGCAAAGTCAGGCCAAAAAAAATGCACTTTCCATACCACATTTTGCTCTCCACAACTTTTAGGCACAAAGCACATTTAAAAAGCACTATTCTGGGGACTTCCCTGCTGGCGCAGTGGTTAAGAATCCGCCTGCCAATGCAAGAGACACGGGTTTGATCCCTAGTCCAAGAAGATCTCACATGCCGCGGAGTAACTAAGCCCATGCACCACAACTACTGAGCCTGCGCTCTAGAGTCTGCAAGCCACAACTACTGAAGCCCGCGTGCCTAGAGCCCGTGCTCTGCAACAAAAGAAGCCACCACAATGAGAAGCCCGCACACCACTATATCTTCCATGCAGACCCCTCCACCTAGCCTTAGCATTACATCTGTGTTACCCCAAATAACCAAGTGTTAGAATTCAGCCTATTTTCTCTATGTATTACATCAAATTGTCAAATACCATGATTCAGACTGGCATGGAAATTTGATAAATTATATAATTAAATTTTTAACACTTTAAATAGACTTTAAAAAGGATGATCTCTCAAAAGACAAACTCTAGTGGATCCAATAGTGGGAACCTAAATCTAAGAATCTAGAAGAACCCACTGATTTCCTTGTAGGAAGTTATAAACTGTGGTGAGGCTGAGATTAGATGCCCGCCCTCCCGCCAGTACCTCTGCTTATGAAGCCTTTGCACAGTGTGGCCTTCATACAACCTGTGTGTGTGTGTGTCTGTACACACTACATTTATCAAATTGAGTACATGGTGGTGGTTTATGGAGGGAGGTCAGGGGCACTTGACAGAGGAAGTGCTAAGAAATCTTCTTTCTGCCAAGAAATCTGTAAAAATTTCATATCATCATGCTTCTGAATTAGTAACTCATAAAAAGTAAATTAAACTAATTCATAAATTTCAATAGTATAAAACATTGCAGATTTGAAATTAATTAATAAAAATATTCCCAAGTCTAGGAAGACGATAAAATAGCTGTCTTGTGTGTTACTGGAATAACATTTGTTTTCTTCCTCCACTGGTAGCTATTAGAATTTTTACCTGTGGTGATGAAGTGTTCCACAATATGCAGGGTGGTAATTTCAAAACCGTCTCATGAAGTTAGATCCCCATGTCTTTTAAGCTAGTAACTAACCAAGCAGAACATTTTCATATAAAAAATCCAGTAAAGCTAAGAAAGGTTTGACAAGTTAATACCAATCTACAGAGGAGCCAGCAGAAAATAAAATACACACCAAAGTCATTCATGGATGGAGGGCAGAAAACTCTTGGAATGGTGAGAAAAATCATGGCGTAGCATATTTCGCCCTGGCAAACAAGGTCAGTTCTAGGTTGGTCCTTCCTAGGAGGCTGAATGAACGCTCACTTTTTAAAGTGCCCATTCACAGTAGGTTTTATACAATGCAAGCATAACAGTGCTTGTTTTGACAAATATATCATCTCTTTGTGCTCAAAGGCACGTATGGCTTGTCACTTGGTAGATTACTTCTTGAAAAGGAAGTCCTGCTGTCAGAAATTACTGAGATGTTAAAAAAAGGGTTTTTAGGAGGTGGGGATTGGAAGAGTCAAGGACAGCATAGCTACTTTTGCTAATGTTCTAATCATAGGTATAGTTACCATTCAAGCCAAGTAGAAGCTGAAAAGTCTTGAAGATATAGACTAGAAGAAAAGTTAACAGGGATACTGCAGACTATGATTCAATTAAAGGAAGAACCATAGAATCTTAGGATGTGAAAGCTTGGATGGAACCTTTATTGGACTAGATTGGATAGTCTAATTGCCTTATTTAACCAATTCATAGAAGTAAAAACAAGTCATCTGTGAGACTTCTTAATCTACAAGAAATAACAAATTCACATTAAATGTGCATGATACATAATTTGCTTATCTAATGTGTGGTATGAGATGCAACAGAGAGTAAGCCAGGCTATGGAGGGGATGGCCTCGGTGCACTCTTTTTCCTGTTCCTGGCTTCATGACAAAGAAGGCAGTCACAGGTACAGAAGTAGGGTGTCAAAGGCTTAATTACTTTGCAACTAAAGGTTCTTTTTGGAACATTTTGCTTTATGTTCTCAAACATTGTTCTTGTCTGTAATTTCTACATATTCACATGGAAATTGCTTATGTTATAAAAATACACTCCAAATCTGACTTTTTCTGAAAGGGTAGGAGGTTGAGGAGAACTTTTCTTGGCTACTCACCATGTGCTAGGGATTTTACATAGTTGCTCTCAGTTAATCTTGATCATCACCCTATGAAATATGGTATTACATCCATTTCATATGAAATAGAATTGAGGTTTCAGAGGGTGAAGTGATCTGCCGAGAGCCAAAGAGCTGGGGAATGGCAAAACCAGGATTCAAACCTGTCTTGCTCCAAAGTCAAGGTGCTTCCAATTAAATTATTTTAAAAGCACGTTTAAAATATCTAATTCTTGTCCAAGGAGTAGTCAGGCAAGCCATGCAGTGGGGTTTTCCCTTATTATAAAAGAATCACTGTGGGGCTTTCAAGTGATGACTTTATGCTTGAAACCAGTATTGGAATCGGGGCAAAGTGTGGTCTTTCAGATTAGCCTGCTTCTTACCCCCTTGTTCCCCATCCTTTTTCTTCATGGCTTCCAAATACTCTCCTTCTACATACTCTTATTGTTATTACAGACTTTCATTTTTCTCCCTACACTTTTGAAATTAAATAGAACCAACAGATGGTGGTTGAAGTACTATAATGGTGTTGGTAGCTCATTATCATTCATGGTGGACATGTTCCCAATATGTGATATATAGCAGCATTTTTACTTCTCCTGTTTAACTCTGATGCTGTTTCTACAAATTCTTGCCATGTGATATGATGATATGGCCGTGCAATAGGAGAGCAGATATCTGCGTTGCCCTAAGTAGTAACCAAAGAATTCTGAAACAGATATTCTGCACGTGTGTAAAAAATAAATATGATGTGTGATGGTCACAGAATTCAAGTTTTAAGTAGCTTCTCCAGGTCACACAGCTCTGAAGTGGTATGATCTATATTACAAAGGAAGCTTCACTCTAGTGTCTATGCTTCTAACTACTTGGCTACTTTGCTTCCCACTAGAACTGACTATAAGTAAAATTATTAACCACCTCAGACAAAATACAAAGAGTCTAACGAGTACACTCAAAGGAAAAACATACCATGTGTTGAAGAATGACTCTTAGAACGTATGAGTTGTTCTGTTTTTGATTAATCAGGCATAAATTATCAAACAGATTATGTAATTTCAGAAAAATAAAACCAGTATGAACATAGAGAAAAAGGAGTAGGTGTTCATGAAACCACTAGAATCACACTTTTATGCGACTCATTGTAGGAAATGCATTTTACGTCATGACCTGTTACACAATACATATATAACAAAAACAAAAGTTTTACAAAGCAATACTTATAATCACTATGTGCAATGCACTTTGTTATTTCACTATTTCCTTTCTTAAATAATGCTTATGGTGACGCACATAATTGATTTCATGATACACTAATGGGTCAGACCCACACCTTAAAAACCCCTCTGCCAGAGGACTGTCAAATTCTGTGCTGCCACTGTCTTTATCTTGTCCAAGGCAGACAATATTAATGGATCGCAGCATTCATTCCAATGAGTTCATTCAGGCCTCAGGACTCTTTCCAAACTGGTGTTCTAGGCAGCAAATATCAACTGGAATTGGGACAGTCACTATCTAATTTCCAAGGGGACAGGGTACAGAGGTAGAATAGCTCTTTTTGTTATTTGCTCTCTTTATATCCCTAGTGCTTCCTTTTGTCTGGCACACAGTAGGTACTCAAATATCCATTACAAAGATGAATCAGTAAACGGTCACTAGGATTAGAGGGTAAGCTTTGGCTCTGAAACTTCCTCTGTGAATCCTTTCTCTCCCTCTCTTGGCTACCTTGTTACATCTTTAAATGTGAAGTTTCCATGATTCAATGGCTTAGAGTACTGTATGTACTCTCCCTTCTTTCCAAACCCCATCTTGTAATGAAAGTGCACTAGGCTACTTGATGTTATCTCTACTACTTTCAAAAACAATTGGTTTACATTGAAAGAATTACCAAAAAGGATTATGAAGTTGAAAACCATGGTAGAGTTCCTTGATAAACTGGTCCTGGAAGGAAGAAAAAACTGACACATCTGGACCTGGGCTGGATATCGGTGTATCTATGCTCTCACTTCAGCCTTTCAATAGTATGAGCAGTTTCATAGCATTACCCCATCTTACTGGTGGAGAATCAAACCCTTAAAAAAAGAGGTGAGGTCACACAGTAAGTGTTTGGTAGAGCCAGTATTTAAATCTAGGTATTTCACTGCTCTTTTTATTATACCTCAGCTACTCGTGAAAATGGCATACTAAGTTACAAACAATGACCAGAAGCCTTGAATCCATTTGAAGTGTGTGAATTTAACAAGTTATCACACTGCAAAAATAAAACCCAATACCTTAGTAATGTACTTCAACATATAACATTATTTTTTTCTTCACCAAATCTTTGTGAGTGTTTCACTGCTGGGTATGTTTTTCTTGGCAGCTGTTAATCTTGGCTCAGACATAAATTCTTACTGCAGAGTAATTCAAATGTGTTAAGTCCTCTATTACACAGAGGAAAAACAAGACTGTGTGTGTGTGTGTGTGTGTGTGTGTGTGTGTTTATGTGGGTCAAGTCCAAGGGGAAGTATAAAATGGAAACAATATATGATTTGGGGGTGTGTAGGACAGTTAAAAGAAGTTACAGGCAGAATCACAATTTTACCCTTTAGGCTCTCACCAGAAGCTGTGTAAGGAAACAGACTAGCATGAAGAGAAGAGAGCAGCATGGGTCAAGTTTAACTCACACCCACCCCCAAACAAGTGTACACAGCTTGATATAGTCACAAAATCTACAATATGTAATTTGCCCAATCATGATCATGAGTCACTGTAAAAGTTACCAGGAAGGTCGTTTGAAAAAGTAATTTCTGCTATAAGTTTACAACAGTGGTTCCTAACCAGAAGCAATTTAGGGGACATTTGGCAATGTCTGGAGACATTTTTGGTTGACACATCTGGGAAAAGGCCAAGGATGCTGCTAAACATTCTACAGTGCACAGGACAGGCTCCCACAACAACAAATTATATGGTCAAAATGTCAACAGTGCGAAGGTTGAGAAACCCTGGTTTACAGGTGACACTGTTATCTGAGCAACACAACTATTGATACTATACTCCAGCTGTCTCTCTGGCCTCAGTCTCCTCATCTGTAAAATGGAGTTGTAGTTTCATGGGGTTGTTATGAGGATTAGAGTCTTACTATGCAAAGCATTTAGAACAGTGCCTGTGGCACAGTAAGTACTCAGCAAATGTTGTTATCACCACCACCACTGCGGCCATCTTCACTATCATCAAAACTCATCACTGTGCAGGGCAGTATTCCCCAAAGTACGACACCTCATTAGGTGGATTCTGGGGGGAAAAAAAGGATTCTACGATCAAATAAACCTGGAAAATGGTGGCTTAAAATCGGACAAGTCTCTATATTACAGAATTTCTCAGAATCTTTAATAAACCAAAATATATGGCATGCAGAATTTTCACAACTGATCTGAATAAAGAATCCTATGCAGAACCTTGCAAGATTGAACACATTTTAAGGAAAGGCTTGTGTGGTGAAAGGATGGTGAATTGAGAATCTACAGACAGGATTCAGCTCTTGAGTCTACCACTTACCCACTCTGAAGCCTGGATAAGTCCCTTGACCTTTCTTGGCCTCAGGGATCACCAATGCAAAAGAGTATTTGGGCCCTTCCAGTTCTGAAAGGCTCTGACTCTCCTGCACATTGAATATCTCTAGCAGACCTCCAAGTCATGCATTATCAGATAACAAGGACAGCATGGTCAAGCAAAATCAAGAGCTGTGACAAAACTCAGGACAATCATGTTCGCCAAATTCCTATTATTAAAGAAGCTCAAATATTCAATGTTGGGAAATCAAGATGAGTATGATGTCACAATAAATGCTAGCTTATTTGTCGCTGTTGTTTCTGCAAATGCAGCCTACGTTTTAAGCAGAAAGTGGGGCTAGCAGAGAAGAATATGGAGACCAAAAAAAAGAGTCTCAACTACTCAAAATGCACACCAGTATAATCTACTCAATTACTTCTTGTTAGGCGCTAAATAAAATTGGCAGAGAACATGACAAGACAGGATTGCTACCTCAAGGAACTAAAACTCTATTTGGGGAGAAAGATGCACATATATCAGGAATCCAGTGAGGGCTCTGAGAGAGGTTTAAACAAAGACCCACAAAGAAGAGTAATCTTACTTATTGCTATTTTTTGGTAAGTCAAATGCACAATGGCAAAAACACAAGATAAACCTTAAAAAAGAAATATATATACATCTATTTTCTTGTTTGGGTTTCCAGATGAACATTCTTACTGCCTGCTGTTTGGGTATCATCTACAGGTGTCAGGAAGGTAACTAAGCTGGAGGATATGAATGCAGCTTGTCATTCCCTGTGATCTTCACCCCTCTGAGTGCATTTGTATGGTCTGGCCTGAATCCGCCATGCATGACAGAGGTGGCACTGGGTGAAGAGATCTGTGCTTTGTATTGTCCAGGGCACTGTGTCATTATATTATAACTTTAAGCTACTTTAATTTGCATAACTAGAATTTCTCACTTTCAGCCATGGCTATCTAGGCAGCCAGTGTACAGGTAATCCTTCTCTTAATACCAGGATCTGGTGAAACCCATAGGCCCTATGGCAGAATAATAACCTCAAAAACCCCTATCTTTTTTTGCATCTATGGATCCCTTCTCAGATGAAATGCATAAAAATAAACCAGACTACAAAGGAAACCAAGTATAGTGAAATAGCTAAATATTAAAACACACATTTTAATACAGTAATATATATGTGATTCTTTATTAACATATTAATAACAAGATCTAGCAATGTATTTAGTAACTACCATTATGTTAAAGCTGTCTCATACACAAACAGTATTTCTAGATGTCGGCAACAACTGTAATGTGATACAAAAGTATCTGTGATTTCTACTGGTGATAAAGTCACAGGTCCTGCTAAAATACTACTGTAATTTTTTGCCTCCATTCATAACTGATAGAAATGCTAAGTTTTGATTAGAGGTTAATGCAAATAAAATGCAAACAAATAAAAACATTTTTGCATCCAAGCTCACAATCCCCTGAGTTCTATCTATGGGCCCTCTTGTGATCCATGGACTCCAGGTTAAGAAGCCCTACATTTGGGTGATATCCTGAAGTCTCAAGAACTTTGGTGATAGAAAAGAACAAAAAAGTAACTCATCACATTAATTTCTTCTTCTCACTGGAAGTAATTTCAAAAAGATCTCTCTCTGTTACAGTAAATCATCCAGGTATACTTACAAAACACATGAGCTCATTTGATTCTCATCACAGCCCTGTGAAGAAGGTATTAGACTAGCATTAACCCCATTTAACAAATGTGGAAAGTGAAGCAGAGAGCTTTTTAAAAGACCTGTCCAAATCACACAGCCAGAAGTTAAGTGCTGAGCTGGGACTCAAACACAGGGTTCCCAACATACCAAACCCAGTCCATTCCCCCTGGGTGGTATCTCTAATGTTGGGGTGGGGGAGGGAAACTTAAAACAAAAACTTATGTTAAGACTCGTCTATCCACAGCAACCTACTTAACTAAGTCACTGCTAGATTGAGTAGGTAACTGATCAGCAACATTCACTCATTTCCTCGCAGTTCACTCTCATACATGATTATGCATAAACTAGTGCCATTTTCTAGAATGCCACAGGTTCCACCAACTATATTGGTTCCCTCTGACCCAAACAGAATTCAGCATTTGCTATTATTTTTGTAAGTTCTTTTGTGTTTGTCATATTGTTTCTAGCTTTTGGATTCCAAAGATTTTTTGAAATATTTCTTATGATAACCTTGTCTGTTTTGGCTTTTTCTGTAAATGCTTTAAATTTCGGGTGACTATCAATTTGTGTAGTTCCTGTTTTCCATTTCAGACACAAAAAGAGAAAATGACTTCGTACTTTCAAACTGCTTTAGAATTTCTTTTGTCAAAAATCCCTTTCAAAATGCTTGGATTTGGATTTGGTGGTGTCTCAGAATGTTGTTTTACATCCTCCTCCTCTTAACCTCTTTCCCCATGCACATAAAAGGTTTGCTTTTCTGGAATATAACCACTCTGCTCCAATGGGTCTCAAAAGAGGAATTCTGATGAAAAAAACAGAGCTTTAATTGCTTTTACTATTTAAAAGTCATTTTTCCATTATCAAATTTGTTTTTTACATTTTTACTTTCTTCTCACGTAGATTTAATTCGTCTGACTTTGTCCTTAACATTTTTGTTTTGACCTCTGAGCTCATTTTGACAAATCTTTTTTTTTTGCTATTAAAGTTCCCTTTGTTTCTCTGCGTTTTAATCCCTGTTTTGTTCAGCCTGCAAACTGACTCAGTCCACTCTTTAGCCCTCTCCTTTTGCTCTTTTCCTGTGTCCCTGTGTTGAATTTCAGACACTGCAAAATGTTAGCCTGAAAAGGGGCCTCTGCAATTATCCTGTTCAGGAGTGCAGGATCTTTAACCTCTACAAAATAAATACTAACGAGCCCCTACCTCCTCTGCCATCATAGAGAACAGTGGAAGAGGCTGAGGGGAATGGAGAATAGTGCTAAAGGAAAAGCTGAGGTCCAAGTAGTGCTAACCTGGATGTGGAAGCAGGGGGGAGGGGGGGAGGGAGGGAGGGAGGGAGAGAGGGAGAGGGGGAGAGGGGGAGAGGGGGGAGAGGGGTAGAGGGAGAAAGAGAGAGAGAGAAAGAGAGAGGAGGGTGTGTATATGGAATGATAGTGTCCTCCCATGGGGAGTTCCCCTAAGTCCCCTAGAAGAGGTACAGTGGCAGGAGACACTTGAAACTTTGCAAGCTTTAAGATAGACCAAACTTTAGAGCCTCTTAGGCAGCCCTGAAGTGTGCCCTCAGTTTACACATTGACAGCCCAGGTGACTTGTCTAAAGCCACAAGTCAACACTAAAGATTCAGCACTGGAACACAGGTCCCTTCCTCTGCTGTCTCTGCCTGGGCTCAGATCTTTACTCCAGAACCAGCAAAGCCCCATTTTCACCTCATTCCTTTATTTTTTCTCTGGTGGGTTCAGTTACACGAACTCTTGTCTCAACTCATGCCTTAATTATGGCTGGCTCTGACAGATTATCTTCAATCCTCACACGCTAATAGGCTTTGTACCAACACAAAAGGTCAGGTGTGATAATAAAGAAAAGTGAATGATCATTTATTTAACTTTCACAACAATTAACTGAGGAAGATGTAATTATTCCCATTTCACAAAAGAGGAAACTGAGTTTCAAGATGGTACAGTCCTAGTTGCACAATTAATGGTAAAATAACCACACTTGTCTACTACACTTCAACACACAAGTGCATATTACAACTTTCATGGGCAAAGAAATGTTATCTTTTTACTCATTCTCTCACATTCATTGTTTCAAAAAATATTCATTGAACACCTATTATGGGTTAGGTGTCCCAGAGGTTTTAACTATAGTCCACTTCCAGTGCCATGGTTCCAAAAAACAACAAAAAAATTGTCCATATGATTCTTTCAAAATGATTTTCAGAGAAAATTTACAATCCACCTAAAAACCAGGCTTAATACTTTAAAGACACTACTTATTTCTTTTGGTCACAAACATTACTACCTATATCTCATCTATGTCTTTTGTCAAACTTGGACATGAAAGGCTTTGAACTAGTTCTAAAAATGAAAGAAAAAAAAAAGTGCTATACCTGAGAACATTTAAACTGCTATACAAATGACTCCCTAACAGTTTTTTACAAGAATTCCACAAATATTCTGCTTAATTACTGTGAAGTATAGCAAAGTAATCAAGAACAGAGAGGTGGGAATAGGAAAGACTTTGGTTTAAATCCCAGAGCCACATTCTTTATGAGCTGTTTGAGCCTTTTCTTCTTACCAGGCCATGGTTTTCTTGCCTGTAAGACAGGAACAATCATGGTGCTGAGACTGTAAGGTTGCTGTGAAGATTACTGTAGGTAATACAGATAAAGCATGTGGAACAAAGCACGGCTCACAGAAAATTATCAATAAAGAGAGCTATAACTGTCATTATCATTATCACTCTGGCAATTAGAAGAGTTGACACATTTTAATATTTGTTTTTGAGAAAAGAGCAGGGGGTCTATTAAGTGGACCCCCTGCCCCCCACCCAGCAGTTTTGGAAAAGAGTTTTCTGTTAGTTGTAGATAGTAATTTGGACATGTGTTCTGAAATAAAAGCAGACAATAATAAACTATGCTATTCCATTTATGGTTTAATATTCCCAGTATAAATTACATTTTTAGGTTAGCTAACAGAGCCATCTATTTTTTTGAAATATGTAGCTGTCTTATCATTTCTACTTTACTAAATTTTCCAAAAAAATTTGCACTAACACTTAATTGTTAGTATAATGAACACCTTCAGAAGGAAGATTTACTTTGCAAACAAATGTTTTTAAAATTGTTCTTACCTGATTCATAATTAGCTTTCCACTTTCATTGGTCTCTTTGCCACAATGTGTTAATTAAAAAGAGGAAATACAGAACATGAGGTTTTACCAATTACTAAATACATTTATCTTAAAAGGAAACTGACTTCTGTCAAATGTTTTGATTGTCTTTGTCATTAAATATGACTTACTGCCATTTCTCCAGACTTTAAAAAAATCCAGTTGGTTAGTCTTTTATTTTATATTTCTTTTCATTACCTTTCCATATAGGCTTCTTTTGTCTATAAAGATATTTTCAGTACTTCTGGTTGAAAAACCACAACACTGAAAGAAAATATCACTTGGCTAATTTAATATTTAATAAGATTAAAATGTCTTATATTTTTTTCTCTTTGGTATGAAACTAGAAATTTGTTTCCAGATGTTAAAAAGCTATGATAAAATTTTAATTGTTCAATTATTAGAAGCAATTAGAATGCTACTTATCACACATAGGTCCAGGTACTAACTTGTAATTTTTTTACTTCAAATTACAATTCAAACTATTGTTTGTCATGACTGACAGTTAATGTGCACAGATGTTCACTTAAAAAGGAAATTAATGTTACTCTTTTCATTAAAAAAATCCTAATTCCAAAAACAAAAATAAATAATAAAACAACCTAGAATCTTATCATTATTAGAGTGCTGGCAAACATGCAGCAGCACCACTGTTACAAAACTATTAAAAGTCAGGCTGTTAAGCTATAAATTGTTCCTTTTGTTTTTTAATTTAATACAGTTCCACTCTTACCTATAAACAGAAAATCAGTTTTGAGTCATGGCACAGAATATTTAAAGGAAATGTCAAGTGACAGTATTACCAGTTATTAGTTACTCAAAAACCCATTCTAGTTAAAAGCCAGTTAAATCCTAATTTAAAAGGCTTCATTCACTATATGCAGATTTTATGACAGGGAGCTCTCACACCTTTATTGCTTTAGTCTATTGTTTCCTGAGCCTTTTTTTTTTTTTTTAAGTTAATGAAGTTGAGATGATAGGTGAAAGATCAGATTTAAAGAAGGAAAAAATTACCAGAACCCCACAGGGTTATTCAATAATGACTTTATGATTTGAATTTCCACTCGAGCATGCACTGTAATTCACAAATCTCAGGCTATTTTATTTCAGAAAGATCTTATCAGTTTGACTTTTGGGGGACCAATTCTTTACCTGCATCAACTTTTAAACTCCAAAAGTTTCACCTCAAATGTCTAATAATGATTGGTCTTGACTGATCATTGGATGTCACATTCAGATCAATTAGAAAAGCACACGTACCACAAGTTTCTGACACAGGCCCTTCCGAGCTGATTTCTTTATCTTATTTTATACATATCCAATTTACTAATGTGGCCAAAGTCCACTGAAATTTGACAGAGATAACTTACAATGTTAGTCATCAGATAGCATTTTGGTTCTTAGACATAGTTCTTTTCCTTTCCTGCTACCCTTCTCAAAATCAGGATTACTTCTAAGCAAGGAACTTATATTTACAATACAAGGAAGAAAGTCCAACAGAGAATTACTTCAGCAGTAGTGGAACAGCTTTTACGTGACCAATGCTTTATCATCTTGGTCACATTAAAATGCATCATTTTATTGTACTTCTCGCCTCTTTCAAATTGTAGAGGCTGAAGTAACCCTCCCACCCCCCATCACAAACTAGAGAACTACAATATAAACTATAAGTAATTCAAAATAAGTGAAAAACCTAACTGCATTCTTGAGCAACAGTCTCTTACATTCTACCAACCCTGGAAGATTTATAATCAAATCATATTCTGGTTTGTTTTTTTTTTTCTTTCCAATTAAGGTTGAAAGCAGTTTGAACAAGGCTACTGCCTATTCACAAATGGCACTAATTTTCCCGTTTGAGTATGTCTTTTAACCTCAGCTGTTATGCCCTTGGCAAGGAAGTAGAAATGAACTGGACAAGACTAAAAGATTTCATGGGTTTGATTTGCTGTGGATGTGAAGTTGGCTTTGCAAATGGCAGAAGACGACTACTCCCTTCCCTGCCACTGGAATTAGCGTAAAAGGGTGCTGGGGAATCTGACTCTCAGAATTCCTCTTTTGGTTCTGAATTCATGTGGACATAGGCTTACCAGGCAGAACTATGCTCAGCCCATATAGCTGGTTTTATTAATTTTCTCCTCACAGTCTTTCACCTCTCTCAGTACCAGTCCTTTGTAAGAGGCAGGGCAGATTAGAGAAATGGAAACTGGGCCACAAACTACTTAGCATGAATGCCCCCAAGGCCAGTAAAAATTGCATTTCCCCTTGCTAAAAGTATAATTTGTAATTAATATAACCATTCTTATTTTAATCAAAGGATTGGTGCTATTTGTGATGTTAAAAAATAGTCCCTCAAAAGAGGAATTTCTCTCAAAATGGAAATTACTTATTTAATTAACTTTTATAATACGTTTAATTTATAAATTGGTCTCAAATGTTGAATGGCTTGGAAAGTGGTATACAGGTAGTATACAGTAGGTTGCATATTTGATAAAGCCATGATTAAGTATTTTCAAAGGAGATTTATTTTTTCTGTTGTCCACTGTGTATTTTAATACACTCAAAAACCACATATTGGCTAAAAAGGCAATTATACAATAAAGAAGAAAGTATTAGGGAATCTCATTAATGTGTATAAATTTTGATCCCAAGCTCTTCTTTTTCACCCTTTCCTTGATGCAAGCCAACACACATGCACACCATAATCATGTTTGAATTTCTTCCCCTTCATCTCAATCCTCTTCAAAATTATTTTGATAATTTCCTGGACTCCTCACATAAGATGTGGAGAAAAAAGTCTCAATATCCATGAATAAAGTAAGCACATTAAAGCACTTATACCGTACCAATGCAACAACTGATTTACTTTTTATACACGTTTTTAAAAAGAGGACAAAGTTAAAAAGTCCTCAGTGAAGATACATTTCAGAATACAAAGATCACATTTCATTGTTTCTTATTTAAGACTGACCTACTCTAGATTCAACAAGTTTTTTTTCTAGTCTATAGAAATACATTTTAATAAAAAAAAAAACCTTTCTTGCTCTCATACAAATGTTTGAAACACTTGGGAGATTACTCCTAAGGAAACAATCTGTAAAATACATCAAGAAACTGTTAAAACATAATTTTTGATTCTTTTGTTAATTTACTTTAAGATTTCAAAAAATTAGAAAAGAACTATAAAAATATTATTCTCTAAAATATTATTCTCTAAAAATCATACCATTATATGTATTCTAAAATGTCTTCAAAAAGCCATTTGGTCTTAAAGCTAGATTTCATCCCTGAAATGTTAGTAATCAAGAATTTAATCTATTTTTTTCTTACAGCTTAAATTTGTTGAGACCTCACGGTGTTTATACGTTAAAACTACTTAGATACATTAAATGAAGAAAAACTGTGGTAATTACGTAAAAATTTTAATAATACCTACTGTCATTAAGTGTCAATGTCCTAAGCAAAAGACATCTTACAAATGTATTAATAAAGAAAATTGTCAATGTAAATGATTTAAAGTACTCTGAATTATCCCAAATAACTACCCACAAAATTTAACTACAATTTTAAGGCAAACCAAGATAAATATTTTTTAATCTGAGAAAAAAATCATATGCAGAAAAATTCTTCTATTTCATTCAGTTTAATACCGTTCACTTGAGGATTTGAGATTTACAAGTGTGCACTCTCATTAAAATTCTAAAAGTACAATACATAATTTTATGCTACCTTTTAATTTTAATTCCTCAAGCGTTTTATAGCTTCTAGAATAGTTATCTAGTTATTACTTTGTACAAAAATAGTATCCTTAAGTTTTCTTCCCACTTGCATTTTTAAAAAATGCTCAAGTATAAAAGCATTTTATACCTCCCTTCTTAATCATCTATTTAAAATTTCAAAAAGAGACAGTAGTTCATATTCTCAGTCAAAGCTTTGTCCCTGATGCAGGCTCTTCCGAGTTATAAAACTTCACCCAGTGAATAACTGTACTTTTTAAAGGAGCTTCTTGATTTTTCCTACATTTACCTATCATGGAAGCAATATCCTCATGTACAATAAAGTCCTAATATGGCATAAATAAAGAATAAACATCACATGCTGATAATTCCATAAAGTCTGATAACTCTATGAAGATAAACACAAATAAAAAACTTTCATTTGAGAGCCTAAAATTCAATTTAAGAGGTTTTTTTACATCCTACGTTTGGGGAAGTGCCCAACTTTCATGAGGCTTTATCACAAATTAAGAAAAAAAGGGGGGGCAGTTATAGTTCTTATGCACAGGCTTAAACCACTGTTATTTTTACATTTGTTCCTTAAAATCAAGACAAAGGCCTTCACTTAAGGATTAATGTCTGGAGAGAATGAAAAATAACCAGTATTAGACTTGAAAAATAACTTAAAAGTCAGTCCCTTCCCCAACCAAACACAAAACTCCACAACAAATAAACCTAAACTTGGTTGTCAATTTTAAATCAAATTTGTACCAATTCAGGCAACATTTATTTAAAACAAAGTATAAAACAGAATACTGTTTATGTTTCTGTCCATGTGTCCATGAGAGAAACATTTTAATGCAGAGGTAATAAACTCCAGAGGAAAAAAAAAATAGGATCATTTTCCTAATTCACTTCAAAGCTGCCTCGATTTCACTGAAGAAAGCTGAAAGGCCCGACTCCAGAAACTAGAGGTCCCCGGGCGGTGAGGGGTGTCCAGCGACAGTCTCAGCTCCAACCCAAGTGTGGGTCTTGAGCTGTCATTCTGAGTCCTAATACCACTTATGCAGCGACAAAAACGGTCCTGCAAGAGCCGATTAAGGGGTCACTTTACGCTCAAGTTTTCCTTAACTTCTCCCCTGCCAAAGCGGCGCTAAGTGAACATTTCTGTCGTGTTTTTCACGACAGCCATTGTCTCGCTGTAGGACCTCAGGCTCTTTTAAGTGAAGTACTGTTGGAAATACCAGGATTTTACAGCGCATCATTTTCCCACCTGTATGTGGCGAAAACAAACTCTAATCCTAGCAGGAGGGGATTTAAAACACACGCCTAACTTCTCTTCACTCTAAGAGGGGAAAGCAGAGAGCAAGTTGTAAAGTGGTAGTAATTTTAAATAGAAATTGGGCTCTGATGAAACATCACTGGTTGAAAGCTCTCTCCCCTAACTCGCTCCTGGACACACACAGTTCCTTCTTTGAGGTTCAGGGGAAGAGAGCGGACCTGGGACTTGAGATCCTGCCAGCGGAAACAACCTGCTATTTGGGCAAGAGGAGGAGGCGGTTCTGCGCAGAGCCAGGGCCGCCGTGCCCGGGATGCGCCGGACCCGGCCGCAGCATCCTCGCTCGGGTGCCCGCCGGCGCCGGCGGCCCTCGGACCCAGGCGCGGATGGCCTTGTGCCAGGCCCCGAAGCCCCTTCTCAACTCGGAGAGAGAAGCGCCCCTGCCCCGCTTCCCGCGCGTTCCTCGCTTACCTGCGGGTCAGGTTGGAGCGCTGAGGCGCCGCGCGGACTCCCGGGGCGGGGGCGGGGGGGGGGCGGGGGCGGGGAGCCCAAGCAGGGGCGGCCATCCCGCCTGCCCCTCAGCCCCCGCCGCCCTCAGGCCGCCGCCTCTCCTCTCAGGTCCGCGCCAGGGGCCGCGCGTCTTTCTCCTCGGGGCGCCGAACGTGGAATCTGCGCGTCCCGGGCCGCGCCCCAAGTTGTGCGCAGGTCGAAGCCGCACGCGAAGCACCTCCAGGGAGGCCGTCCCGGCCCCAGAGCCACGGCCTCCGCCTACCGCGGGCGGGAGTGGACGCCCCACACCTCCGCCCGGTCCACACCTGCCGCCGCCTGGGCCGCCACTGCCGCGGCTCCTCCCCGGCTCCGCCCCTCGTCCGTCCCCTGCTCCGGCCGCCGCCGCCGCCGCTCCGCCGCCGCCGCCGCCGCCGCCGCGGGAGGGTGGGGGAGGGAACAGGCTTCCCGAGCCCGAAGCGTGAGCTGGGCGCTACGCCTCCTCCCTCGGGCTGAGGCGGGACCCAGGTCTCTACCCTGCGGCGCCGCTCTGGAGCGCCGGAATCTGTTGAGGGGAGCGGCAGCCACTACAGTTCCTGTGGCCGTGGCAGCCTTTTTCGGGTGGGAGCGTCTCGCAGAGTGTCGGAGCTAAGGAAGGGAGAGGGTGCCCACCTGCGTGAGCCCGAGCTCCTCGCGTGCACTCTCCGAATCCAAACTTAGCCAAAGGCACAGCGGAAGCGCCTCCTAGGTCGGACCCCTGCATTTGTAGGGGTCTTCGAAAAACCTGGCCGGTTGCATGAGCCCCCTGGTGTAACTATCTTTGGAACAAGCAGGGGGGCCTTCCATCTGGAGTGGCCTCTCCCGTGTTCGCAACCCTGTGGGTGCCTCAAGGCCTGTCTCAGATGCCGTCTCTACCGTGCAATTTTCCCGGGTGCCCACCCGCGTCCAGATTTGATTTCGCCCTCATTTGGACTGCGGGGGCTTCTCTGAACCTTTTTACCGGCCCTGCCTTTGGGTGACAGCAATTTGTGAAATGCAACGGGCCGTCTCCAAGGACGGTACTTACTTTTATTGTACTCTGTGGATTCATATTCAGTACTATCGTATAGAAGCAGAGGGATTTATGCTTCCCTAATCCTTTCCACTTGGGTTTAAATTCCTTGAAGTTTAAGGCTATAATAAATTGCTCATCTCTGGAAGTTTTCAAGCAAATACTGAGCGGTACATAGAGAGAACGCACCAGATGACCTAGGTGGAAAATCTGCTGTCCTACTTACCGATATCCTCTGAAAGCCGAGCATGGCGCCTTGCACCTAGATGTAGGATGGGGGCGGAGGTCGGGGGAGATTTTCTGTGAAAATGTAGTTAATTTTTGGCAAAGGTCAGTCTGATTCCCACAAAGAAAAACTCCACGGGATGGAGGTCAGCGAGGCAAAGTTCATAGTGGTATTTTATTTATGGTGAGATATACCTCCATGTAAAAAATTATTCAGTCAAAATGAAAAATATTCAGCAGATGTTCCCTAATGAGTTGGTACTTCCTAAAGGCCCCTTTCCTTAGCCAACTATGGAAGATAAATCAAATGCAGTTGATGTATTACATAACTTAGATTTGCATGAGCACTTGAACTCAAGAACTATATGAAAGATTCAAATTTTAAAATTTCTTTATAAAATACAGTTGAATAAAATATGTTTATATACCATTTGTCAAGTCCTACACTTAAGTGTATATACTTTGAGTTGAGAGGTCAGTAGTATTTAATGGTTAATGGTATTAAGTAAACAGATAGGAATCAAAGAAACTCATCTGCACTTCAGCTTAAAACAGGTTGAATTCATGAATTCTATTTTAAAGAACAGAAATGTCAAGCCATCTTGACCAAGAAATAAAGAACAAAAATTAACAAGGTTATTTCTATTAAAATATTCCTGGTAGCTCTTGAAAATTAAGTTTTCAAAATTTATAGTCACAGTATAAAGGATAAGTCAGATATTTTGCAAATTATGAAAACTGTGCCTTGAGATGTAAAAGATTATGAACCTTATAAAGAGCTAAGTGCTTTTAAATATATTAAATATATTTAATATATATATACATGTTATATGTGTGTATATATATATATATATATTTAGTGCAACTTGTTCGTAGAAAACTCAAAATTAAAAGCACTCTTTGAAGTGAAAAAAAATAACCCATTAACTTTATCATGGAAAGCATAGTATCATCTAACTCAAAAAGCTGTTTTAAACATAATATGTAAAAAGAAAAAGATTTCATTATAAGTGAGTTCCACTAGGCAAGACTTTATGCAAATCCTATAGGAAAAGATACTGAATAAGCAAGCATAAGCATTTCATTTGTGGAACATATTTTTAAACTATACAGAAGCCTAGAATAATGTTACAGAAAAGATTATACAATTGCTTAACTAAAATTATGTATCATAATACCATGACTAGAAAAAAGCTAAAGAAAGGATAATTAACCTTAAATAGTAAATATCAACCCAAACAAAAACTATCTTAAGCTCACAGAAAAAGAATTATCTTTTAGACTTCAATTTGAGGCAAACAAGCTATTTTCCCTGAGACAAACACATAGTGTCACAATAAACCGAGGATTAACAGAAAGCCATAAATGGCCCACACTGCAAACCACATAGGCATCTTTCACTTAAACTATCGAAAGGGCTGGCCCAGGGAACTTCACATACAATTGTTTGTTCACATTTTACTCCATCATAATGAAAACATTGTCTGAAATTTGAGAATTTCCTCCTCAATCTTCACCTGCAAGGGAAAGGTGAAATACTATTTACTTTCTAGCTGTACCTAAAAATGAACAAATAAGCCAAAATTTCTCCCAGCACCTAAATAATTTCTAAATATATTACTTGCAAAGATTAATTTATTGTTTCAGTTATTACTAGTTTCTGTACCTTAAAACTGTTCAGTGTTACTTATCCCATCCTTACATTACACATCCACTGACAACCCAGGATTTTCACAAGAGAGTGGAACAGAATCTTTCAAGTTTAAATACACACATGTATATCATACCCATCCACCCCCCACCTCCCCACACAAATGAAGTACAGGACAAATGGGAGCAGAAGAACTAAAATATCTTTTTCAAAAATAAATATTTACAATAATTATGAAACAAATCATTAACAGAAAGTGTACAAGATGTACTTTCTATTCTGTTTTTAATTAATTTATTTAGAAAAAAATTTCCCCCATAAGCAAATTTGAATTTGGGTGATTATTATTGGTATTATTTTTGAACACTGAAGTGGTGCAAGAGGCATGGGAAAGAATTTCTTAGTTAGAAGCCTTTCTGTCATCCTTTAAAATTCTGATAAGCTTTTATACCAAAGTAAGCAGATAATTTCAGTTTAAATGACTCACCTCTTTGGCAACAATGACAAATACTTTTGTTTTCTCTTTAGTGAAAAAAAACTTGCTAAAAAGACAAAAGAACAGATATCTATGCAAAAGTTAATGTCTGTTAAAACTAGATAGTGGGTATATGGATATCTGACATTTTGAAATGTTCCATAATTAAGGATAAAAATTGAAATAAATAAGAGAATATAACAATGGTAAGTAAAACATTAAAGTAAATTGAAAATTATTTGTGATTCCCCATTTGCCCTTACACAGTTTTTTAACAGTTTAGTTATCTTCCATCTGTAGTTTTTTGTGGCTGCAATCTCATGCCTGCTACTTTCTGGATAAGAGTTCTAACTGTAGTGAATCATTTTTGGTGCATGTAGAAAGGGGGAAATGAATATTTCTAAAAGAAACAATGCCATGCTTTTCAAAGTAAATATTGTAGTTAAAACGGGAATAAGCTGAAAATGTTATATGACATATATCTTTTATTCTATGCTGAGTTTGGAATGTCATTTGGCATGCTAGTGTTATTTTCTTTAAACAATTAGTCAAAACACATTTTATTTCACCTAACTTCCATAAAGTAGGAGTAGTGAAAGAAATATTTATATTATTGAAATAAACTGAATATGAAAAAATACCCTTTTTTGCTCCTTATATGGTTTTTTATAAGAACATTTATTGAAAGTAACGTTTTCCATTCCTTGAACATGAAGTGACATATTCTTGGATTGTGCAATTGCCATTAGGTATAAGTATTATACATTTATTAAATGCTAAATCAGTTTCCATAATTTTTCAATGTTGCCAGTTCAACCCCCATTTTAGGAACTATTACTAAACTTTTCTTAATTGAAAGTGTAATCAATAACCCAAGCTGCTAAAAAAGTTTCACGAGTTGCTAACGTATAGAAAGTTAATCTCTGGCTCAGAAATAAATCTATCTTTCTGATCAGTGGCCTTGTTTATCTTTGATGCATTCGTATTGTGAAGACTCATAGGATGGCAGTGGTACCTATAATGGAGAGTGGTGATTCTCAACTCCAACGCACACATTGATGATACAGGTTTACATGGGCTTGGCATCATTTATTAAGTTGTGATAGTGTAATTCTCCGTACTTGCTAACTCTGATTCCATCTCTTGCTCCTCTCTTGAAAGCAAGTGAAAGAAATGATTTTAAAGGGATAATCTTAAATTTGCTCTAATTTAAAGAGATAAATCATTCATATACATTACTTGTAATCCACCTCAGATCTTACCGAGACACACAGGTACTTCTGTTAAGTACCACAGAAGTAGATAGAGAACTGTTTAATACAAAACTCAGGTCACTATTAGTGTTATCCTAAGGAAAAAAGTCAGTTTACTCTCTCTCACCTAACACCTGGTGATATCTTCCTCTTTGCATAGGTTTGGGCTCTAGTTGAGTGGTGAGATGGAGCAGCTCAAGGCTATATAGGAGAAGAAGATGGGAGGTGCTGCTCCAAAGTGCTTTGCAGTAGAGATAAAGAATTGGATCCATTACCAGGCTTACTACTCAATAGGTATGCTCCACAGACTAACAGAATCAGCATCACCTGGGAATTTGTTAGAAATGCAGAATCCTGGATCCCACCCCCAGATCTACTGAACCAGAATATTTAAAGAAGATCCCCAGATGACGTGTGTGCACAATGATATTTGGGAAACACTGAACTAGAGAAACAACTGCGTTGATAGAAACATTTCCAATCCTGTGGTTTTGGTTCCCTGGCTTTTCTTGCTGGGGAAAGGCAGAAACCTTCAGGTCACTCCTGGAATTTTTATTAAGGCCTCAAATAGGAAACAAGATTCTTGGGGCAAGGATTTTAGAGCAACATTAAAAACTGAGCCATTGAAATCATAGATTAATAGAGACACGAAGTTACCTTGAGAAATCGTATCACCTTTGCCCTTCTTCTTTCTGGACATTTTTTCTTTTGTTTTGTTTTTTTCAAGGTCTTCAGGACCACATCAAAGCCTCCTAGTTGGGTCTATAAGTGAGTTTCAGGGGCTGATAAATCCACTGAATATAAAGTGTGACTGTATTTTTTTTTTAAAAAAAAAACGAGAGCTCTTAGTGTTCACCAAATTCTCAAAGGGTCTGCCCCTAATTGTTTAAGAACCACTGATACATCTTACTTTCCTCTAAATCTTATTTCATTGTGTCAGTCCTCAGATGTCAAGTTTTAAAAAAATATCCGCTTGAAAACAGTGCTTATTTTAATTTTCATTCTTTTTGTTTCATTATGGGCAGCATATTGTCAGTACCATAAAAAACCTCAGCATCAGTGCTTTGTCTTTCAGTCAGCCGTCTGTACAAAATATTTTCAGTGATGAAACTATTTCTAAAGTGCTAAATACTTAAGGGTCAACTTAAACTAACTAAAGATTCTGGAAAACCTGTCCCTTTGTGTGTACGTCTCTCCCAATAGTAACAGGGCAGCCATTGAAGAGTTAGTTCCAAGTACCACCCTAAATTCTAGCCATTCTCTTCTTATTCAAAAGGAACTGGATTGATTACTTCAGGGAATATATTTATTAGAGAAAAGGAGAAAAGTAAAGAAATGATGAACCCTGTTTTGAACCATTCTGAACAATGTAAGTAATGGTAAGCTACTTTCTCTAGGAAAAGAAAGTATTAATACATCTTGCCTAAAGTAAAGAACTTTTATCAATTTAGCATACTAAATTAGAATTATTTTAGAGTGATACAAAGTATGTGTTAGTCATCCCATTATTCTAGCGTTGTAGTGGGTGCAGGCGAAAATGCATTTAGGCTTTGGAATGAAGCAGATCTCCTGTTTTACTCCTCACTCCACCTCTTACCTGGCATAAATCCCCAACACCTTTGTTCCTCAGTTTGCACACCAGTAAAAATGGCAAAAACACTGTAATACCTACCTCATATGGTTGTCGTAAAAATTAAACAAAATAACGTATATGAATTGACTAGTAGAGTGGAGGGCACAGCGTCTCTTTTTCTGAGTTGGGGGCGTGGGGTGAAGAGAGAGACACACACATACCTCCAGTTCCATTTCCCTTCAGCTCTGTAATGGTGCTGCTACACACCTAGCATATTAGGTGTGTATGGAACACATCAGACACCTTCAGATGTCTTTGGGCTGTTGGTTTTAAGGCTGAAAAAGCCAGCAACATTTGGAACCACATCAAGATTCCAATCTATTCCCACTCCCCATCCACTGAATGACTAGTTAATAAAGGCCATGCCAGTGTGCATGTTGGATACAAGAAAAAACAAGTTCATAGCCGGGGAAACCTGGCACATTCACTAAATCCCTGTCCAGCTATGGGAAGAGAGCTAGGATCTAAGCAGATGTCCAACTGAGACCCAAATTGCGGGTGTGTATCTGTGTGAAAGGAAAAAAAATGCAGATTATCTTTATGGCCACCACTCACCCTCCATGAAACTGTCTGAAATGAGAGCTGCCTGTCCTAAGGAAGACGTGTCGACACATACCCAGTGTCCTGAGGTAGGAGGCATTTATGTTGCTGGGATATATCTCAAATGATTTTAGAAGAGGATAGTGAGAGGATGTCTTTTTTCCCCTTCTGGCTATTTTGTAAACCTCCAATACCTGACATTTGCACGAATATATTCTTACAGCGAGATTTTATCACCATGGAAGCTTTCCCAGACATGGTCCTAACCTCCCTTCTTTCCTGCTCAGTTGCTTTGTCTCCTGTTTTCCCACAATTAAAAAACAAACCAAAACAACTCTGTAATATCATTTGCATTGCATCTCCTCTTCTAGCCTTTCAGGGACAACACTGTGCCTTATTTGTCTTTGTTTTGCCAGCCTGGCCCATTTCCAAATGCACGGCAGGTCCTCTACAAATCCAAGAATGGATACTCTGTTCTAGCATTTGCATTTCTCAAACTTAACTATCCCACATTAGGTGTTCCATGAAAAAATTGAGAGACAAGTTTGAGAAAACTTGGGTTTAAAAAAGTTAAACAATTTAAAAAAATACGTGACTTCTCAGAACCTTCAATATTCTAGCATGCATGTACTTCCCAAATAGTTTTGACCATCGAACCCACTTTTACTTTTCTGGAGTTTAGCAAGGCAAAGTTTGCAAAACTCAGCTCTAATCCAAACAAAAGCAATTCACACATTCTGCAGCGGTTCTTTAAGGCTTTCTAAATTACAGTGGGTAATACCCTTTCAACAAGACACCAAAAGATTCACAAGTACCGGATTTTCAACAATATTTAATACAATGGAATCCCAGCACAATGAAACAATTTAGATCCCCACCTTGGAGTGCATTGTAATAGGATTTCACGTAGGCTGGGTATGAATCTGACTAATGTTATTTTACCCAAAGTAAGCCAACACAAAGGGCAAAAGAAGGGAAATGTTTGGCACAATATTTTGTCAGACAATGGTGTCAGCGTTGCAAACGGTAATTATAGCTGTGATTCTAGACATGTACCATATACTTTTCAAAGAGTTTTCACTTGCCATCCTGGGAAGACAGTTTGAATTGATGGAATGCACATGAGAAAGGTGACTGTGTGAAACAAATCCCTGCAGGTGGTGAGCTTCTTATCCTAGGTTTCCTCCTGCTTCTTTCCCATCTTGCCTGACCCTCCTACCTTCCCTTCGTTTTCAGCTTTCCTCCTCTTTTACTCTCTTATCCTCCTCAGAATATGGTACTTTACCCACCTGTTGTTGTATCAGGGCTAGTAGATATTGCTAAATCAACACATAGAATATTGATTTAATTGAAGATAATATTAAAAATATATCATATCTAGTATGGCATGAGCACTGGCCAACCGGAGCTGAGGGTGACCAGAGCTCTGGAGTGAGGTCTAGAAAGCACCATCTATAAGGACTTAACCCATGAATGCTGAATCCAGGGTTAGGGGGATGTCTCCAGGTAAGGGGCCAGGGATATAGGAGGGACACTGGAGGGACCACAGGATAATAGCTATTTATCGCTAGTTCAGAGCTGTACCAGTGTTTAACAAACCTGGCCATACCAGTGTATGCCAGATGCATGTCAGCCCTACATTCAATCTCTTTTTTCTGAGTGCCTACCATATGCCAGGCATTTTGCTAGGTCCTGAAGATACGGCCAGGAGCAAGATTTTTATTCTATAATAGTATCAAATTCCCTAACTTATTGAACAAAATGATCAAGAGGCAAATTAAAATTAAGTTATGATTATTTCTATTTATCTAACATAAACAACCCTAGTCTATAGTTAGGTTTTGGGCAAAAAGAGGAAATAAAGGAAAAGGAGGTTAAAGCTGGGAGTGGGAGTAAAACAAAGTCACACTTAACAGAACAAGCAGCCATCCTGTGACATCATGGAATACTTTGGTTTCTCTTTGTCATTTGAAGACACTTATTCACTTTTGGAAACTTCTTCGCTAAAAACCTTTTCTTAGCAATTTTTCATTGAATATTCAATTTACATACCCATGGAAATTGTGGGTGAAAATGACTATTGAACATGTCTTTAATTTAAAAGAAAAACGATAATACAGGAGACTGTCTTTTGTTCCTAACTGGAGTATAAAAAAAATAACGAATTTGTCGTATCCTGTTTGCTCCGAAGTTATAAAAAGATGGTTATTGCTTATATAAAACATAATCCTTTAAAAATCTGTTTTTATCATCTGAAATATACATTGAAACTTTATCCCACTATCTCTTTGGCTTATTTGAAGAGGAAAAACTAATCATGGAGTTCCTTCCTCCAAGCAGAGTTCAAGATCCATTCACTTGTGACTCTCACAATAATCCTACAAAGTAAAATCACAATCCCCATTTTAATGTGGAAACTGAGGCTCAACCAGGTTAGGTAGCTTGACTAAGATGACATAGGGGAAGTGACAAAGTCAGCATTTGAACTGATAAAGCTCCTAAGTTCAAGGAACTACTGATAGGTTCAACTTTGCTAACAAATTAATCATGTTTCCTTAAAGTCTGTGAAATCAATACTCAGTATCATCTTCCATTACCACTAATTGAACAAATCACTGTAAGAAAAAAATTGAGATGCAATATATACATAAATTCACTATATAGCTATTACGTTACAAGATACTGTTCACCAGAATTGATTTTAAAGTTGAAATGGGTCCTAATATGTATGAAACAAATGTCAAAGCTTCTTAAAAAGGCTAGGTATAATTCATTACATACTGTATTTCTAAGATCAAAATAAACTTTTATTGTCTAATGTGAGTTCAAAGCAATCTAAGCCTTTTCATCCAAAACAATACACCCCCCAAAGAATGTATGTTTAGCCCCAACACAAGACTCCATCTTATTTGCCTGCCTTTACTTTCTCTTAAGAACTAGTGCTAAACCTCTAACTGTGTATATGAGTATTCACTCTTAAAAAGTGGACTGTCCTTGCATGGCAGGTTTATCCTCTGCTCTCTCCAATAGTTTTTTTTTTCACCCTTTTCCCTAAAGTACAGATCACTTTAATCACTTCTGATGACTTCCTTAAACAGAATGGGAAACTTGACATGAAACAGAAATAGGAAATAAAAGCAAGACATAGAGGAAAAATAGAAAATAAAAACTTTTATCAGAAAAATATAAAGATGAAAATATGTGTGTGTGTGCATGTGTAGGTATGCATGCACACAGTTTATATAACAGGCATACAGTTTTCAAAAGATAGATCTGGTATAAAAAGATAGATCTAAGAAGATAAGGGGAGGGAATAGTAGGATCAGCAAGATGATTTTTTTTTTTAATTTATTTATTTTATTTTATTTATTTTTGGCTGCATTGGGTCTTCGTTGCTGCACGCGGGCTTTCTCTTGCTGCAGCGAGCGGGGGCTACTCTTTGTTGTGGTGCGAGTGCTTCTCATCGTGGTGGCTTCTCTTGTTGCGGAGCACAGGCTCTAGGCGCGCGGGCTTCAGTAGTTGTGGCTCCCGGGCTCTAGAGCGCAGGCTCAGTAGTTGTGGCGCACGGGCTTAGTTGCTCCGCAGCATGTGGGATCTTCCTGGACCAGGCCTCGAATTCATGTGCCCTGCATTGGTAGGCAGATTCTTAACCACTGCGCCACCCGGGAAGTCCAAGACAACTGATATTTATAAAACAACAAAGGGTATGGACTTGGTCTCTGAATCCCAGAATCCATGAAACTTGAGAAAGGACAGAAAAAAAGTCCATTTGTGGATAAAGTCAGTGTGATAAGAATAATTATAATATATATAAAAGTCACCAGTTTTCAAAGATATAGAACGATTTGTTTATGTTAACAATAATTTATCTCTTTTCAAATGTTAAATGCCACAGAGGTGTCATTTTGACAATTAAATATTTTGGTACTATGCATGGCCATAAATGCTTGTTAATGAATTCTTGTTAACAGAATGCTGAATAAAAGCACTTTTACTGAATACTAGGGCAAACCAGCTTTTACTCTAGTTTTTAAGACAGGTGGAAAGGTGTCTTTCTTTATATATAAGGTTGTAAACTTGCAAAAGTTTAAAAACTTCAGTAGGTGCTGCCTGGAAAATGACATAGATTCAAAAGTGATATAACTGGATTCATAAATCTAAAGTGGGCTATAATGGAACCTAGAGATATTTGGTGGGGAGTTCGAGTTTTAAGAAAAACAACAGGAACACCACTAAAAGAGGCAAAGCACTGGGCTGAAAGTATCCACTAGCTTGTTGTAACATTTCTTATTTTCTTGTGTTTAAGCTCTTGAAATTGTGATTGTGTATAAATACCCATCATGCCTCCAAAAGAATTTAAAGAGAAAATTGGATATATGGTGATTAAATTATATGCAATTTCTAAAGGAACAATTTTTGGTCTTGGCCCATAGTTAAAACTTGTGAAGAGAAAGGAAGAGTGTTTCTGAAATGAAATCCTCCTAACCAAATTAATTCTAATTTTCTCACTATATTTAAATGCAGCTGAGCAATAAAAAATGGAAAGTAAAAATAAAAAATGAAAAGTAATTATTGATACATAATGAATGTTAGTGATTTTTGTACTTTTTTTAGTATCTTGGAATATAATGCTTTCTCAAAATAGATTAAATCACTGACTTGATATTAGTTAACCAACTCTTAATACATTCTTTACTTGTTAAGATATTGATGTCTTTGGCATTTAGGAAAAGTATAGCTTGCCAATTGATAAGACATCATTCTTTTTCTCTACTGGTATACAATTTCTGGTTTTCTAAGCTAAATGCCTTCTCAGAAATATGTTCTCACACTTTGTCTTGTCATCTTATTTTAAATATAATCCTTTAAGACACATTTATAGTACAAGTTCAATGTTAAAGAGCTCTAATCTTATAATCATGGAAAACTGGAGATGGAATGCACCCAAACTATCTAATGCCAAACCCTTACCAAAATGGGATTTCTGTGTGTGGAAAAATATCATTTGCCTCTATTTCTTCACATATTTAAATCTTTTAGAAATTATCCTGGATTCTAAGTTCTCATAATTGGGATACTTTTCCATTTTCATTTCTGTTGTTCAGGGATAATTTTTATCATATATGATCAAAATATCACTTCATATTTGTACCAAATATATATGCTGGCCTCCTGCTGTTATTTTTGGAGGAATAAACCTTTTGCTGATATGAAATGAGGGAATGAGAGGATTGCCTAGCTTTTCAATGGCAAAACAAGAGAATGGAAGAAAACCCAAGTAATGGACTGGAAAATGGAACTTAAAATCAAATCTGTTTAAATAGTATTGCATTTCATATTCTGTTGTTCAGTATTTATCTCTTTACCACCACCAACACTCAAGCCATCCCTCCCCACAAAATCTTGAAGATAAATGTTTTCCTTCAGAAAAATCAGAATTTAAAACAGTGCTGCCATCAATAGAGGATCCTGAGAAACCTGAGAGGGGGTCCCTGGTCCGGACTAAAGGAGTGAATTTGCTTAGTGCCGCACATAAGGAAAAAGGCAAAGCAGAAAGAAAGAGAATGAAACATCATGGAAAGTAGAATGAAGGAGACTGGGAACAGGTGCACAAATGGTAGTCTAAATGGAATTCCGGAGATGAGAACAATTCATTAGTACTTACTCAGTGGCATCTAATATGAATCTCGCCCTATACTAGAAACTGGCTAAGAATACAGAAATGTAAGCTGGGATTCCTCACTAACTTCACTTCTAGGTGGTGAACACACTTAACCTAGGTAAACAATGGTTGACAGTGTTTCCTTTTATGTTAAAGATGTTAAAAGTTAGAGTCGTTTAGTGGAGAGAGCAGAAGACTGGTGAAATTTGGGAGGTTAGATTTCTACTTGGCTTTGTCCCCAGACACTTCTCTCTGTCACCAGTGACAATACTCATTTGCAATTTGGGCCTTGTCATCACAGCCAAATACACAAAAAATGATTTCTCTGGAATAACTTAGATTTTAGAGGGCGATTTTTGTAATTTCTTTTATAACTTTCCCTTTTATTCACTGTAGAAGGAAAAAATACAGAGAGAAATGCTTTGAATACAAAATATACCATGGTACAAAAATCATTTGCTAATGAATTCGGTTCATTTAATTCTTTGGAATAGAATCAGAGAAAAACTGAACCGAGGAAATCATAGAAATAATTTTATTTAATCTTCTCATTTTACAGATGAGGAAATAAAGTCCAGTGAGATGTAATGAGTTACCCATGGTCACAGAGCTAATAACTAGTAAGACCCCATGTCTCCAGGCTCTGCATTCTTATTTTTATACCACACTGTTTCTTGTTGCAGTATTTTCATACTTAAAATGATACACTTTACACATTAATAACCTACAAATTTGGAAATTTCTGGTTATATTATATTTGAAAGTGCTTGACTTGGAGCCAGACAGCCCTAAACTGGAATCCCATTCAGCTTGGCTGCTAATTAGCTATAAGACCTTGACAAGTTCATTTATTCATTCTTCAAATGGTTACTGAGCACTTACTATATATCTCGGCTACTTTTTTTTTTTTTTTTTTTGAAGAGTGGGCTCTTCTTTTTCATTTTTTAAAAAATTTATTTATTTTATTTATTTATTTTTGGCTGTGTTGGGTCTTCGTTTCTGTGTGAGGGCTTTCTCTAGTTGCGGCAAGTGGGGGCCACTCTTCATTGCGGTGCGCGGGCCTCTCATTATCACGGCCTCTCTTGTTGCGGAGCACAGGCTCCAGACGCGCAGGCTCAGTAGTTGTGGCTCACGGGCCTAGTTGCTCCGCGGCATGTGGGATCCTCCCAGACCAGGGCTCGAACCCGTGTCTCCTGCATTGGCAGGCAGATTCTCAACAACTGAGCCACCAGGGAAGCCCTCAGCTACTTTTTAAGGTACTTTTTTAGGTGCTGAGGATAAGCAGCAAACAAAAGCTTACATTCCAGTTAAGGATGAATAACAAAACAGGTAAATAAAAAAATTGTGATGTCAAGTGCGATAAATCTAAGAAGAAAAATAAAACTGGATGAGAGGGTCAGAGAATGACAAAGTTTTATAAAGGGCATTAGGATAGGCCTTTCTGAAAATAACAGCTAATATTTACAGAGTTCACAGTACGAGCTAAGTGCTTTACATATAATTGTAATTAAGTCCTCACATTATGTTATGAAGTTGGTCCTATTAATACCCCTCCTTTTCAGGTGAGGAAATGAAGTCCCAGAGAGGTTAAGTAACCAGCCCAAAGTTGTCCAGCTAGTAAGTAATAAAGCCAGAGTTTTTACCCAGTTGGTCTGTCTCCAGAGCATCCTCTAACCACCACTCTTTTTTTTTTTTTTTTTTTTGAAAGTACTTTAGATGGTCCCCAATTCACAATTCAACTTACAATTTTTTGAATTTACAATGATGCAAAAGTGATATTCTTTCAGTAAAAACCATACTTTAAATTTTGAATTTTGATTTTTTCCTTGGTGAGTGTTATGTGGTACTTACCCTCTAGTGATGCTGGGCAGAGGCATCGAACCACAGGTCCTAGTCAGCCTCTCCATCATGAGGGTAAACAACTGATACACCTTCCCCATTATATACCCATACAATAACCACCACTCTTTGATGCCTTTTTAATAGGGTAACAATGCAGCAGAGAGCTGTCTGAGTCGCAGTTTCCTTGTCTATAATGGGCTCATTTGAGAACTATAAGATGTAATATTTACTCAAATCTTAGCCCTGTGTCTGTCACAAAGTCAGTTCTATAAGTTAGAATTCTTTGGCTGCAATTTACGGAAACCCAACTAAAGGTATCTTAAGAAAAATGAAGAATATACTGTTTCAGGTAAGCAAATTGTGTGGGCAGGTGGAGGGGACCTCGGGGATAACTGAGGTCAAGGACTCAAATGCTCAAATGGAGACTTTCTCTTTCCTTCTCCTATCTCTGTCCATGTGTCAACTTTATTCTGTCCTACTATGGAAGGACTTTCTCCTTGTGATGGAAAGTATGGCTTCAGATTGCAGGCTAACATTCCTTTAGATTTTAATAACTAAGTAATAGGTCCTTGTCATAGTTAAGAACTCTACCTGTACTCACTCAAAACAAGTAAGCCTCCCAACAACTCTGTGCATTAGATGTGACTGTTATGCCCATTTTCAGATGAGGAAATTGAGGCATGGTATTTAAGTAACTTATTCAAAGCCACCGGCTAGAAAGGACACAAACTTAGGCAGTCTGTTCCAGGGCCAGTGCTAACATATAAGTCAACATATTCTGCCTGGGCTGAGTTTTAAAATTAAATTAAGAAAAGAAAAAAAAGGTGTGTACATGCTGGGGACGGAATTTGTACCACCAGCTCCAATTCGCAAGACCGAAAACCTTTGATTGACAGGATGTAGGCTGTTGCCACATAGTCGGCCTGACTCTTGTTCCCTGCAAACCCTCTCTGCCCCCCTGTAGACTCTTCAGACTCTGCGCTTGTCTATTCTCTTCATTCTTGGTACTTCTGCTGAATCCCTGCTTGATCCTTTCTACCACTGAGGCTAGTGCCTAAATCAGGAATTGGATGAGGCTTTTTATGTACATTATCAATCAATGTTTCATATTTCACTCTCAAATATGAAAGAAGCACAAAGTAAAGGTTAAGTGCAGCCAACTTCCTGAGCTGGAAGGAGGGGAGGATGGACTCTGACAGCTCTAAACCTCCAATGAAAGCATCTGGGGTTGGACAAGAACAGTTATGTCTGAAGAGCTGAGTTGCTTATTTCCAGGGATTCTTCTTTGAGGCTCGCACAACAGCGTTTTTCATTTCTCTGTTCCTCTTTTTATGGAGCTTCATCTTGATCCAATTTGGCAAGGTGCTTTCGAAACAGCAACAACTTTTGCAACCAGCAAAGGTTCAGAAATAGGTGTTGGGAAGGAAGAGAATTAATTCTTACAGAAATTTTGCAGAATTGAAGGTTATATTTATAATTGGAAAGCTTCCCTTGCTTTGTTGCTGCTAGGCATGGAAGAGTTCTAATTTAGTTTTTTTTTTTTTTAAGAAGAACAAGACTTATAGAATTTTTTTTTTTTTTGGCCATGCCGCACAGGAGGCAGGATCTTAGTTCCCCCATCAGGGATCAAACTCCGTTGCAGTGGGAGTGTGGAGTCTTAACCACTGGACCACCAGGGGAGTCCCTAATTTAGTATTCTTTATTCTACCATTTCTGCCTAATAGTCTGCAACACTGAGTATGGTTTTTCTCATAACATAAACTGTCAAAATTTATTTTTATGGCAGTCATAAATATGAATGGACTAATTGGAAATATTTTTTCAAATAGATAACTGAATATACAAGTCAATACAATGTAACTCCTCTAATGGTGATAAATAATATAGACTCTCATGTCTCGTTATCTGTGACATACCTTTAAAGCAGGAACAGACCTGGTAAGTGGCTATCCAGAGGTAGCATACAGGTAGTATATTATGGAAAGCTGGCAGATCATGGAGGGCTTCTCTGGGAGCCATTAGATCCTGAGCTCCTTGGAGTAGAGATATTGTGTTATTCATTCTATATTCCCAGTGTTGAGCACAGTGCCTACCACATAGTAGGTTGTTCTATATAGCTTATTAAGTGACTTTCTTCTGCTAACACACAGTAAGGAAATAAGATGGCGAAAGAAGGGTGATCCAAGTTCAAAGTAAGAGAATCTGAATTGATGGGTGAGTGAAAAGGCAAGGCTAGAAAATGATAGGAAATGACACTTGAGGTTCATGGTCTAGACAAGTTAGGAAAGCTGAGGAAGAGGGGTAGGAGTTGTGGAATGCACAAGAACCTTGGCTTCGAAAGGGCCAAAAGAGTCCTCCTTTGCAGAGGCTGATGGTGGATGCTATGTTGGAGGGGGTCCACACTGAGGGGCTAGGCACTAGGCTCAAGATCATAGGTTGTTTGTTTTTACCAGCCCTAAGCAGGAGGATTTAAAATTAATTTTAATGGAAAAGATCATATGACTACATAAAAAGAGAATTTGGAAAAAAGAATTGTATAAAGTCACTGATATCCAACCATTATCTTAATTCTCAATTCCTGTCATTCCTGTATCCTGACCAGCTGCAGGATCAGTCTTTAACCTGGACGCAGTTGCCATTAGGATAAATATAATGATGAGGATGATGATGATGGATGACAATGGCTTACATTTGCTGAGCACTTATTACATGCCTGACCCTGTTCAGTGTCATTTAATTCTCATATTATTTCATTTAATTATTTCAACAATTCTATAAGGTAGATACTATTAATATTCCTATTTTATATATAAAATGAAACTAAGGCAAAAAGAGATGAACTTGTCCAAGGTTGCTCTTCTAATAGGTAATGAATATGGACAGTCTGATTCCAGAGTCCATGCTCTTAACCCTTATGCTATGATTCTTCATTTAAGCTCAGATCCAGGTGGGGTCTGAGAGTAGTACGGGTGACTTAGGCTGAGTTGCCAGAGTGCCTGGGGTAAACCCTGGGCAACCAGGTACTGATCCTGCTTCACTCTGCTTCCAAATCCCTCACAAGTTTGCTTTGTCTGTAGAGGCAATTTTCCTAAATTACTTTCATCTCATCATTATCATGATGAATTTAACTTAGAAATTATAAAAAAAAACCAATGGTAAAATTGGGAACAACATGGGAAATCTGAATATGGACTACAGATGAGATAAGAAACTATTGTTAATTTTCTTAGGAGTAATATCCAAAATCTACAAACAGGTCATGCAGCTCAATATTAAAAAACAAATAACCCAATCAAAAAATGGGCAGAAGACTTAAATAGACATTTCTCCAGAGAAGACATACAGATGGCCAAGAGGCACATGAAAAGATGTTCAACATCGCTAATTATTAGAGAAATGCAAATCAAAACTACAATGAGGTATCACCTCACACCAGTCAGAATGGCCATCATCAAAAAGTCTACAAACAATAAATGTTGGAGAGGGTGTGGAGAAAAGGGAACCCTCCTATACCATTGGTGGGAATGTAAACTGGTATAGCCACTATGGAGAACAGCATGGAGGTTTCTTAAGAAACTAAAAATAGAGCTACCATAAGATCCAACAATCCCACTCCTGGGCATATATCCAGAGAAAAACATGGTTTGAAAGGATACCTGCACCTCATTGTTCATTGTAGCACTGTTTACACTAGCCAAGACATAGGAGCAACCTAAATGTCCATCGATGGATGAATGGATAGAGAAGATGTGGTACATATACACAGTGGAATATTACTCAGACATTAAAAAGAATGAAATAATGCCATTTGCAGCAACATGGATGGACCTGGAGATTATCATACTAAGTGAAGTAAGTCAGACAAAGACAAATATCGTATGATGTGGAATCTAAAAAAAATGATACAAACAACCCATTTACAAAACAGAAACAGACTCACAGACTTAGAGAATGAATTTATGGCTACCCAGGCGAGGGGGCGGGGGGGTGGGGCAGGGGATAGATTGGGAGTTTGGGATTGACATGTACACACTGCTATATTTAAAACAGGTAACCAACAAGGACCTACTATATAGCACAGGGAACTCTGCTCAATACTCTGTAATAACCTAAATGGGAAAAGAATTTGAAAAATAATAGATACATGTATATGTATAACTGAATCACTCTGCTGTACACCTGAGACTAACACTACATTGTTAATCAACTATACTCCAATATAAAATAACAATTGAAAAACTTTTCTTAGGCCTGATACTAGTAATAGTGAAAATAGATATTAGTGAAAATATCTTTAATTTTTAGAGGCATACTGAAACATTTAGAGGCTAAAGGTCATGATATCTGGTACTTACTTTAAAATAATTGAGCAAAGAGTAAATAAATGAAGGAAATACGGTAAAATGATAAGTTATTAAGATGAGATGATCGGCATATGGGACTTTATTATAATGTTCTCTCTACTTTGTAGACCAGGGGTCCCCAACCCCCAGGCCACGGACCACCCATTAGGAACGAGGCTGCACAGCAGGAGGTGAGTAGAGGGTGAGCGAGCAAAGCTTCATCTGTATTTATAGCCACTCCCCTGTCAGATCAGCGGCAGCATTAGATTCTCATAGGAGCGCGAACCCTACTGTGAACTGCGCATGCGAGGGATCTAGGCTGCACGCTCCGTATGAGAATCTAATGCCTCATGATCTGAGGTGGAGCTGAGGGGTGATGCTAGCACTGGGGAGTGGCTGCAAATACAGATTATCATTAGCAGAGAGGTTTGACTGCACAGAGACCAATAAATCAATTGCTTGCAGACTCATATCAAAACCCTATCAGTGAGTGGCAAGTGCAAATTAAGCTGCATCTGGTGGCAGGCTTTATAGTGGCAAGTGAGTTGATCTTCTTCAATTGTACAGCTGCGTCTTGTGGCAGGCTTTAAGTCAGAATCCGACACTTATTTTAGTCTGCATGTGGCCCGCCCATTATTTTATTTACCACTTCCATTCGTGCCTCTTTCCCGCACTGTGCATTTGTCTCAGTCACAATTATGGTAAGCCCACAAGCTAACCCTAGCCAAAATGAATAAAAAACAAACATTGCTGGAGAGCTTCTTTGAAACGGGGGAAAGACCCAATGATGAGACAGCAGAAGACTCTAAGACTGCCAACAAAAAGAAAGCTGCATTTAAAGGAAAATACCAAGAGTCCTACTTAAATTATGGGTTCATTGCAACAGGTGATTCACATTCTCCAAGGCTGCTTTGTATAATATGTGGCAACCGGCTATCCAATCAAGCCATGAAAACTTCAAACCTGCTTCACCACATGGAGACTAAGCACCCTGCGTAAAAAGACAAGCCTTTGGAGTTTTTCAAAAGAAAAAAACGTGAACAAGAACAGAAGCAATTACTGAAGGCCACCACTTCATCAAATGTATCTGCACTGAGAGCATCATTCTTAGTGGCTAACTGCGTTGCTAAAGCTAAGAAGCCCTTTACTGTTGGTGAAGAGTTGATCCTGCCTGCTGCTAAGGACATTTGTCGTGAACTTTTAAGAGATGCTGCAGTTCAAAAGGTGGCACGTGTTCCTCTTTTGGCTAGCACCATAACTAGATGAATTGATGAAATAGCAGAGGATACTGAGGCGCAATTGTTAGAGAGGATTAATGAGTCACTGTGGCAAGCAATCCAGGTTTGACGAGTTCACCAATGTTGACAACAAGGCAACAATGCTTGTTTTTGTGCAATATATTTTTCAAGAAGATGTGCATTAGGATATGTTATGTGCACTTTTGTTGCCAACCAACACCACAGCTGCAGACCTATTCAAGTCTTTGAATGATTACATATCAGGAAAACTGAAATGGTCATTTTGTGTCGGTATATGCACGATGGAGCGGCTGCTATGACTGGATGGCTTTCTGGTTTCACTACTCGGGTCAAAGAGGTCGCTTCTGAATGTGAGTCTACGCACTGTGTCATCCACAGAGAAATGCTGGCTAGCCGAAAAATGTCACCTGAACTTAGCAGTGTTTTGCAGGATGTGATTAAAATTATCAACCACGTTAAAGTACATGCCCTTAACTCACGTCTGTTTGCGCAGCTCTGTGAGGACATAGAGCACACACGTCTTCTCTTATACACAGAAGTGAGATGGCTTTCTAAAGGTAGATCACTGGCCAGAGTTTTTGAGTTATGAGAGCCACTCCAGAGATTTCTTTTAGAAAAACAGTCACCACTGGCAGCACATTTCAGTGACACAGAATGGGTTGCAAAACTTGCTTACTTGTGTGACATATTCAACCTGCTCAACAAAATCAATCTTTCACTTCAGGGGAGAATGACAACTGTGTTCCTGTCAGAAGATAAAGTGGCTGCATTCAAAGCCAAATCGAATTATGGGGGCGATGAGTGAACACTGGGATTTTTGACATGTTTCAAACATTAGCAGAGATTTTGAAACAGACTGAGCCAGGGCCTTCTTTCTCCCAGCTGGTGCATGATCACCTATCTCAGGTTTCAAAAGAGTTTGAGCATTATTTCCCAACCACAAAAGACCCCCAAACTGGGAAGGAATGGATCTGAGACCCATTTGTGAACAAGCCAGGTGAATCGACTTTGTGCTAGAAGAGGATCAACTGCTTGAGATCGCAAATGACGGTGGCCTTAAAAGTATGTTTGAGACAACTTCAAATCTCCATCCGGTCTGGATCAAAGTCAAGGCGGAATATCCTGAGATTGCCACAAAAGCACTGGAAAGCCTGCTTCCATTTCCAACATCCTATCTTTGTGAAGCAGGGTTTTCTGCAGTGACAGCAACCAAAAGGAAATTACAGACTAGACTGGACATAAGCAGTACACTTCCAGTGTCACTGTCTCCCATCACCCCCAGATGGGACCATCTAGTTGCAGGAAAACAAGCTCAGGGCTCCCACTGATTCTGCATTATGATGAGTTGTATAACTATTTCATTATATATTACAATGTAATAATAATAGAAATAAAGTGCACAATAAATGTAATGCGCTTAAATCATCCCAAAACCATGCCCACCCCTGACCCCAGTCCGTGGAAAAATTGTCTTCCACGAAACCGGTCCCTGGTGCCAAAACGGTTGGGGACCGCTGTTGTAGACTATTTGAATTTTTATAATAAAGTTCAAATAAATGCAATATTACATTTCCTGATTTCAATACTATCACTGTTCCCAATTCTTATAGTGATAGAGAACACACAGTTTCCAAATGTGAACCATCTCTGAACCTAATTTTCTTTGCTGGACCCACTTCTGTCTACTATCAGCAAGGAGTGTGAGGGTGATTTATCTGTTATAGCAGCAGATCACAAAATTTTTATGCTGAATTTTACCCATTAGGTGATGTTCAAATGTGTGACACTTTCCTCAGGCTGTGCCTCATAAGCTTGCAGACTTGAGGTAAACAACCTACCACTCTAGGCCTTTTCTGGAAAAGGCACTGCAATTGCATCTACTTCCAGACTGCTGTTAGGATCCAGAAGATAATGTGTACAAATCACTCAGCACCTTGCCTGTAACACAGTGAGCACTCAGTAAGCATTAAGTATTTTCAGCAGCAGTCAAAATTGAAAACAACATGTGTTCTACCTCATCAGGAATCTCCACACAGTAGGTGGGGAAAAAAATCACCACTTAGTATAGCTCAGTTTTCAACTTTCTCACCTCAAACAGAGACATTGTGTGGGTCTTTCTCTCAAACCAAATGGAAGCTGTTTTTCTTTCCACAACAACATTAATTACTTTGATTAAAGAGTAAGAAGGCCACTGGATGATTTCTGAACTGTGAATAAGGAGATAGAAAGGAGATGATAAAACCTGGGTTTGTTGAGCAGGCCTTGCTCATTCCAGAATGATGACACAAGTTTGGGTTAAGGATAGTGAAGATACAGAAAGCAGTTGCACCGACATTTCAACCCAATTCATTTAGCCATGTTTACTAATGCCTTGACTTCTGGATTCGGGTAACTACCCTCTCTCTATGGAGGATGTTCATTTCAGAGGTGTGCTTTAAGTGAGTTAAAGGGACCCTGAAGGGAAAGCCTACCTTTCCTGCCCCTGCCCCCTCTGTCCTCAGTGAATCTAAATGCAGGGCTTTCATCTTCTCATCTCTCAGCTTAGGTCCCCTTTTGTTTTGAGATGCCCTGTTAGGTTGCTTTGTTTTGGTTTCTCTGGGAGGCTTGCCAACCGCATCCTCAGAAAAGTTTCAAAATGATTGAGATCAAACGTTTGGAGACAGTGTTACATTTCCTTTTCTTCTTCAAGCTTGTCTTTGTTTAGTCCATGCCCTGTTTTGTCTTAAATCTTCTCTCCCTCATGTAGTGCCTCTACAACCAAAGAGATTGCTATGTCATAGAATCAAACTCTTTGAAGTGATCCTAAGAGTCATGAAATCCAACTGCCCAATATAGGAATCTCCTTCACAACTCTAACCCATGCTTATGTTCAAATATGACTTGCATATACTTCATAAAAGGGAATTCATTACCACAAAGATTACTAATTTATTTTAACTTAATTTTTAGAAATTTCTCCATTTCTTTTTAGAAATAGAGTTGCACAGAATGCCTATGTGATAAGTGGCTATCATGTTCCCTCCTCTCTTATTTGCCTTTTCCTTTTCAGATTAATCCCATTTTCTAACCATTAAGGAGAAATTAGGTGTGAAAGTAGAGGGTAGCCATAAAAACAGACAGACAGGGGCTTCCCTGGTGGCGCAGTGGTTGACAGTCCGCCTGCCGATGCAGGGGACACGGGTTCGAGCCCTGGTCTGGGAGGATCCCACATGCCGCGGAGCAACTGGGCCCGTGACCCACAACTACTGAGCCTGCGCGTCTGGAGCCTGTGCTCCGCAACAAGAGAGGCCACGATAGTGAGAGGCCCGCGCACCGCGATGAAGAGTGGCCCCCGCTTGCCGCAACTGGAGAAAGCCCTCGCACAGAAACGGAGGCCCAATACAGCCAAAAATAAATAAATAAATAAACAATAATTTAAAATGAATATCTGCTTATAAAAAACAAAAAGAAACAAAAAAAAAACCAGACAGACAAATGCACTTCATGGAATTCATTCATTCATTCAATAGATGGCCCAAAGTATGGGCCAGGCACTGTACTACATTCTGGGGATATATACTGAATGTTTGCATTCCCCCAAAATTCATATGTTCAAATCCTAACCCCTCGATGTTGATGGTATTAGGAAGGGGGTGGTGTTTGGGAGATGATTAGGTCATGAGGGTGGAGCCCTCATGAATGGGATTATTGCCCTTATAAAAAAGACCCCAGAGAGCTCCCTTGCTCTTTCTACCATGTGAGGACACATCAAGAAGTCAAGTCATCTATGAACCAGGAAGGTGGTCCTCACCAGACACTGAATCTGCCAGTGCCTTGATCTTGGACTTCTCAGCCTCCATAGCCATAAGAAATACATCTCTGTTATTTATAAGCTTTCGGTCTATGGTATTTTCTTATAGCAGTCTGGATGGACTAAGACACATAATAAGACTCATAGCACTGTCCTCACAGAGTTTACCAACTAGCAAGAAATACAGACATAAGAAAGATAATTAACCAAAGACAACCACAGGGTAAAAATGAAAGTGTATAACAGGGGCACTTTTCCTAGGTGGGTGGCCAGAGAAGTATTTCTGAGGAAAGAATATTTGATCTCAGACCTGAAAATATGTAGGAACTGGCCAGGCAAGAAAGTATGTGTGTGGAGGAGACACACATAGGGAGGGGTGAAATAAGGCATTCTAGGCTGGTGGAGCAGTACTTGGGCAGTTCTGAAGTGAGAAGGAACTAAATATATTAAAGGGAACATGTGAGATTAGAATTTTGTGAGCAAGGGGGAGAGTCTTACAAGATAGGCTAAATCTTTAGAGGGCTGTGGACTTTATTATGAGAGTAGTAAGAAACGAGGGGGGAATTTTAAGTTGAGAAGCCATAGGATTTCCAGATATTTCACTGCTTCAGCCCCCCTTTCCTGGACAGACTCTAGCTATTCACCACTCTGCTTCAGATGTGGTACAAAGCACTAGTCACATGCTCCAGACAGGGTCTGGTGGGTTCAGAGTGGGCTGAGCCACAGTCTCCTTTGCTCTGGACATTGGACTAATGCGCCCTAATGTGTATATGCTCAGATGGTCACTAAGTCACAGCATATTACATAAACCCTGTGGTCTAGTAAACCAATACCTGGTTTGAGTTGGATTTTTGACACTAGATGGACTACAAAGGAACCTCAGGTCAAACTGAGGTGTCAGGGATTAAATTCTTCTTCTCTTTCTGCATCTTATTTAGCCTATATAATTAGAGAGTGTTGCTTTCATTTTGATTTTTCTTCTCTCTTCCATAATTCTTTTCTAATTATAAAAGTAAACTTGTAAAATATAGAAAAACACAGCAAAAATAGAAATAATCAGTAATTCAAATAAACAGAGATGACTATTGTTATCACTGCAATTTACATCTTTCTATAAGTATCATTTTCTACACTTGAGATCATGCTGTATTGTAGTATTATAGCCTGTTTTTTTCCCCATTATTATTAGGTCGTAAGAATTTATTTTCTACTATCATTAAATGGTGTAATGTGCTTACACCATTCATATGTGCTTCTTGTTTAAGGACATTTAAGGTTCCTGGTATTTTACTTTATAAAATAATATTTTTATATTTAAATATTTTCTTACATTTCAGAATATTTCCTCAGAGTAGAACCCTACAAGCATGTTTAAAACTTCCTTGATACATAATTACAAATTGCTTTACAAAAATTGGCTGACAAAATTTATACTTCTACCTGCATTGTATATTTTAAACAAACAAACCATGCTAATTAATAGGAGAAAATAAAATGGTGTTATTATTTTAATTTTCATTTTTAATTACTAATGACGTTAATGATTTAAAAATTTTATTAAGCCACTTGTATTTCCTTTTGTATAAACTGTAAGCATCTTTTTCCTAGGTATGCATAGTGGTCTTACTGATTTCCTTATAAATCTGTATAATGCTTTTTTATATCAGGATTTTAATCCTTAGTTTGCCATAGCACTCATAAGTATTCATCTCACTTCTATTTGGAAATTTTAATTTTGTGATTTAAAAAAAATACAGATAAATCTTTAAAATACAGCCTTATCTACATACTGCAATAACATACTGCAATAACACTGCAATGCATGCTGCGTACTGCAATAACACTGCAATGAGTGTTATTGTAATAAAAAAAAAAAAACCACAGAGGTTTCCTTGCCTGGTCTACTTTCTCTTTCAATTTGACATGAGCTTAAGAAAAAAAAAAAAAGTAAAAACAAGCTTTCATGGGCTTCACCCTAAATAAATCTTATATAAATCCTTTCAAATGCAGTTAGAAATAAGTCAGGAAGAGTCTTATTTCTCTAATAAAACTAAAGACTTAAAACTAATTGAGAGTATGAGTTGGGGCCTGCAAAGATTGAATTCCAAGACTTGCCTTAATATTTTATAACGTGCATGTGTTTCACCAAAGAGAGAAAAAATTAATAAGATTCACATAATTCTTTTCTGGTACATGGTAACTTCTCAACCACCATCAAACGGTGCTAACTTATTATTTGTCGTAATTTTTATTTAAATTCTAATCTTAACCCAGTTCTCCTTAGGAAGGACTTTGAGATCAAACAGTTCCGAACCTATTTTCTCATCTGTAAAATGAGGATAATAATTTGGACTAAACGCCACAGTGTCTATAAAGTACTGAGCCTAGAGCCAGCACCCAGGAGATGCTCAGTTAATGCCACCAGTGTCTACTCGGCCTCTCACTCCTGTATCAGGGTAGGAAAGACTGTAGTTCTTGAGAAAGAGCATGTGTGTATCTGAGTGCAGGCAGCCTACAATGGCATAACCCCAGTAGCATGTCAGGCTACCTGAGTGGAAAAATAATAGCTGAATTTTGAATATTGAGAATCAAATGTGTGGCTAGAATTGTGTAAGGCACTGATCATGCAGAGAATAATAGAACTCACTGTCTGCATTCATAAAGGAGTGTGGGAACCTTTGAGTAAACACTGAGAAATGCTTGTCAAACCAATTTACCACTAGGTAAATTTACCAATAGGCAAATCTAGCTTTGCCTATTCTGCTTCTCCAATCCTAAATTTCCCTGGAAACAAGGAATAATCACACTAACCGCTTGGCACTGAGGTATGGGGGAGATCAACTCTGCAAATGTGCCATGTGATAATTCAGAAAAATCAGAGAAAATAATGTTATTTATTGAGTCAACTAAGTACAGAGGCAGGGGTTGTTATAGCACCCCATGGTACCATTTAATGTCAGAAGAAATGGTTTACGTGTGATGCTGATGAAATAATCCAAAAAAGAAGATTCAGATAACAAAAGTAAGCCATTTGCTCCCAGAGGAATTGCTGACTCATCTTTCTTGTACAGAGCAGATTACTGACCACATAACTCTCTGTGGAATTTTCAAGTTTCTTGGGACAATACTGCTTTTAATAGTAAGTAAAGTGAATTTTTGTGAATTTGTTTTAATGTTCTTATGATTCACATTTTTCTTGTACAATTATTTTTTATTTTCAGGATATGTATTCTTAAAGCTTTGCAAAACTGAGACATTTAATTTTAGAGAAGAACAGCAAAAGAGATTACCTTTTACCTACCTGATTTGTTTTACTTAGTAGAATAGGAACATATGTATTATGACCTACAAAATACCAACTGCTGACATGGAAGTCACTGAATCTTTTTTTTTAAAAAGGCATTTTTTCCTTAAACTAGGAGAAATCCTAATTTAAAGGGTACTTCTAAGAGAAAAAGAGAGCTGATCTGGTTTCTTTCAATTTGTGTGTCCCTAATCATTCTCCAAAATCCCTAAGAGAAACAAATTTTAGATTCTTTTTGTTTATTATTTCCAAAAGTAGATCTGATTTCAGTCACATTAAATAATTTCAATTGGAGGCTCTTTATTCCTGAAGAAACCATCCACTTAAATATCAGGTGAGTCTTTGAGCTTCCAAATGATATTACCACTATTCAATTAAAAATGTCCTAAGTGGACTGTAGGATATTACTTTTGTTACCACCATGGAGCACTCTCAGATTCTCCTCTCTTCTCATCCAGTTGTTTACATGACTTTTTGGGAGCTGTTTGCACAGTCTGATGGGTAGACCATCATTGGTAAAAGTCACCTGTCTGGTTCAGAAGTGTTGGAGTTTTGGGAGATCAGGCAGAATAGAAAAATTAAAAAGAAAAGAAAAGAACGAAAGGAAAGGAAAAGGGAAAAGAGAAAGGAAGAGAGAAAAAGAAAAACAAAGAAAAGAAAAAGGAAAAAAATCTTAGGGTAGTATAGATGTGTTCTAATTAATTTGGATATTTTCTGAATCTTCTGCAATGTAGTCCATCACTGCCCCAGAAGATTTATTTTCTCTCAAGCCTGGGTGGTAGGAAGTTTAAAAAAGAAACCTGGAAAGTGATAGAAGTCTTCTGTCCTGGCATCTTCTGAGTACAGGCAGTCCATGCCCATCGTGAGGCATTTGCTGGATCATTGTCATTTTATAACTAAAAGCCAAAGTAAACACTTGCACAAACAATATTACCAACACCTTTAAGGCAATAACCACTCCAGAGATTGTGCGTTGAGGCAGGAATCATTATCATTTTCTACCCCCGCCCTTTCTGATCACTCCTATGCCTTCCAACATACACATAGGTCCAAAGGAACATATACGCGATCCAACCTTATAATGTGTAAACAGAATTGCTCGATACACATAGAATTCAGCTTAGGTGCTATGTTTGGGGGAAAAATTACTCTAAATGATTTAGAAAGAGTGCTATGAAATCTGAAACTGAGTTTAACATGTTCTAAAGTGTAGCTATAATTTGATTCACATATATATTTTTGCTTGCTATAATTTATTAAATATTTTATTTTGACCTTTATCCCTTTGCTTCCTTAGTTTTCAGCTATTCTGAAAAGTATAAAAAGGGGTGCCAAGTATTCCTCCCTTTAATTCACATTTTCTCTCACTGACAGTTTGGGATTCATGATATTGACAGGTGTTTTTAAGAATAAAGAATAAAAAAAGGAAGTGAAGACTAGGAAAAATTGAAAAAATATTGGTAGAACTAAATTAAAAAAAAAATTAAACCAATCCACATTATTTACCTGGTATCATTATGAGGAAAGTTCCTATAGAATTCAGAGCATTGCTTTTTGTTTTGTTTTGTTTCCCAAAAGATTACAGGAAGAAATATCTAAGAACATCTTTGATCTAATGAATTATATCTTGGTTCTTTCTTACCACTTTGTTTCTACAACTTTATTTCTTATTAAACTTCTTGTAATTCACCAAAGAAGCCAGGAATTTATTTTATTAATTTATTTGGAGTGTGTGTGTGTGTTAGAGAGAGAGAGAGGATCGTCAGAAAAGGCTGCCTTTGTAGCGCTGTAATAAGTAGAGAATAAAAATTGCACTTGAACACAATTGTGCTGTTAAGCTGCTGAAACAGCTTTTGGGGAATAGGGGGGTTCATAACTTATTAGGCAGTAGAAAAACAAAAAGTGAAAGAAAAGTAGGGACTCCTTGTGACAGAATTATATCAGAACATATGTATTTTGTACATTTATCTTTGCTGCCATAATTTAGTTTATATTGGATTTCCATATTTATTAATTTCTATTGTATTTGCCATGTACTGGCTACATTTCCAACTGGATCCATAGTGAGAACTTCTAAACCAATAATCTGCAGCTTCTTAGAGGAAAGTGTAAAATTAAATGTGTTCACATAAACTTAAAAACATACTGGCTTGGTCTCTATTCTCCAGATTCTGGAGGAAAATGTTAAATTCACATTTTTTTTTCTCTACAATTTTGTCTCTGTCCTCTGTAGCCCACTCCTGATGTGGGGTAGTGTGTTTGTGTGTGTGGTTTCAGTTGCTGGCTATATTAAAGGGGGTTTCAACTATGCGTGAGGAATGAGAGAATAGCTTTTAGTTAAGGGTACCTATAGACCAGTCACCAACAGTTGTCAGCATTTTGAAAGGTTAGACTTTACCAGGGATATCCTTGAATGATGGACATTGAAAAGAAAAAGCAATCTATAAATGTAAATAAAACTATAACTGTCATAAAATAAAATCTTTAGGAAATGTTCTTCTGTTTCATTTATTTTTCATTCAATTGGAGGGTAGCTCCATTTTGTTTTATAATCATAATGCTTTCTTAATCAACATGGGCTTGCTTTCTTTAAGTTCCCCCTTCCTCTGTGGCCATGGTGCACCTTGGAGTCTCAAGCAGGAAGACAAACTCTAAGGATGTGAGATAAAAGGAATAGCTTCTTCTGTGTACGTGCTCAAATGCATTAAAAAAATGTTTGATCAAGTCCACAAAATTTGAGCCAAAAATGAATAAAGAAAACAAAACGATACAGAACAAAAGAGTAGAAGTTTGTTACACACACACACACAAATGCACGCACTTGGGTCTCTCGAGGTTCTTGGTTCTTTGGTTACCTTCTTACCCTGAAAATTATGTTGGCATTGTTTTTGTGAAAACCACATCACATCCCAGATCTTATATTTGTAATGTCAAATGTTAGCCTTTATGCATAGGACATTGTATGCATTTTAAACATACATAGTATGTCATGCTGTACAAGAGAACCTCTGAATTCCCTTCCTAATTTTACAGACATTGTAACAGAAACAATAATGACTGAATCAATACAGTTCATTGCAACTGAGAGTTGATTTCTGTGTAAAATCCTTAGACATATCTACTCTGCACTGACAGCATGAAATAATGATTAAGAACTCGGACTCTGGATCTAGACTACCTGATTTCAAATCCTGGCTCTGCCCTTGGAAGCTACATGCGCTTGAGCAAGTTGCTTAACCTCTCTGCCTCAATTTTCTCATCTGTAGAATGGCCATATTAATACTACCTATTTCATAGGGCTGTTGTGAGGATTCAATGAGTTAATACATGCAAAACGTTTAAAATTGTGCCTGGTACATAGAAGTGTTCAATAAATGTTAACTACTATCATCAGTCAAGAACTTCTGCAGCACTTGGGAACTCAAACTGGACATTGTTTCTTGGGAGGAAATTAATGGCTGCATATTACTGTATATTCTATTGGTTCCTGTTATTAGAGAAAACATTTGAAGGCCATTGACTGAGGAAGAAGTTAGCCTGTGTAGCTGCATCCTGCGTGTTGTAGCCCTCCCAGATCTTGTCTTCCGCTTCCCTGACTGGCTCAGCCCTCCTTCATTTTTGCAGATCTGCTTCCTCATTTTTAACTTGGAGTTTTAATGACTTACATTGATTAGCCATTTGGCAACTGCATCCTCCTCTTTTTGTCTGTTTTGTCTGTCTGCCAAAACGATGATTTCCAGCTCTTTCTGACCCCCTGTATTTAGCTGCTAAAATGACCCCAACACCTTCCGTGCCTATTTTGTCTCATTCAGCCTTGCCTCCACTTGCTCCAGCTCCCTGCACCAGGGCTGAGAGCAGAAAGAGGCCTTAGAAAGCATTGGTTTAGTAGCTTAATCTTCAAACACAAGGAAAGGCACTCCTTGGTTCACAGAGGCTGCAGAATGTAGCAGTGGTTCACATATTTTAGTGTACACCAGAATCGTTCGGGGTGTGGGTTTAAAATGCAGGTTTCTGAACCCTTTTCCCAGAGATTCTGATTGATGAAGTCTTAGATGGGGCCAATGAATCAGCATTTTAATCTACTGATACATGCTAGGTGATTCTGAAGCGGGCTGGTCTAAGAAGCTTAATTTCAGAGACACCTGACTAAGTTTCTGCCCTTGAATATAGCGTCTGCTATATTGGTCCCTTCTACAAACTCCTTTCTTGTATTCTGGAAAGCACTGTGCACTGGGCCAACAATTATGCCTAAAAATAAATTTATAGTGAAAAGGGGGAGTGTGTGGAGATAGCATTTTCCTCAGGGTTAGAAATTTTTCATGACTGTCAATTCTTACAGCAGCAAGTTAGGTGGCCAGTAATATATTTTTGTCCATATCTTACCTTTCAGAAGACAGAAAAGAACCCAGACTTTCCCCCAAATTACCCTTCTATATTATTCTTAAAGAATTATCTATTTACCCCTTTAGAATTTCAGATATTTTCAGAATTGTCACTTACCCCTTTAGAAGAATATGCAGTCAGAAGATTTGGGAGAAAAATGAAACAAACTCTCTAACCTGTAATTCTTGAGTCAATTCTTCACTCCAAATTTTTCCCCTCATTTAGGCATTTTCACACCCACATGCTTGAATTTGAGCCTCATGTCACTACCACTAACCTCAAGCCAGAGGCTAAGAGAGAAGAATAGAGCTTTCTTCACTGAGCAAGGCTGAGTAATGCTGTGGTTTCACCTTCCCCGGGGCTCAGTGTGCCACTGTAGCCCAGCCAACCCTGGCCTCTTCTGGAAGCGGTCTAGCCCCAGCCTCCTGCGTACATGACCTAAGTGCACTATTCTTGCCAGACCCTGAAACTTTTGTCTATGAGGCGTTTAAACTACACAGGCAACACTGTAATCCATCCTTTCTTCCTGGCTTCTCTGGTTTGGTAGGTCTCCCTTTCCATAACACAGTCATGTGTCAAGTATAACTTGCTAGAGCCTGACTCTGTACTGGAAAAGGAGGACATGGTCTCTGCACTCCAGGAGTTCATCACCTAGCCAGGAAATCAGAAAAATAAATGGCTAGAATGCACTGTGACTTGAGCTGTAACTGAGGATGGACCAAGTGTACTGAAGTGCTCTCCCATACCATCCTGTGATTGACAGTGTCCTTGGAGCCTTCGAGGCTCCTGGATGCAAGTACCACAGTCAACTAAACTCTCTTTCCTCACGACTGAGATTCTAGATCACTAGTGCATTCCCAAAGTCTCACCTAATGGCAGCATCTTCTAAGCTCTTCCTTTACTGTTAACAAAACATAAAAAACACTTCCATCTTCCCTCAATAGGAGACGATTTTTTCATCCTTTGAAATCCCATAATACTTTACCTCAACATTCCTGTGGTACTTACCAAAGTTTACCTTGCAATATGTCTATTGAAATACATGTTTTCTCTCCCTTCCAGATTAGAGATTCCCTGAGGGCATGCACTGCTCGCCTCCGTGCCTTGCACGGAGCACCATACATAACTGATGCTTAACATATATTTGAACAAATGAATCAACAACAACAAAAAACACCTTCTGATAAAGATCCTGAACCTGAGGTATCAGAGATTGCCCTGATATGAATAACTTCCTTTTGGTTTTAGATAATGTAATCCTCCACCTCTGGTTTGGGGGGCGGAGGGGAACCAGTCAACTCAAGCCCTTTAAATTCTGGAAAGATTTTAGCAGATCCAGGAGTTTTTATCTACACATAATATGTTGAAAGACAAATATCAAAAATTCCGATTATTCCATGTTTAAATTTTAGTAAATACTCTGCTCACAAAAATCTGATGTGTAAATCTGAAGGCTAATTTGTGTAGTTTATTGAGAAAAAGACACAATGAAAACAACGGCAGTAGAACCTTCTTCAAAACTGCTGAATCAAAGTACTTTACCTTGAACTTGAAGACTAAGTAAAAATATTGGTGAAAAATACCAAATATAGAATGTTTACTTAATTGTTAAGAGAGCAGACAAAATAATGAAAGAGAAAAAAGTTGAGCATTTACATAGAGCTTCTCCATTAGGCTCTGTGCAAACTGCTTTCCTGTAGGTTATCTATTAATATCTATAGCCACTGGGTGACATTGGTGTTATTAACTCTGTATTACAGATCAGTAACTGGGGCTCAGGGAGTCTAAGAAACTTGGACAAGATCACTTGTTTAATATGTAGAGGAGCAAGGCTACAAATCTAGTTCTATCTAATTCCAAGTCTTATCTTCTTTAATTATGCTGGTGAAGTAGCAAAGATGTAGCTGAGCCACCAAAATGAGGTATCAGAGATCTCTCATTTTAATACATTTTTAATGTATTATAAGTAAAATTAATAATTTATTCACTCTGCAGATGTAGTCTTTTAGTGGCTACATTATTGTTCAAAGCTCTTATGTATTATAATATGCAGGATGGGAATAGAGGTGCATAATTGCGCCAAATGGCCTTGGAAGTGCAGTATAAAACAGATTAGATTTAGGACATGTGAAAATCCCCAGATAAGTTATCATCCAATTTAAAAACACTGAGGTTATGCTTTGGTAACCTTCTGGAAGGGGTAAACCAAGCTACTGTCACCTGTCCTCCTCATAAGAGGTTGGAGTTGACAGGATAGGAAGGGGAGGCATTTAGATTCTTTACTTAGTAACTCACTTTTTCTCTGTAACGTTTGGTTCTTTTATTTATAAAATGGGAAAAAAATAGTAGTACCCACTTGGTGCAGATGTAAAACGAGATGATGTATATAATTGCTTATCAGAATGCCTGAATAAATTATCTATTTTAACTATTGTTCTTAAAGTACCAATATTCATTCACTCAACATTCATGCAGCAAATATTTATTGAGTATCTAAGAGTGCCAGGCAGTATTATAGGCAGGATAAATACAACTGTGAATAAGACAGACAAAATTGTTGACCAATGAATATGTGACAATTTAATTAAAGAGTAGTTGTATTGCCATTAATAGTAGCATCTACTGAGTGCACATTGTTGCTAAGTGCCTTGCCTATCGCTCGCACAAGTATTATCTCCATGTATAGTTGGAGAAACTGAAGCTCAGAAATAAAAAAATGACATGGCCAAGGCCAAAGAGCTTCTGACTGAGGGACCCGAGATTTACCCCAGGACTATTGGTTCAAAGTCTATGTTCTTTTCACTATATCCCAGACTTTCTCCTAACCAGGTCCTTAGCTCAAGCATTTCCTGCTATTTTTCCTTGTATTTGCAGAATGAGTTTTTTTTTTTGGAGCATGGTGATAGTTTCAGAGAGTAATGGCTTAAATAGCTTGCTATAATTAGTTGGGGTAAAGGTAAAAATATAGTATGCATGCCATCTCTCTCTCTCTCTCTCTCTCTCTCTCTCTCATTTATTCATTAGTTCACCTATTCAATGAATATTTCATTACTATATTTCATCTTCCAGGCTCTATTCTAGGCTCTAGGAATATAATGTTGAACAAGTCAGACATAGCCCCTACCCTTATGAAACTTACATTCTAGTGGGAACAGTAGACAAAAGAGTAAACAAAGACATAAAATAATTAAAAATTTATGTCCTGTAAAGGACACAGACACTGAGCTGATATCTAGTATAGCGAGACCGGGTTACCTACACTGAGATAGGATGGTCAGAAGAGCCTCAGTGAGTAGGTGATATCGAAGTCCGGGCCTGCTATTGAGAAGGCAATAGCCATGGGAAGGGTGGAAGACAATGAGCTTTGTTATAGGATGCAGAAATGCCATGTTCCAAGGACACAATAAGACTTTGGATTCCAGGAACCAGAAGAAGATGACCAGTATGACCATAAGTGCCAGTGTAGTATCCCAAGGGACATTTCTTGGTCTCAGTGGATTTATATGCCCAAGTTCATCACTTTCTTCTTTTAAGTTCATCTTCCTGTCCTAGGGATTGACCATCCCACTTTTTTCAGATGCTGGCTCTCATTCTTCCACCTGAGGGTCTCTTGTCTCAATTCTTCTGTGGAATGGAGTGTAGTATTTCAACTTTCAGTTGTCTTTCATTCCCAGATATGTTAGTCAGGATCCCAGCAGAAAACAGAATTCCTCTTAGGTGTTTAATTAAAGTGATTTTAATGAAAGGATTATTTACAGAGTAGACATAGTTAAGAAATTCAACAAGCAATATTGGGAAATCATTCCATCCCTAGACCTATAGGAGGGGAAATAGTGCTATGGGAGCCTAAGAGAACTGGAGCCATAGAGGAGAGGCTGTCTGACTGGAGCTGTAATCAAAAGAGGAAGGAAGCTGTAAGCATAGCACTAAAGGGAGGTAATAAGAAATATCCTCTTCTTGATCTCCTCCTGGTACCTCCCATTAATTGAACCCAGCTGGAAGACAAAAGGCAAGTGCATTCAGGTGATACAGTCCACAGAGGTCAGTCTTTCTAGGGCCCACAGCAGGGCAGAGAAGAGTAGAACTAGTTCTGAAGAGATTTAATCCAAACTCAAAAGATAACCAAACTATATAAGTGAAGAATATCCAGCGTAGCACACCCATGGCAGTAGCACCAAAACTGCAAGACCAAGCAGAGGAGTGGGGAAAAAATGTCCTGGTCTCTCTCCTTCCAATTTGCTGCCAGTACCTCCAATTGGCTAAACTCAATTTTTTTTTTTTTTTATTGCTACTAACTACCTGATCAATTAGAAGGTCAGCATAGTTAATGGATGGGAAACTCCAAAGTTCTAAGAAGATGCAACCATCTTCTCAGGATTTGGGGGCTGACCATGTGTGCTCTTTCTTGAAACCCTTTTCTGCCAGTTTCCTCTGACATCTGACTTTCCTGATTTAACTTCTATGGTAGCAGGTATAAATTTTACACACCATACGGTTAATCAAATAAAGAAGATATTTTATTTCATTCCAAATGAACCTAGTGACTTTCATGTCCATTAATGCTGAAAAACTTAAATTTATCAAATCAGTATCACGGAGGCTTTTTTGTATTAAAGCACACGTCTTCGATTCTTGCCTCCTGCATTCTCTTTTCCTTCCCTAAGCTCTGAGGGGCCTACCTTTGCTTCGCACATGGGAGAGACTGTCTCTGCTGGAAGTGGCTCCTGTTCTCTTGCTCTGCAAGTGGTGGCTGCTCCTGGCAGCTCGGTGGTCCGCCTCTGCTGACTCACTCCTCTCTCACGAAGGTTGGCACTGTGACCCTTTCAGTCTTAGTCACATCCTTAGTTTATTCATGGCTTTCCCTGGCCACCCTGCAGCTTCTGCTTAAGGCTCTCCTATCCTCATTTTATTCTTTAGTAACTGGCCATTTTGACTCATTATCTTTTGTGATGATCGCTTGCAAGAAGACGATTTCTCAATTAGCTTAATTGGACATACAAAACGTTTTGGGATCGCTTATGTATCTCAAGGGAATCTAAAAAGGTTGGGAAGTGAGTGGAGAGAGCTGGGGGGAGGCTATGTCAATCCACGCTCTGCCTAGACCTGTGAGTAAACACTTCCACTTTCCTCTGGCTACTCCAGTTGACCAAAGACCCTCTGGAAATCTATCTCCTTCCAGAACTTGACAAAGGAGCGCAGAGCCCCTTGTTTTTCAATCCCAAAACCCATCTGGGCATCTCTATCTCCCACTCAGATTTGGACCCTGAGATGACAACTCTCACTAGCATCCGAACTCCCTTGATATTTTTTTCCTATTCCTCTCCTGGCTTCTCCTTTCCTCAGTACAGAAAGGATTCCCAATTCTCTCTCTATGGTACACAATCTGCTCTTGAATGATCATAAATTCTTACAGATTCTATAGTCTAAAGAAGAGTCTCAGTCCACCAGACTCTTAGGTGTGTGTCGCGGGGGGAGTGGGCAGGGGATGGGGTTTACCAAAAAAAAAAAGCTTTCTTTTTCAAAGTTAGTGTCTCTATCACTGACTTTCAAGGGCCTCTTTTGGAACTCAAAAGAATAATCTTTTTTTTCTTGCTGAGATTCCCCTCTCCCCACATTATTCTTTGTTTCCTTAACACATTAAGCCTCAGCCTCAGGGTTTACAGTCAACTATGCATAAAAAGGAATTGGCAAGAAGGAAAAATACAATACATTGAGTAATGTTTCAAAATCTTATTGTTAGATTGTCTGGTCCACTTCTTTCCTGGTTTCTCTTCATTCTCCCACACTGTCAACAATGGTATTAATCAAGACATCGGCAATGAATAGCTTCTGTTCTTCCTATACATTTTCTTTCAATGCCTAAACATAGTTTTGTGCCTGTAGTTCTTCACTTCTTTCAGATCATGTATCCTTTTAAGATTCGCTGAAGCTAGGGTATTTTCTTCCCAGAAAAATACACTTAAGCATATACACATTGTCTTAGTCATTCAGGCTGCTATAATTAAAAAAAAAATAGACTAGGTGACTTGAACAACAAACATTTGTTTCTCACATCTCTGGAGACTAGGAAGTCCAAGATCACAGTGTCAGCAAATTCTGTCTGATGGGGACCTGCTTTGTGGTTCATATACCACTATCTTCTCACTGTGTCCTCACATGGCAGAAGGGCCAAGGCAGTGTTTTAGGGCCTCTTTTATAAGGGCACTAATTCCATCTGTGAGGGCTCCACCCTCAAGACCTAATCACCTCCAAAAGCCCCACGTCTTAATATAATCACATTGGGGGGTTGGTTGGGATTTCAACATATGAATTTGGGGAGGACACAAACATTCAGTCCAGATTGGGATTGACATATATACACTAATATGTATAAAATGGATAACCAATAAGAACCTGCTGTATAAAAAAATAAATAAAATAAAATTCAAAAATTCAAAAAAAAACATAGCATATATGATTTTTAAAAAATTATTTTAAGAGGTTCATGGAGTTTCTTAAGCTTATTAATGAAACCATGAGGGATACAATTACCTGAGTTAAGACAACTTGTCTGCCTTTTTCGTTGCTATAATTCCAAGGCCTGAAAGAGTTCCTGCCACATAAAAGGTACTCAGAATTGATTATTCAGTTAAATAAATGAAAAAATTAATATCTCCAACTCTTACCTCTCTCCTGAATTCTAGCTCATTTTACCAACTGCTATTCAGATGTCATATTAGAACCTTAAACTCAATATCTCCAAACCAAACCATTATCCTTTACTTTTGTTCCCTATTTAAATCAATAAATATATTCCTCAGAGTCACTCTGACTCTACCTTCAGCATCTTTGACTCTTTCTTTTCTCCCTTTACATTCAATTGGCTTTCAAGGCCTGTTGATTCTATCTCCACAATATTTCTCAATTTCCCACAATCTATTGACATTATATGAAGAAGGTACTTTTGGGGTATCTATCCAGCTCCAAATGACCCCTAACCTTTAATACCTCACTCACAGGATGGGTTTCAGGAAGCTATGTTTATCTCCTACCCTCATGTCCATAGCTGGTTGGACACCTGATGAAAGCTGGGCCATTCTCATTCTGTCCTTCAGGAATTTGGAATTACGACTGAGAAATTCTAATTCACTTTAGATTAATTCCTCAAATAGAGGATATGTAAAAACTAGAGAGTTCTGATACAGGACATCTACCTTCAACCAAGTGGAGTGAACAGCAGAAAAAGAAGATATGCTGAGAGAAAAGAATTCATTCTGAGAGCAGCAGGAGCCAGCAACTCAGAATCCAGAGCCATATCCATGGTTCCTGACTTCCCAGCACCAGGACTTTCAAGGTGCTGACTTTCGAGCACCTTTCTATTCCTGATGTCTGGCTGTATTCCTTATCCTGGGTCCTGTAGTGCACCCTTTTTTATTCTTATATCCTTTTAAGAAATTTTCTTGATTTCTTTGCTTGCTTTCTCTAGCTTGTGGTTTTCTGTTATTTGTGGGGTTGTGTGTTAAAGTGGAATTTCTCCTGTCTCAGCTTCCACTAAGGCAAGATAATAGATGCTATATCTCATTGACAGTTGAGAGGTGGAACAATCATGGCTGTAAATATTGATGCAACTTTTGAACTACCTCACTCATGTGAGGCTACAAAAGAGCCGAAAGAGTGGAGAGAAAAGAGAATTTGTGAGAGGATTTCTTTGCAGAGACCCCAACCTCCTAGCATTGGGGCTCTAAATTTCTAACAATCCTCAATGGGACCTGGCTGTGTGATCCTTTAAAAAGGGATCCTGTCCATGAGAGAATGCCTACAGGGTATCGTAATACACTGAGGGAAGATGGAGAGCATCCAGAAAGAGAAAAGGCACTGCAGTGTCAAGAGCATACCAGTACAGTTGCAGCTCAAGCACAAACTTTGTGCTTAAAAACTCTGGCAATCACTGGTTTCTGTGTTCTGCTTATTCTACCCTATCTTTCCAACTTAACACAATAGGCTTGGATATGAAGATAGCTTACCCTGCCAATGGGTGGGCTCTCACCATCTGGCTAAGACATCATCATGGGAGGTACATGAGAAAGATAGGTGTGACACCCCAGTCTTATCTGTTTAAAGCAACCCCTGGCCAGAACTTAGCTACATGGTCACACCTATCCTGGGAAATACTGACTTTAGCTGGGCTGCTATTTGATCAGCTAATACTCCGGAGTTCTCTTGCTAATAAGAGAAGGGGAGAAAAAATACTGAGGGCAACTGGTCATCTCATCCACAATTCTCTTGCTAATTCAATTGACCCTACATACTACTGGCTGATTATTCTTGCTAAAGTATAATCTGATCATTTCACTTATCTTCTCAAAAAGCTTCAATGATCTTGAATTCCCTACTGAATAAAGTTCAAAGTCAGTTTCCCTTAAAAATAATTCTTGGTGTTTTATTAAACAAATATACTGCAGACTTAATTATCCATTTTTCTATTCTTGAACATTTATATATTTTCCTTTCTTTTGCTTTTATGAGCAATGTTGCCTTAATATTTTTGTAGTTAACATCATTGTGTTAGTCACTTCTAAAAAGATATTTTTAAAAATTTTACTCATAGTCCCATATGTCATTTAACATATAGCACAGGATACATGGTTATTAAATACTTGCTCAGTGAGTAACAAATAGACTAAATCTGCCATGAAAATGTGAGCCATGAGCTGAAGGATCTCAGGTTCACAAATTAAGTTCAAATAATTAAGCAAGTTCTAACATAAAGCATCAAAACGGAAATAAAAAAGAAAGAGAAGAAAGAACATTAAAGAGCTTGGAAATTTTAATTAATTGTATTAGTTCAGGTAATGCCAGCTGCTATAACAAATAAACCCCCAAATATCAATGATTTAACACAAAATAAAACTTTATTTATTACTCGAGTAATAGTTTAACACTGATCCTCATGTTTAGGGAGAGGGAGAGGGAGAGGGAGAGGGAGGAGATGGTGATAGTTTTTCAGGAGCCAGGCTGACAGAAGCTCTGTTGCCTTTAACAAAGTAACTTCCAAGGTCATCCCCGGGTGCTAACATCTAGTAGGAATAGAGGGAAAGGAATAGAGGGAAAGAGGAATGGCGAGGAGGGCATACCTGCTTCTTCACAACCTTGGCCTGGAATTAACGAGTTACATGGTTCTATTTAGAAAAAAGGGGGGCTAGAACTAGTAGTCCCTGGTTGAGCAGCCTCGTTCCAGCAACAACCCTTCACCAAGGAAAGGAGCCTAAATCTTTGAAGGACAGCCATCTCTCTCTCCCACATCAGCATTAGCTGAATAATCAAAAAAAAAAATGTCTTAAAATCTGAATAGATCACATATATGTGGAGGGAAGGGGAATGGCAAGGGGTGGTCTGTCTCATTTTAATTCTCTTCGTTTCCTTTAAAATTTAGTAAAAATCTCATGGTAGCCTCTCTCTTTTCCTTAATGCTAAGATGGGAAATAAACGCAAGAGCAGATAACTTCTGAACTTAAGTTTTCTGAATGCGAGGGTCATCATTGTAAGGGGAAAAGAGCCTGGGCTTAAGATTTGTGCTTATGTCCTGGCTAGCCCACTGCTAAGTATGGGTTTTTGGTACAAATGATTTAACTTCTCTCAGCCTCAATTTGCTCATCTGTAAAATAGGGAGGAGCATTTGGCTGGTGTGAGACAATAAATATAAAATGCTTGGTTTCAGCCTCTTTTGCCTTTTAAGAACTGGATCCCACCCAGACTGGATGGGCTAAGTGATCTTACACAATGTTGGAGAATTTATTTTCCTATTCACCCTCTCATATTTATTCTATAACTGGTTCCTTGTTCTAGTCTTCCTCCTCCCTTGGTAATGGACCTAGACATTCATTCTGCTCTTTTCATCATATCCCTTTAGTTCAATGCCAAGTCTAACTTTCTCTGCTAAAAAAACCTTGGCTCAGTGTCTGTGTTTGTTTTTATCTCTGTTTTAGCCAAGTTCACTCATGATCTCCTCTGACTAATTCTCCTCTCAACTTAATCTGGACCCTGGACTTCCCTTTCTTATAGACTCCCTTCTTGAATTTCCCTGTTGGTTTTATAAAGAAAATCAATATACACTTATTCCCTTCCTCTCATTAAATCCCAAAGCCGCTGAAACTATTGTCCGGCTCTCTGCCCTTATCTCATTCTGAGCCTTCTCTTATAGTCTACAGAGAATCACTTGCTAGACTGCATACATCATACTCTCATACTCTGCTAAGGATATCATGTGGGGAGTTCACTGAAAGCCGTTCTTGCATATCACTCCGAAAAATGCAATTCTTACTCAGATCATCCTGTTGTAATCTTGGCCTCAAAGAAGGCTGATGTAATAACTTTCACATCATCTTTTCTGATTGCTTTAGACTGATAGACAGGTAGACACAGGTGTTGCTGACATGGGCACAGGGACAAGTCCCAGCTTTCAGCCAGTGTTTCCCTCCTCTCTTTCCCTTTCTTTACGAGCTGCAGAGGGTAGAGAATAAACCTCAGAATGTGAACTGCAATAACTAGTTTCCTGGACGTGGCCAAGCATTCCTGACTTTCATCTCCTGGCATCCTTGTCTCAAACCATTACATGTTTCCAATGAGAATGGCATGTTCCACCTGGAACTTCAAATTGGATAGGAAAATGAGGTCCCTTCAGGTAAAAATGAGTACAGCAGACACTTGCTGTTACTTCTTAGCCAACAATCAAAACCCCCATTTCATTTTGGAATCTTTTGCCCCCCAATGTATGTGCTTTGGTGAGAAGGAGACCTAGATGTTTCTTTTCTAAACAAACACCTGGCGGCTTGAGCATCCAACCGAGGTTTGACTGATCAGATGCTCCCACCTGGGTCTTGAGGAATGACACAAAGACTTTAAGATATTCACTAAGGTTGTGATCAGTAACATTAATTGAACAGCAGTGGCAACAGCTGCTGCTGCTACAAGGGTGCAGAGGCCACAGTGTTAATGCCAGCACCCTAACAGGTCTTTTTGTTTGGCTTGACCATGACTATCTCAGTTAATATTTTCTGAAACAGATTCTCCAGCTTTCCCATCCATTCAGTAAGCTACCTGATAGCCTTCCAATAAATCTCTTTACTGTATGCACTAACCGAAGCAAGTTTTTGTATTTACAGCCAAGAACTCTAACTGGCACAGTATATGATGTTTGGCTTTGGAGATCTCATGATACAGCAAAAAAGGGCACTGATTTCTAGTTATATAATCTGAGCTTTCATCCTGGCTCTGCCACTTAACTAGCTATGTATTTTAAGGCAAGTCACTTAATGTGCCTCCATTTTTCATCGATAAAATGAAAATAATCAAGCCTTTTCTAAATGTCCCCTCCAGTAGACCTTCTTTAATGTCCCTTCTCCTTGACTCATGCGTGAATTCCATGAAAAAGATCCTACTGTGAGCAGTGTTCACAGATTCAGCTCCAAAATGCACCACTTCTTGAGGATGTGGAGAAAGGGGGAACCCTCATACACTACTGATTGGAATGTAAATGGGTGCAGCCTCTGTGGAAAACAGTATGGAGGTTTCTCAAAAAACTAAAAATAGAACTCATATGACCGAGCAATCCCACTACTGGGCATATACCCTGAAAAAACCATAATTCCAAAAGAGTCATGTACCACAATGTTCATTGCAGCACTATTTACAATAGCCAGGACATGGAAGCAACCTAAGTGTGTGGCACATATATACAATGGAATATTACTCAGCCATAAAAAGAAACGAAATTGAGTTATTTGTAGTGAGGTGGATGGATCTAGAGTCTGTCATACAGAGTGGAGTCAGTCAGAAAGAGAAAAACAAATACCGTATGCTAACACATACATATGGAATCTAAAAAAAATAAAACATGGTTCTGAAAAACCTAGGGGTAGGACAGGAATAAAGAGGCAGATGTAGAGAATGGACATGAGGAGATGGGAAGGGGGAAGGGTAAGCTGGGATGAAGTGAGAGAGTGGCATGGACATATATACACTACCAAACGTAAAATAGATAGCTAGTGGGAAGCAGCCGCATAGCACAGGGAGATCAGCTCAGTGCTTTGTGACCACCTAGAGGGGTGGGATAGGGAGGGTGGGAGGGAGATGAAAGAGGGAGGCAATATGGGAATATATGCATATGTATAGCTGATTCACTTTGCTATAGAGCAGCAACTAACACAACAATGTAAAGCAATTATACTCCAATAAAGATGTCAAAAAAAAAAAAAAAACAACTAAAAATAGAACTACCATATGACCCAGCAATTCCACCCCTGGGTATATATCCAAAAAAACCAAAAACACTAATTCAAAAGGACACATGCACCTCAATGTTCATAGCAGCATTATTTACAGTTGCCAGGATTTGGAAGCAACCGAAGTGTCCATCAACAGATGAATGGATAAAGAAGATGTGGTATATATATATACTGGAATACTACTCAGCCATAAAAGGGAATGAAATTTTGCCATTTGCAGCAACATGGATGGACTTGGAGGGCATTATGCTAAGTGAAATAAGTCAGACAGAGAAAGACAAACACTGTATGATATCACTTATATGTGGAATCTAAAAAATACAATGAACTAGTGAATATAACAAAAAAGCAGATTCACAGATACAGAGAACAAACTAGTGGTTACCAGTGGGGGGTGAGGGTGGGGCACATGGGGGTGTGGGAGTGGGAGGTACAAACTACTGGGTGTAAGATAGGCTACAAGGATGTATTGTACAACACCAGGAAGATAGCCAATATTTTGTAATAACTTAGGAAAAAATAAAAGTGAAAAAACAAGAGTACCACTTCTCCCTCTCAAAACTGGTATTCTTTCATGTGATATTTGGTAATTAATTGCACTCCCTCTTCCCTGAGCTTTCTCTCCAGTACCTTCCATCCCTAATGCCCATTTGTTTGCTTCTGCTCCTTATCCTATGACTTAGACTTCCAAGTGTGACACATACTCTCAGAGAAAAATACTCCCAAGCATGGAGTTACCAGCAGTAAACGACCACTTAGCTTGGAAAACCATGGGATTCCCCCTTTTCATTTCCATGATGAGCATCCTCAAACTTCTACCTGACAGGTAGAGTATAAGGTCAGTCAAGATAATTCAAGTGAAAGAGCCTACTGCTCTGCAAAATACTATGTGGTAACTATTGCTCAGCAATGAGTCCTCAAAGCACTTCAACTTAGTGAAGTATCCTCCACATTGAATGTGGATTGGTCCTGTGTAACCAATAGAATGTGACAGAAATGATGCTGCATGAATTTTTTATTTTATTTTATTTTATATTTGGCTGTGTTGGGTCTTCGTTGTTGTGCATGGGCTTTCTCTAGTTGTAGTGAGCGAGGGCTACTCTCTGTTGCGGTGCGTGGGCTTCTCATTGCGGTGGCTTCTCTTGCTGTGGAGCACGGGCTCTAGGCACACTTCAGTAGTTGTGGTGTGTGGGCTCAGTAGTTGCGGTGGGCGGGCTTAGTTGCTCCGCGGCATGTGGGACCTTCCCGGACCAGGGATCGAACCCCTGTTGCCTGCATTGGCAGGCGGATTCTTAACCACTGCGCCACCAGGATAGCCCCTGCTGCATAAATTTTGAGGCTAGGTCATAAGAAGCCTTAAGGCGTCCACTGTGTACTCATGGAATGCTTGCTTAGGGGAAGCCAGTCACCATGAAAGAAGTCTGACTACCCTGGGACTGCCATGCTGTAAAGAAGCCCAAAGTAACCACATGGAGGGAGGGAAGGGGGGAAGGAGAGAGAGAGAGATTGAGAGATTGATATATAGCCAATTCCCATTTGTTCCTGCTATCTCAGCCCAGGAGCCAGACGTGTGAGTAAAGGAGGTACCTTGGGCCTTGTACATTTGGCCCAAGCAGACAGCATGTGGAGAAGAATCGAGGAACCCAGATTACAGCATAAACCAAGGCCCTGGACATAATAGCCCTAGTGGAGCCATTCCAGCCTCTCAATTCATGGTAAATGAATTTTACCACTTTCCATTTTACCACTTTCCATTTTACCATTTTACCACTTTCCAAGATCCAGTGACATGCCTAGAGAATGGCTAGCAGTCACATGGCTCATGTGCCACCACCCACACTGAAGACTTTGCTAATAGATGGCAGCACTTTGTCCCACTGACAGCACCCTTGATGTCCTGTCATTGCAGGGGTCTATGCAGCCAATGCTGTGGGCACGTGTGATGGAGCTTATCTACCATCCCTGTCTCAAACATTTACTTTCTCTCCTTGTTCTTTGAAAGACCTCTGAATCAAAAGTGAATAAAAATCATTACTACTATATATTCAAGATTAGGCTTGAGGGGTTTCTTGGTGGACATAATTTTACATCAATCTTTTATTTTAAAAAGATGCAATAAATTGAGAATCTTTCAAAAAATTCAAACAAATGCATTGACTGAATAAAAAGGCATCTTCTAAAAATGTGTGGAATATGAAGCCTATCTAATATATATACATATAATGATAAAATATAAACTAGTATGGTGGGATTACAAACTATTAAAAGTTTCTGTATTATGCTTTTCCTTTTTTTCCCAATTTTCTACAAAGTGCACATTCATCTTTTGTAATTAAGAAATAAAATGAGGGGCTTCCCTGGTGGCGCAGTGGTTAAGAATCTGCCTGCCAATGCAGGGCACACAGGTTCGAGCCCGGGTCTGGGAAGATCCCACATGCCACGGAGCAACTAAGCCCGTGAGCCACAGCTACTGAGCCTGCGCGTCTGGAGCCTGTGCTCCGCAACAAGAGAGGCCGCGATAGTGAGAGGCCCGCGCACCGCGATGAAGAGTGGCCCCCACTCTCCACAACTGGAGAAAGCCCTCGCACAGAAACGAAGACCCAACACAGCCAAAAATAAATAAATAAATTTATTTAAAAAAAAAAAGAAATAAAATGAAAGTTAATTGTGAACACCTAACCTACCTAAAATATCTAACAATAGGTACAAAATGGGCCCTGATCAACCTGGTGCATACCTGGTGTGTACTATAACTTTGATCATATCAATTACTACCCCTAAGAAGGCCAAAGACAAGTTATTTTCTATATAATGCCTTTGCTGGTGCCTCTAAGAAATCAGGAACTTAAGGAATTAGTGAATTAAACTGTACATTTACTCTAAGGGAACATCGACTCCTCAATTTATGGAATTTGGAGGGTCCTCTGACGTCCTCTCTATTTACCAGTGTCAGCCAGAGTCCCGGAAATAGAAACTAGACCAATAAAATATTATTAATCAGGTTTTGAGAACTGAAAAGACCAAAAAGGAACACTGGGGTATTTCAAAGGTAGTGATTGTAGGAAGCAGCTTCCACAGGTTGGGATTATAAGACATTAGCAGCTTAGAGGAAGGGCCCTTTAAGCCCCAAACCTCTGAGGAGAAGGTATTGAGTGTGTCTGGTGCTAGTACCTCTGAGCGGGTGAAAGCTGGGTCTGGCAAGATGAGAAAACTGCAAACTGGAATCAACTTCTATGGAATCAGCTGCTGCTGCTAGGTAAAGAATCAGTTCTGACAGGCAGCAAACACACAGGAAGCAACAAGTCCCTTCCTCCCCCAGCTTTCCACCTCCCTCCTGGGCTCCCTGTTGACAGAGCTGGGGAAGAATTGTGGTTCGCAAGGACAAACCCAGAGTCATAAACAGATTATAGGATGAGAGACGCTAACCTCAGTATCTACCCTGTCTCTAACAATGCAGCTGAGTGCCCATTTCCAATACGTTATATTTAGCCAACATTAAGTGTAACAATGTGCTATGAATATACAATGATGGGGCTTCCCTGGTGGCGCAGTGGTTGAGAATCTGCCTGTCAATGCAGGAGACACGGGTTCGAGCCCTCGTCTGGGAAGATCCCACATGCCGCGGAGCAACTAGGCCCGTGAGCCACAATTACCGAGCCTGCGCGTCTGGAGCCTGTGCTCCGCAACAAGAGAGGCCGCGATAATGAGAGGCCCGTGCACCGCGATGAAGAGTGGCCCCCACTTGCCACAACTAGAGAAAGCCCTCGCACAGAAACGAAGACCCAACACAGCCATAAATAAATAAAATAAATAAATAAAGATACATGAAATTGCTAAAATTAAAAAAAAAAAATATGGGACATGCTCACCATCCGTCCTTTAAAAAAATATATATATATATAAATATATATATATATATATACAATGATGGATCATTTTACCTGTATTAAAAACCATCTTTCTAACGAATGACCATGTCAACCAACAGGTAATTGTAAACAAACCCTTATATGATGCCTGAAAGCTTTTGGACTTGAGTTCAACTAAAAGTTGGGGTGAGTCTTCATTACCAAAGAAGGGTCAGAATGGTCCACCCTTAATTTTCTGGACTTTTATTTTCTTCCGCTCAAGAAAATTATAACTAGTTTGAAGATCTCTGAGATAATCTTTTCAGTAAGCTGATCTTCAATAGGATTGCATCAGTTTATATTGGGGGAGGGTCTTTATAAGAAAAATTTCTGATTCTAAAGTTGTCAGAAATGTATTTCCACATCACACATTACCCTCTTTACGAGAACTCCTGGGAGAAATTCCCACCTGATCTCACTACAAAGAACAGATATAATTCTTCTGAGAAGTCAGTCTGTTTTTATCTTATGGGCTCCGAACTGTATAACTGATCACATTCTCTTCACTTAGCTGCTGACAGATTGTCTCCCTACTCTATCCCTACTCCAGTGTACGTGTGGGTCGCCATGATATGCACTTTTGATTCTATTTCTGTCTAATCTTTGTCCCTGATTTTATTTCCTTTATTCCAGTTTTAACTTATGGCACTTGATCACATTTTATATACCCATTGTAAACCTCCTAATACGTATTACAGAAAAGGCAGGATATATTTAAATATGTATATAAGAAAACAAACAAAAAGTTTATACGTGTTCTTGGGAAAAGACATCTAACAAGATCGAGTGATAAAATTTCAAGCAATAGGCTAAGTAAAATAATTTTTAAAAATACATATAAATCTTAAAACATTGGAATATTTGAGACTGGTGAAATGTTTACATCTTTATCGCTGCCACTGCAGAAAATGTAATATAAAATAAGAACTTCTGATACAGTGTTCATAGTTTAAATTGCATCTATTTTACTTTGTGGCTATCTTTGTACATCCCTCTGGGTTCTTATTTGTGTATCAAGTAATGTATTTTATTTTAAACAAGAAAAAAATTTAAGAAGGTTCTTCAAAGGTGTGCTATAACCTGAAATAACATTTGGTTATGTCCAGAATCCAAACTTTTCCTCCTCTATCAGAATATATTTCCATTTTAACACTGAGGGCAATGGGAAAATGTACTAGACAGCCACTTTTGCTAGAATATTGGCTCATAGTTGGCAGATATTCCTAGGGACACGATTCACAGGTAAATATGAACAGGGACAAACAAAGGTAAGATTAACAAGATACATGACAAATGTACAAAGATTTTTCTGCCTCGCCAAAATATCAATCTTACTTGACCTACATCTCTCTGGGGTAACTAGATCACAGAAGACTCCTCTGCAGAGGAGAGAGACGGTCTTCGGCTGATGAACTTGAATTCCCTGCTCCCATTCTCATGGATATCACTTTAAGAAACCAAAACACTCCACCAGCATTTAGGATGAATCCTGGCTAGATATATATATTTCAATGTTTAACTACCATATTCTTGTCATTGGGTCATTTAACATCTCTGAGCCTCAGGCTCCCGGGAAAATAGTACCTGCCATTGCAGATAATCAAGGAGATTTAGCTAGCTAATGTCTGGGACAGAGCCTGTTTCAGAATAGGACTCAAAAAGTGGTAGTGCTAACTGTCTCCTACTTGGGAGGAGACAGATTATAATATATCCTCCTGGTGTTCCAATTTTCTGTCAGGATAGGGGAAACAACTGTTGAAAGGAAAAAATCTATCTTTTAAGCAGTCTGTTGTTTTTAATTACTTGATGCCAAAGCCAATGGCCAGAGTTTGAGTTGAAGAGGCTGGCTGCTATAAGAGGGGATTAGCTTTCTGGTGTGCAAAAAACATTACCCCTAGAAATTTTATTTTATTTTATTTTTATAAATTTATTTATTTCTGGCTGCATTGGGTCTTCGTTGCTGCACTCGGACTTTCTCTAGTTGTGGTGAGCGGGGGCTACTCTTCGTTGCGGTGTGTGGGCTTCTCATTGCAGTGGCTTCTCTTGTTGCAGAGCACGGGCTCTAGGCACGCGGGCTTCAGTAGTTGTGGCATGCGGGCTCAGTAGTTGTGGCTCTCGGGCTCTAGAGTAGTTGTGGCTCACGGGCCTAGTTGCTCCGCGGCATGTGGGATCTTCTGGGACCAGGGATCAAACCCAAGTCCCCTGCATTGGCAGGAGGATTCTTAACCACTGCACCACCAGGGAAGTCCCACCCCTAGAAATTTTAAATGACGTTGCCATAGTTCTTGAAGCAATTTTGGCTCTTTACAGAATACCACATAAGAATTGTCTGCTGTCCTGACTGTGTTCCTTTGAAATCTATGCTCTGGCTTGCTTGGTAACTCATCCAAGAGGTGACGCTGGCCGAAGATAGCTTTCTATCTAGGAGTTGGTCCTATTCCTGCCTGGTGGGAGAGGAAGGAACTGAGTCCTGTACAGGCAAGGTTATGGTGACAGTGGGAGATTTGTCCTGCTGTTTACAAAACGTTATAAATAGGGCCCTGCAAGAATTGCCTGGAGAGAGCGCCAAACTACTTATTGAGTAGCAACAATACGTAAATGTCCAATACCCACCCAAATGATTGCCTTTTTTCCAAAGGGGCCACTTCATACAATCACATATGAAATTACCAACTGAGAGAGACAACTAGGTAGCTCATTTACTTGTGAATTTTATTGATTGTAGATGGTCCCAATGCTCAATAGTTGTCCTTAAAGCTCCACTCAGGGCACTATCCAGAATGGTCTCTGACCCTGATTACATCTGACTCCATGGCTAGCCAATATCTTTTGTTGTGTTTACTACCACAGTGTTGTAGATTATTTACACTACTGTCTCTTCTATTAGAATGGGAGCTTCTGGGGAGAACACAATTTCTCTTTGCATTTTATGTCTATATTGCCTTTTATATCTATATCTTTGCATTTCATACCTATATAGCACATAGTATGTGTTTAATAAATGTGAGTTTATGGGCTTCCCTGGTGGCGCAGTGGTTGAGAATCCGCCTGCCAATGCAGGGGACACGGGTTCGAGCCCTGGTCTGGGAAGATCCCACATGCCGCGGAGCAACTAGGCCTGTGAGCCACAATTACTGAGCCTGCGCATCTGGAGCCTGTGCTCTGCAACAAGAGAGGCCGCAACAGTGAGAGACCCGCGCACCGCGATGAAGAGTGGCTCCCGCTTGCCACAACTAGAGAAAGCCCTCGCACAGAAACGAAGACCCAACACAGCCATAAATAAATAAATAAATAAATAAAATTTAAAAAAAAAAGAAAAAGCAGTCTTTAAATAAATAAATAAATAAATAAATAAATAGATGTGAGTTTATTGAATTAAACCATCTGCTCATTATGAAGCCCAGAGTGTGCAGTGTTAGAGATGCTTTAAGCACCTCCTGCCTTTGCTTACTCGGAGCTTAAATTTAGAGGAGCTTAAAATGGAGATTAAAAAACACCAAGTCCAACCAACAAACATTACACATAATGGTTCTGAGAGGTGGAGAGGTTAAACATATTACCTAAGGCCACAGCTCTGACCCTCAGCAGAGGCAGGACTGACATCAACTATCTGATTCTCCATTCAGTATTTTCAGATGATATGTAATAAAACATCATTTTAGAACCAGAAAACCCTTTCCCTCAGTGTCAGTGTTTCTGTTGGTTGCCCACGGCAACTAAGGTTTCAGCGGGATTTCATCTCGTTTGTGAGAATCCACAGGATGAACTCCCTAGTCTCCCCATCCCACTCCTTAAAAGCCTCCCTTCGATGTTCCAAAAGGAAAATAATTCTCCCCGAGGATCCCATTCTGATTTTCCGTTTGAACATTCATTTTCCGTTTGTCAAAATCAATTGAAAACAAATTTAAGCTAATGTTTTCTTTTCCTCTCTTTTTTTGGATAATTTTCTCTCAGAATGAGAGTCCACTTACCATTGCCTCAAAGTATTAAAACAAAATATTTAAACGTGTTTGTGACAGATCTTACGAATGAGATGTTTCGGTTGGCTTTTCCTAAACTGAAAATGGTTTATAACAACCTTACAAACTGATGGCATAAATATCATTTAAACTGCTATATCAGCTGTCTTATGATTTAAATATTTATACAAAGGTGGCAAAAAGTGTCTATTTCTATAGAATTTTTCCACAGAGTTTCAGCCTAGAAAGAATTCTTTTAAGAGAAGAAAGTCTAAAACAGAAGCCCTCTCCTCAAAAAACACACCACATAAATTACAAACTTTAAATAGAATTGGCTTATAACAAAATAATAATAACCAACATTTATATTTTGAGTTTATTATGTGTCAGGCATGTTTCTGATAATTTTGCTTTTATTAACTGACTCAGTGCTTGTAACCACCCTATAAAATGGACACTACTACTGTGCCTATTTTACATAATAACAATAATGCCTAGCACATTCACATCTTCTGGGCAACAGCTATGTGCCAAACACTAAATTAAGCACATCATGTACTTTTATTATTTAATTCTCATATTGCCCATGAAAGATTAGCATCATCCCTAAATGAAAACCTGAGGTTCCATAAAGTTGTCATTTGCCCAAAGCCATGTAGTTAGTGAATGGTAGAGCTGAGAGGCAAACCCATATCTGTATAGTCCAAAGCCCAAGTTCTGTCCACAGGCAGCAACCCTTCTGAAGTCAGGCGGCGGTTTGTGATTCCTTCCCAACCCTGAACTCACTGAATCTCTCCCTGTCTACCTTCAAATGTCTATACCCTGAGGTTCATAGGTTGACTTTGTTTTGTTTAGGGATGGTATTCACAATATTTAACAACAAGAATTACATGGATACCATCCCATCAGCACTACTGGGGCCATAGACCTGGCGCAGAGGACATGGTCACTCAAGGCTTTATTCTTCTCTGTGTGTGTGTGTGTGTGTGTGTGTGTGTGTGTTGCAAGGGGGAGGTTGATATCCCAAAGGTAGGGCCAAGAAGACTAGACTAATGAAATGGTGCTCAGGAATCTCAGGACAGTGCCTGCTTACCAACCACCATGGTAGTATTTTAATATTTTGAGAAGTGACAATTGCATAAAGCAAACGAATATCCAGTAATAAATTTCACACGAAAAAGAAAAAAAATCCTGGCAACTAATGACAGGAAGTAATGAAAAGTAGTATAACATAGAGACTGGGAGCTTAGTCTCTGGAACCAAACTAACTGGATTCAAATTACTGCTTCCTAGTCATGTGATATTGACAAATTGCTCAGCCTCTGTGCCTCAGTTTTCTCATCTGTTAAAAGGGTGCCATGATAATACTTACCTCAAATGCTTGTAATGAGTATTGAGAGATATAATCCAAGTAAAGCCCTTAGAAGAATATTTGCCTCATAATATGAGCCAGCTATTTTTGTGAGACCCTATATGTCTTTAGAGGGCATCTTCATGCTCCCTCTTCAATGTAGGGGATTTTAGAAGACTTTCTTGTAGTAGTTTGCAACCACCAAGCTTTCTGCTACTGTCATGTTCACTTTTTAATATTTCCTCTTGGAAAAGTTGTTTTCCTGCATTTTTCAATCTGAAAGTCTTAGAGTTAATGAAACTCTTAGTTGGCTACATTAATGAAGAACAGTAAAGACTGGATAATCCAAAACAACAGTTAATGCAGAAGATTATTCCTTTTTGGCTTTTAAAAAGCACTTTCTGGGATTTTTCCCTTGAGGATTAATCTTTACTTCAATTCACCAAATATTTATTGAATGCCCATTTTGTGTCTTGTACTGTGCTATGCAAGGGATACAGAAATTAATAGTATAAGGTCCTTGACATGGGGGAAATCAGTCTAGAATGAAAACAGACCTGCAAATAATCCTTTTCAATAAAGACTTTTATAAGGTGGATGGAAGCATCATCTCTGCTTGGGAAATCATGGAAGGTTCCATGGATGAGTAAGTGTCCCCTTCAGGGGGCAGGGAGGAAGGGACATCCCAGCCAGGAGAACAGCGTGTACAAAGGAAAAACATGGAGCCTAGAAAAAGTGTGATATGTTCAGGGAACAATGAGGAGTTCACGGGCTGCAGAGAATGTTGTACCTGGGAGAGTGGAGGGGGAGGACCCAGACCAAGAAGGACTTTGTTCTTCTGGGGAGCCTGGATCTAATCCTCTTGACAAAGGGTCTCCTCAGGAGTGACAGAGATCACAGTGCCAGTGGCAGCAGGGGGCAGGTTGGTTCTGAGGGGATATCAGGGAGAAAGTTAACTTTTTCTTTATGTTCCTCTTGCACTGACTTTGGAGATGCATTGTCCCTATGCAGTGTGACACAAGACGTGCCAGAGGGCAGAGGTCAGCTGGGCTGTAAGCCACATAATGTGCTGTGGACATGGTCTCAGTGAGCTAGGCCTGTGCTTCTAGAAGAAGTCAACCTCAAGTAGGGTTTTTGTGTCCCTAACTTGCACTCCCACATCATTTGTTTCTACTCCTACAATGCTCTTAGCACACTGAATTGTTCCTTCACATGTGTAACGGCCACTCTGGCCATTGGCATCCAAGGATAGTGCCTCTTCCTCAGGCCCCAGTGAGGTTTGTAAGGCATTGGGCATGAAGAGGACAGCAGTGTGACGCCAGAGTCTGCAGTAAGCCCTCACTGATGTTCAGCTGCACTTTGGATAAAATCCCAACATGGCCCCTCTTTAGTCCCAGTGACAACTTTCATTCCACTAGCTCTTGCCCACCTCAGGACCTACCCACGTGCTCTGCCCCCTTCTTCTCTCCTCCGACTCTTTCTCATCTGTCATCCTGGTGTAAATATCGCCACTTTGGGAAACCATCCCTGATCATCTTCTACAGTTGGTCCCCTTGCTCCCTCCATGCCTTCCCTCTCCATCGCTGTGCCTCTTTGCCCCTTTGTAGCATATGTTGCATTTTGTAATGATACTTAATTTTCTTTAATACCCTATAATTACATCTTGAAAATTCACGATATACAAAATGTATTAAAGGCTCTGAAAAGTCCTGCAGTTAAAAAACCTCCTTTCCTGCCTTAATTTTCCCCCTCATAAAACAACTATAACATCCTTTGGAACTAGTGCCTGCAGAGCATATTTTGCAATGAGAGGTAGCATGAATGTGCTGACCAGGGAGTATTTCATACTGTTACTTAGGAAGGGTCAAAGTTTCATAAAAAGCTACAAATGGAAGACATGTTTGTGGCTTGGACTCTATGCAGGAAGAAATTCTTCCCTCCAAGTGCCTGAACAGCCCCTTCCAGGGCCACAGCTCCCAGAACACAGGCTGCGTGGAGAGGAAGGAGCACAGAGCCTCCCAAGAGGGCAGCACCCAGAGACACCACCCAGGGGCAGCTCGGGCTTGATGAGCCCTGCAGCGTATGCAACGTTTCTGGACAGTGACATAGGCCCAGTGCATGTGAGGCCATGCGGAACCAGCAGAACGTGGGCAAGAGAGAAGCCACCAAGACTATCTCACCGGCCATGCTGGTCATGGGCACTCCCCTGTGGTGAGAGGGAACTGAGTGCCATTTCCTGGGCTCCTAGTATGTACTTTATACCTATCACACAAATATTCATGAAAGACAATGTACATTGGCTCATGGGGCACAGTCTTTTATAGGAATTCTTGTTGCTACCTGCATTTTTTCTGAGGTGACACATCTAGCTGTTGTTACATTGCATGTTGTCCTAGCTCTTCAAAGTGTCTGTTTGTTGGCAGACTGAGTAGGCTATTTGCATTAAGTTGATATGCTTGGGTTTTATTTTTTATTTGGGGTTAAAGTAGGAGAAAGGCATTTAATGTTTCCCATTTCTTCTTTTTTCTCCTCCTTCTCCTTCAAGTGCACGGGCCTTGAGAAGAGACGGAAAAGGTGAGGAGGTGGTGGGTGGGCTGGGGAAGCATGATATCTATTTCTATAGCATCATCTTAAGGATGGGTACTAGGTGTCCATAGTGATGAGGAATTATTTTCGCTCCTGACTTGGAGACTGTGAACAGAGGCAGTCTGTCATGAGGACCAGGTGCTGAAGGGGAAGCACAGAACTGGGAGAGAGCTAGTTCCCTAGAACACATGCACACATGCACACACACACACACCACACACACACACAGGCACACATGCACACAAATATGCACATACAAGCATACATGGATACTCACGCACTTGGACTTTACCTCAGACTACCCTGTGGCTTTGGAGCCATGAGGGCTCAGGCAGCTGTATCCAGCCAAGCAACACTGTCCCAGAAAGTACAGGCCACAGACGCCATGACAAATGCTATAGACTGAACACTTGTGTCCCACCCCCAAAATTCCTATGTGGAAATCTAACTCCCAATGCGATGGCGTTAGGAGGTGAGGCTTTTGGGAAGTGATTAGGCCATGAGGGTGGAGCCCTCATAAATGGGATTAGTACCTTTATAAAAGGGACCCCAGTGAGCTCCCTTGCCCTTTTGCCATGTGAGGACACAGGGAGAAGACATCCATCTATGAACCAGGAGCTGACCCTCACCAGACATCAAATCTGTAGGCACCTTGACCTTGGACTTCCCAGCCTCCGGGCTGTGAGAAATAAATTTCTGTTGCTTATAAGACTCCCAGTTCATGGCATTCTGGTATGACAGCCTGAATGGATTAAGACAACAGGCTGCAGTGGAAGGACATGAGCAGCCTTGCTCCTGCATACAAAGGAGACCCCCCCAAGGACTCCTGTAGTGTCCTTTGCATTTGAGCCAGGGTCCTGAGCAGGCAGATGTGGCTATGAGCCACTGTAATTTGGGTGTTAGTGTTAACTTACCTTCATTTCTATATGTTATTGGAGAAATTGAAGAAGTATAGAAAAGTTCAAAGGACAATATAATACTTATATTTCCACCACCCAGAATTAACAAATGTTAATGTTTTGTCATAGTTGCTCCCAGTGTTCTTTAAGAAATAAAAACTTGCAGATAAATCTAAAAACCTCTTAAATATGACTCTCTCATTCCTCACCCCCTTTCCCAGAGGCTATGATCAAAATAAATTTTGAATGCATACTACCAAATCAGTTTTCATCATTTTACAGGTGAATAGTAGTATCCATATGCTGTCGTCTTATTTGTGCTTTTAATTTTACATAAGTCAATACATAATTTTGCATTTTTTTCACTCATCATTATTATTTTTACATACATTCTTGATGATTTTAACTGGTCTAGACCATCATATAAATCTCCCACAATTTATTTTCTTACCTACTGATAGGCATTAAGGGAGTAGTCAATTTTTTTGCTAATACAAAAATATGTTGTAATGAACATCTCTCTCTGTCTGTCTGCCTGTCTGTCTGACTGTCTGTCTCTGTCTCTCTCTCTGCTTAGTTAAAGGTTTAGATGCCTAGAGAAGGTTAAGTTGGATAGCCCATTTTATGGAATTGTGCCTTAAATAGGTTTCCTTTTCAATGCAGATCAAAACCACAGTGAGATATCACCTCACACCAGTCAGAATGGCTATCATCAAAAAGTCTACAAATAATATACGCTGGAGAGGGTGTGGAGAAAAGAGAACCCTCCTACAGTGTTGGCAGGAATGTAAATTGGTGCAGCCACTATGGAAAACAGTATGGTAGTTATTTAAAAAAATAAAATAGACCTACCATATGATCCAGCAATCCCATTCCTGGGTATATATCCAGAAAAGATGAAAACTCTAATTTGAAAAGATACATGCACCACAATGTTCACAGTAGTGCTATTTACAAGAGCTGAGACATGGAAACAACCCAAGTGCCTGTCAACAGACGATTGGTTTAAGTAATAACCTATAATGGAGAATAATCTAAAAATATACATAACTGAATCACTTTGCTGTACACCTGAAACTAACACAATACTGTAAATCAACTATATTTCAAAAAAAATATAGGCTTTCTTCTCTCAGGGCATGAATATCGCACTTGTACGGTCCTTGGCAAATAGTATGCAGTCAGTTCATCTTGGTTGAGTGAATGAATGGTGAAAATGTGATAAGTAAATGGGAGAAGGACCAGTTAACAAGCTACTCCAATGACTTTTAGATTTGTTATTTATCATAAATATTTATTGTATATCCATGACTAATATTACTGGGAATCCACATCTTTAAGAAATGACTTATTGTTTCTTTTCTTTAAACTATTATTAAATATTTTAAAAATACATTCCTTTGTATGCAAATGGATTTGTCTAAAGAATTTTAAAGTAGTTGCTTTTTAATATTGCTCCTCTAATGCACCTGTTTGGAAAGTCCGTTTTATTTTTGTCGTGGGCAATAATGCTTCAGCATACTTTTCCACGTAGTCACAAATTTTTAATTAAGAAAGTATTCCTAATTGTCTCTAAATTAAGTGCTGAACTTAGAAGGACATAATCACAATATATATTTGTTTTCAAAGATATCTTTATTTTTCTCCCCTTTTTTCATTTAAAATTACAAACACTACTGATGCTCATTGTAATAAGTCAAGCAGTATAGAGGGAAATTAAAAACCATATTCATTTAATCCAAAAATATTTGTTGAGGGCTCACTATTTTCCAAGCAATCTGATAAAGCAGGTGGATATAATGAGATGAACAAGTAGGAAATTGGAGATTCATGCCTACTCTTTCAACAAACACTGCTAAATATCCAGCAGTAAATCATGTCCTGAGGATACCAAAATAGTAAGACACCATGATTGATTTTTAAGAGCTTACTGCCTGGTGAAAACATAAAGAAAATACAAGATGATCTCTACTGGAGAAGAATAGGGCACACAGTTTTATGGGATCCCTAGGGGACCTGGGGAATTCTTTGTTGGCTGGAGCTGAGGTAAAATTAAGCCATTGTGCCAGCCCAGAAAGTCTGATAAAATATTAAATCCCACAGCTGAGAGATAATCAAGGCAAATGACACAAATGATAGTTGCAGACTAACATCAAAGGCCAGATTCAGGTCTAGTCTCTTAGTAACTTTGAAGTTTATAATACAGTGAACATTTCTTACTCCTTTTTTATATAGCTTCATTTTGAGGGACAATTTAACTAAATTAAATATTAAAACTATGGTTTGAGAAGTATCTTCTTTCAATTCCCCTAAGGCAGAAGTATATAATCACAGTAAAATTAAAATTTAGTACAAAGAAAATTTTCAAACTATTAATAGGGGGATATGTCTGTACTTATGTTTTCTGATCCAACAATTCTTTTCTAACAAATTGGAATTGATCTTTACTGAGGCTATAAGCCTGACAACTGTTTGAATGTGTCTTGTACATTTTGTTATCTTCTATTAGAGAAGAATAACATTGATTGGTATATTCTGTCCTATGATACATGTGTTGGTGTGTATAATTTCTTACTGATGGATAAAGAAATAAAATGATAACAGAATAAATTCCAGCTCTCATAACCTGAACTTCAAATCCTAACCTAAAATCTTTTTTCCCCTACAAAAATAATAGAAATAAGGTCAAATGTATTCTCTTAGAAACACAATTTTAAGCTGTCTCTTAAGGAATCATTAATTTCAGAGTATGTCCCTGGCTTCAATAAGAAAATGATTCCCTTAATCTTTCTTTCCCTGAATCTAGTCTACTTCTCTCTCTAATCTGTTTTGTTTTCCACAAAGTTCTTTTAAAGCATGAAATACCCATATGTGTGTTTCTTTTTTCCCTTCAGCAGCTGCATACTTCACCACATATTTACATAATCTGGTGGCCAGCTCATCAGTCCGTTCCTTCATGTGGAAATCACTGGAGTCCAAAGGCCTCTCAGGGGTGGTACTGCACTAATTATTTGTATGATATTGCTGGAGGAGCCATGCTTGCTCTGGTCTCATTTTGAACTTATCAAGGAAGGATGTGGATGACATCAGGGAAGGATTTTACAAGACTCTGTCTAGACTGCCAAAACAATCTGTGGTGGGAGAAAATTGCGTAAATATGGGCTACCAGGAAACGGTCATTTTTCTTCTCCCCTCCTTGTGGTCTTTTTTTGGTGTGGGACAGAGTGCAGCCTGGGTTGGCAATTCTGTAAATTATACTCTTTGAATCATGTAATAATAACTCAAGGACCAGAATGATTTAATGCCATATGGTAAGTGAATGTGGGAATCATCTCAGACCAAATAAATAAATAGAAGAAGCAAGTGACTTTGAGCTAGTTTTAACTTACATGTTTCTTCCAAATTTCTTTGCCTTTTCCAAGGTTTTGTGGGCATTCCAGATAGACAGACACTCTAAGGATAAATAATAGGTGGACAAGTGATGATCTAGTATATCTACTTTGGATGGAAAACAGTTTGAGCCCAGAACCAATCCATTGGTATTTATGAGACAGTTCATGCCTGCACCCTAGCTACTCAGGTCTGGTGGAGGGGAGCCCCTGATCAGTTAAATTGGAAAAAACAAAAGTAGCAAATGCCCCCATATTCCAAATAATGTGCTTTTTTCCAGACATCATGGCTTAACGTGATTATTTGCTTGGTCCAACCCTCAAAGAGCTTAACTGGGTGTGTTTTCTTCATTGAATCTGCTTTTTAATTCTTGCACCCAGGAATCAACAGAAAAGAGAAAACAGATGCACTCCTTGAAGTGTTAGGCCCAGACAAACCTGTGCTATGCGTAGCCTTTTTCTCGGTTTTTAACAAAACCTGAGATACAGAAAGACAATCAGAGTTACATAGAACTGAATTCAAAATCCTAAAAATATTTTACTTTTTCTTCCTCCATAGTTCCCTTTTCTGGGCTCCTATTCCATTTTCAGCTTAAATTCTCTTTACCCTACCTACAGACCACCATATGCCATTTACCATCATGCTGCTTTAGATCACCCAAATCTACTCAAAACTGACCTATTTTGGGCCCAATTTTTTCTAAGACTTGCAGAACGTTACTGAACATTCAGACTAGAGGGTAAGTGACCAATTATGCTACATAACAAACCATCTAAAAACTTAGTGGCTTAAAACAACTAATATTTTTATTATATTTCATGATTCTCTGGGTTGGCTAGGACCTGGTTGGGTGGTTCCTCTACCAGTCTCACTTGAGTTTTCTTGTAAGGTTGCAGTCAGATGGCCTCTGGGCTGCAGATAGGACTTGGTGATTGGCTCCCTGTTGTTCCTCCACAGGCCTTTCTCTACAGGCCTTTCATTTTCCAGGGCCTCTCCGCGGCCTTTCTCTCCATCAGTGTAAACTTGATTTCTTACGTGGTGGCTTATGGCTCTAAAAGGAGTAAAGCAAAAGCTTCCAGGCCTTCTTAATGGGCTTAGAAGTCTCAGCACACTACCTTCTTCTTAGGCCCAATCTAGATTCATGGGTAGGAAACACCAGCTCTACCTCTTGATAGGAGAAACAGTATGTACACACACAGAGAAACAGAATTGCTGCAGGCCATTTGTAAAGATTAACTATATAATAGGTATCTGTCTACTGGGAAAGGAAGAAAGGAGGGGTGGGGAGAGAGAAAGGAAGGAAGGAAGGAAGGCAGGCTGGAAGGAAGAGAAAAATAAATGAAAGAAACACATAAAAAAAGAAAACAAAAAGATTTTCACAAAAGTCAAGCCTTTAAGGAGTGCACTTCTACTGTTGGGCATCTCAGGCAGCATGACTACACTGCAAAGGAGATGATCTGAAGTACCTTTCCAGCTCAAATTGCACCATGTGGAGACAGTTTACATTGACTTAAGTCAATCTATTCTGGTCATACCTCTCCATCTGTCCTGAGAGCCACATAGCTCCCACCTCAGCCTTAATTTATGAAGAATTGGAGAGGACCAGCTAATCTCATTATACAGCACAATCCTCTCCCACACAGTGTGGAACCTCGGAGAATCTGTGAGCTAGATAAGAGGTAGAGGCCAAGTAAGTAAGGGTAAAATTAGTGTATATGAAGCCTTTGAGACAGAAAAGTAGGTGGTGTGGATGGGCAACAGTGAGCAACTGAGGTTAAATGGGAAATGGGCATTAGAAATCCAAGGTTCCAGTCACATTTCTGTCATTTGCTGGCAATGTGACCTATACCAAATTGTTGGAGCCCTTGAACCTACAGTCTCCTCAACTGGACAGTGGAGATGTAGAGCTGCCAACTTGGTAGGTTGTATGATTAAACCTACATGAGTACAGTAGAAAGAAAAGCATGAGTGCAGTTCCTTTGTAAGCTGTAAAGTGCTTTGCAAATGCAAACTATCAAGAGCACAAGATGAGAGGTAGTAGGAGATAAGCTAGAAACATAGTTTATGACAGATTATATGAAGAAAATAATAGGAAACTTAAGTGCAGTGAAGCTGGAAGAAATATAAAAGCACATAAGCCACATAGATGGCCTGAGTAATAAATCTGTTCAGTCTAAAAATACACTTTACATTGCTCTTACATTTGAATTTACACTCCTGGTTTCTCTGGAAACCAGGAGTGTTTTTTTTAATGAGATCAGTTTATGGAGTACAGTATGGGACAGACTGGGAAGGTGCCAGGACCTATAGCAATGAGCTTCCCAGGAATAGACCAACAGACAGGAGTGGCCCAGACAGACAGACAGAAAGACAGGGAAACAAAGCCAAATGGGTAAGAGGCCTAAAACAGAGACGAAAAAAAAGCAGAAGTTATTCCATTATTTAAAGTTCCATAGGTATTTCCCTCTCGAATCCTAGGATAATTAGCAGACTTGCACTAATGTGGGACTTGCACTAAGGCTTTCATAAGACATCATCAAGAACAATGAGTCACAGGGAAAATTGTTTTACACAAAGCAGTTAACTCCTTGTCCTTGACTCAGAAAAACTGACTGGCTTTTGACCAGATGTAGTGAGGAGGGGAGACAGGGAGGGCAAGAGGGAGGGAGCTATTTCCTCCTGCTTTTAGCACATGGTTCAAAGGGTGTGTCTACACATAAATTCTAGGGCTAGCACTGACACACAAGTTTTCACACACATGTGGAATGAGGAGTTAGCTAAAGGTGTGCCTGCAGCCCTGTGTGGTTTTTCCCTTGTCGCCTTGTCGGAAAATAAAATGCTGTGTTCACCTATAGAGAATGACTCACTTATAGAGCCTCCCTTGAAACCTGAGGCTCTAGGAACTTGTGTGTAGTCTCCAGGAGGACCAAAAATGGGTCCGGGGTTGAGCAAGCATGATGGGACACTTGCCAGGAGCCAACTACACGGGATTGAAGATGGTGCAACAGGTAGTGATTCAACATTTGGGAAAGTGGATTCAGGCTGTGGGATGATCCTGCCTTTTCTCTACTTCACTCAAATTGGCATTGATGTTGATGCCTCCTTGAATAAGAAGGATGTCAAGATGACTCATATTTATATTTTATCGCCTACTCTTAGAATGTAGTATAAGATCCATCCTTAGAATTCTCTCCCTTCCATGTTTGTAAATCTAGAAGACACTACCACCTGAACAAACAGGCCAGGCCAAGGAGCCCCAAAGAGGAAGACCCACAGGTGTATGATAGACTAGTTCTTGAAGAAAGGGCATCCCTTAGCAAATTTGACTTGGGAACACAGAACTTAAATGTTATGCAGACAGTAAATCCAGTTTCGACTTCTATTAGTGGAGCCACAGATAAAATGTCCTTGAATATATCATCCTTGGATTCAAAGAACTGACACATAACTTGTAGAATCAGTCTTTTAAAAAAATTACTCAATTTTGTTTATATATTTAAAACCCTGAAAGGGGAATATCTTTAAATTTATTCATTTGCATAAGGATTTACTGGTACCATGTACATTGCTGGAGGTCAGTTACTACTTAAAAACAAAAGAGGGGCTCTTGGGGAAAAAAGGACACAGTTGTTTGAGGAAATGCCTTTTGAACCCCTTAATACAAATTATAATCAAATAAACGGGAAGATACTTAGGAGAAAACTGATGTGATGGACAGTGGAATAGGGGAAGGACTGTCTGACCTCCAGTGGCCTAACATAAACTCCATTAAGCCCACCATGCTCCTGGTGACTCTGTGGGATCATGGCTCCTCGGAGAGACAGAGCTGTGCTTTGAAAAGAAGCAGAGCTGTTGAATTGGTCACAGCAGCGATTTCTATCAGCAGAGTTCAAGCTCATATCGGAAGCCAACCTCCTATCCGTGATGCCAGAGGGCCTCCATCTGAAGGTGACTCACTTGGCACTCTTCAACTGAATCGGGCATTTAAATAATCTTTTTTAAAAACTTCCTACTAATTTCTCTTTCCTCGTGTGACGTATCTCAGGATGCGTTAGAAACACAATAATTTGGTTCTTTTGTTTTCCTTAGCCGTCTTAAGAAACTCACTTTAGAGAAGGCAGGAAAAAAATGTGTGTGTGTGTGTTTGTGTATGTGTGTGTATGTGGATATATATACACATATATTTAAGAGTGTAAAGGGAAGTGCTGACTAGAAAGTTTTTTTTTCTTTCACACTTAGTTTTAATTTGCTCTGTCCATTTTTCAACTTAGAATGTTGGGATAAAACCCAAATCTCACTTATTTATGTGGATGGTTCCTGGGGATGCTTCATTCATATTCTATTTCTGAATTGGAGGTTTTTTTTTTTTAAAGCTTTAAAGAGAAATAGGAAATAAACTGTTCCTGCTTAAAGACTAATCTCTGTAGCGAAATGATTTGGAGGTGGGACAACAGGTACTATGAGAGGGTAGGCAGCATGCTGTTGGGCAAAGAGCACCAGAGCTGGGGTCAGGAGACCTCGATTCTTGTCCTGACTCTGGTTTTACTTAGGTCATACTTAGCAAATTGGTTAAGCACTTGGGGTCTAAATTCTCTAAGCTGTAAAATGAGAGGGTTCTATCAAGTCATCTTTATGGTCTCCTCCAGCTTTTGTATTCCGTGATTCTTTTCATGGTATGTAGGTTGAAGATGTAGAAAAGCCCCAGATATAAAAAGAGTCAAGTCATTGTTTCTAATAACATGATATGATTTCATACAGAGTTGATCCAACAGTTTGAGGTCTTATTAAACAATTTTAAATGTTTGAAAAATATTCAATTGACCAGAAAGTGGATGATTTTAGGTTGAACGTCCTACTAGACTACAAAGAACATAAAAATTAAAAATAGCATAATAAGGAAAATCAGTAAAATCAGTTTACTTAGTCCAATTTTTCTTTCTCTGATACTAGCTCCAAGGGGTATTTTTATGGTAAAAGATCCATGTTGACTCATGCTAAAGACTTCCAAAGCAAAGAGATAGCCTTTAAATGCCCATAGTGTCACCTTAACAATAAAGTTTTCGTATTTCAAGTTACCCACACCCTTCTGACAATTACTTTCAGAAAAAAAGTTTAAGTAGTATATGCTTTTCTTAGCAAATTAAGAACAAGACTCTTATGTTTTCTCTCTACGATCTCTTCCTAGGCAAGTCCATCCAATCCCAGAAGTATAACAAATATTTTTGTACAGGCAAACACCTAAGCATCAAATCCATATTGTCTGTGGAAAAGCTCCACTTGGAAGCCTCTGTGACAATTTAAATTCAACCTCACTGTTTTCCTGCCCAAATCTACTCCTCCTCCCAGGTTTCCTATCTTGGTTGTTTTCTCTGTCCACCAGTCGTCCAAGTTAAAACCTGGCAGTCATCTCTACACATATTTCTACCTCACACACCACATTCAAATGTTTTAAGAACCAGCAAATTAGTGGCAACTCTCTCTGTGTGTGTGTGTGTGTGTGTGTGTGTGTGTGTGTGTGTGTAGCTAAACCATTCTCTTATTTTCTGTGCAATGATATAGAAATTTCAGTGTACCAAGAGACAGAGTGCAGTTAAAGAATCTCACATGACATTTTATTTTCTGTCAAATGCAATCTTCCCTGCCCCCCAAAATAACTGGATATTATCTACATGGCTTTTAGCTTTCTGCTTCAATGTGGAAACTTCTAATTTTTCAAGCCGTCCTAAGCCTGAAATCAGTATGGCTTATTCATGATTGGGGCAAATGACAGAACTCAGTAACAAAAACTTACAAATCAAAACTCTGAAGGGAACTTCCAGGCTACTGCTCCAGCAAGAGGAAAAGGATGGGCTAAACCCTTGATTATTTTTCTTAGAATAGAGATTGAAATACTTTTCCTATTCTCCCCAATGGACTAATCCAATTAGCCTTTATCCAGGTGAAAACCGCTAGGGCTTAATCAAAGGGACAGGCCTTTATACATATACACCAGTGCTTCTGAAAGTGTAGTCTCTAGACCAGGAAATTCTTGGGTGCCACCCCAGAATTACCGAAGCAAAAACTCTGGGTACATACACAGCAGTCTATTTTGACAAGCCCTTCAGGTGATTCTGATGCATGCTAGTCTAAGACCACTGCTCTCCTAAACCAAAAACTGCAAGCGTTGAATTTAAATATGTCATCATATCTCCTTCAGTGTAGGTATGCAAATATTTACTGGAAAGGATATCATGAGCTTAGACCTACTTTGTTAAAAAAATAAGTCAACTTTTATAATAGGCAATATTATTAATAATCTCTAAACCTAAAAAAAGGAAAAAATCTTGATGTGGTAGCTCTAAATCTTACAAATTTGATCCCCAAAGAAAGCGGCTTTACTTTGTTTTGAAAAGTCTACTGTAGAACCCTTTCATATAGGGTTTCATTTCCTCATATCTATTCTTACCATTATGGCCTGAATTTATGTTATCATCATCATTTACAAACGCTATTTAGTAGTCTCCAAAAATTTACAGATAGTCAAATCATGTTACTCTATGGCCTCAACATTGCCTTGTAAAAGTGTTTTTTCCTATGTTTTAGTTATATCACTAATTACTCCTCGGTGCTGTGGTTTCAAACCTTCTTCCCATGCTCTCTGGTTTGGTCACATTGGACCATTCACCAAGGCTCAAACATGTATGTGCTTCAACAACTCGGCCTTTACTCATTTTGTTCTGCAAACGAAATCACCTCACTACATCTTCTATTAAAGTTCTATAGCTTCCTCTCAGATACTTTCTCCAATTCTTAGTGGAACTAATTTCATCCTTCCCTAATCCTGGGAAGAATGAAAGGGATATAATACCTCCTAATTTAGTGCTGTGTGTTACTATCTGATTTAATCTTTATAACCATATAAAACTACTTTTATGAACCCCATTTTACAGATGAGAAAGTTGAGGTTTGGAGAAATTAGGTAACTTGCCAAGGATCACACTGATAATAACTGGTGGAGATATGACGAAAACTCAGATCTATTTGTGGCTCATGGCTGATCTCTCCATTTATGATGATGTGCCTCCATCTAACCTTTATTTCAATATCTCATATTAAAGCACATATATGACTGTATCTTCCATAAACTCCTTGAAGGAAGATATCATTTGCCTCAGATGCCTGTTGCCATTACAATGCACTACATACACAAATGCTTAATAAAGGTTTGTGGTAATGAAATTGAATCAAATCCCCTCCCAGTCACTTTCAACTGAGATGTTTTTCAAATGCAGTAATCTCTCTTTAACTCTGATTCTTCCTTAGGGATATACTCTTTATTAATTTAGTCACTGCATGACGGGTGAGTGAATCAGTGCTGACACTAGTAAAATTTTCACATTTTTACTTCTGTAGTGCTGACGTTGCTGCTGGTGTGTGACAAACATCTTGGTTCAGCTCAGATTTAATAAACCAAATTGTTTGTACATGCTAATGTAATAGATGGCCCCCTTTCTTCTTGCAGAAATTGCAGCTTGATTTTTAATTATAAATGTCCTCGAACTATGTGCATTCCGCAAGCTACAAGTTCTTCCTTGTCTAAGCTTTACTTTTCAGAATGAAAACTAAAGAAACGAACCATATTTGTATCAAGAAATTAAATGCAGTAGTGAATCAAGCAATGGTTTTGAGAATTCAATAACTGGTCAACCTGCTTAAAAGTGATTGAAGCCAAATAATTGTCTCAAATTTTTGTTTCACATATTCTTTGTAGATGCAAAATAGGTTGACCCATCCAGATCAACAAGTTTAGGCCTTAAGAGTGGAGCAGCGGACTTCCCTGGTGGCGCAATGGTTGAGAATCCACCTGCCAATGCAGGGGTCACGGGTTCGACCCCTGGTCTGGGAAGATCCCACATACCAGGGCATCTAAGCCCGCGCACCGGAACTACTGAGTCCGCGTGCCGCAACTACTTGAGTCTGCAGCCTAGAGCCCATGCTTGGCAACAAGAGAAGCCCCCACAATGAGAAGCCCTTAACGAGGAGCCACCGCAATGAAGAGTAGCCCCTGCTAGCCACAACTAAAGAAAGCAAAGCCCACGCGCAGCAACGAAGACCCAATGAAACCAAAAAAAAAAAAAAAAATAGTGGTGCAGAAACTGGCTTGGCTTTAGGCCTGTATAATTCACACCTAGCTTGATCTCCTCCTGGGAACTGTAAGCATCAGCACATTTCTCCAACTCCCAGCTGCCCAATTAGCATCTCCCTATCTACACAGGCTTATCAGATGACCGGAGTCCTGATTGGCTACATCCTGATGGAAGTGCTTTTCTCTAGACACCACCTTCCCTTCCTTTTTATGGGTTTTTCTGGGGGTTCTGTCTTTGAACTTACCTGCTCTTTTAAAGGACTCAGCAGGCTGATTAGCTTCAGAGCTGATGCAAGGGCTGAAAAGGCTCAGCTAACTTACATTCTAAAAGCAAAGTCCAAAGAGACAGAGGGAAGGAAGGAAGAATTAAGACAGTTCCAATAGAGGCCACTATCGAGTGAACTATTGATCTTTCTGTAGAGATCAAGCACCATCTGGGAGGTATAAGAACAAAATTAAGTTGAATCCGTTATCTATTTTAAGAGGTCCAACCCAAATGATCAAAGCACAGAATTTTACTGAATTTCTTGAACTACCATTTGCTGTTGAAGAGATAAAAATTTATCTGAAGTCATTAAGACAACCCCAATTCATCTAATTCAACTGAATTGTTCTACGTTCCTCTAGTTTTTGAGCATAGCGGAGGAAATATAAGAATGAGTAATATCCTAATTGTTTTTACAGCTTTAATTGCTTTTTTACATTTCCAAAAGACAGCAATTCACGCCAGAATGTCACACTCAACTGATTTCCTGCTTTTCATCTATTTTTCACCAATTTCTCTTCCTGACCTTATTCTTTCACTCACCTCCTTCCTCTCAACATCTTTTCAAATTTCAAAGAGGCAAACACTGGGGCATAGCCAGGTTTGGGCAATAGGCTTAGGGCAGGAAGGTGTGGTTAGGGTGGAGGTGGTAAGAAGGCATTCTAGTTCTTTTATTTTCTCATTTCGGGTCTGGTTAAAAATGCAGCCTTTGTATGTGTGGGTGTTTTTCTATGATGCACAGGTATGCATAACACTATTCTCTCAAATGACTAATTATGAGTATGCCCATCTTGGAATAGTCTATGAATTTATATTAGCCACAAGGGAAATTCTACACGCAGAGGCAATTTTGCATGAGTGCCCAACTTTTGAAATGATGCAAACGACCAAATTAGTTCACAAAAAACAATAAGGAGATTGATTTTTTTCATTTGGTTTTTATTTTGAGTGGCAATAACCATATGCTAATTAAGGCACTTCTTTAAAAAATATCACTCTGAATAGATAAATACCTTCATAGGCATAAGCCAAATTTAATTCACCATTGCTCTGGTAACACTGACATAATGAAAGTATCCTGGAACTAATAATTTCCCAACAAAGAGGAGATAATTTAGTGATGCACAGGGAATTTCTGAGACTATGTGTCCAGAAATCTTTATAGAAAGATGTTTTGTGGATGGTTGATGATTTGGGGGTTGGATGGTTAGAAATGATGCTCTAGAATCAAAGAATGTTGAAACAGGAAAAGAACTTGAGACCACCTGGTACAACCTCTCATTTTATAGACAGAGATTCTGTAGCTCACAGATGAGTGACTCCAGGTCATCCATTCATTAGCGGCAGTGGTGGGTCTGGCTTTTCTTCACTTTCCATTAAGCCACACTTCTTTTTGTTCTAGGATGCTATGACTCTGAGAAAACTCTATCAGGTTCATACATGTTGAAAGAAGTAAAACACTCTTGGGTTTTTAACATTGTAAAGAATAGTGTGGATGGCATAAGTGTTTGTTACAACCTTAAATTTGATCAGGTAGAGTTATGTTCTTATATTAATGTCCACATATTTTTTTGTCTCCTGCCAAAATAATTATTTTATGGTTATGGCCATCTAAGAAAGTCACAAGGCAATGTAAATAGATATTTGTAATACGTGGGGAGTGCTCTGATTCTCAAATCCATTATAAATTACACACAAATAGTACCAAAAACCACTTAATTTCTGCTAGCTATTTTTTCTTATTTAGGAAGGTCCAGTCAAGTTTCATTCCAAATAGAAAAGTCAATATTAAAGTTTCTGTGGAAGTAGATTTTTAATGGAAAAAGGAAATAGGTGCATCAAATTGACTCTGAACAAATTTTACAAGGTTGAGTGGAAAAGCCCTTCGCTAACTCCTAGGAGAGAATCAATTCCATTTTGATCTTACTGAATGATATGAAGGTATCCTAGTCTCTAGATTTCAACATTGAAAATGTCATTTTCTTCTTATTTCTTAAATTTTTAAATCTACCTTTGGTTGTTTGACATAGTATCATCTGAGGGAAACAAGAAAATAAATATGAAGTACATTCAGGGTAAAAAACAAATTATTTTCCCGTCATAATTCTGTCAATTTGTGTGCATAAATCTGTCTAAATTACATACTTCTTTGCAATTTTCTGATGTAGTCTAAAAAACATTTAATCTTCTTTTTTGAAATATTTCTCTTTTCCATTATTTCTCATTCTATTTTCATTTTTCTGACTTTTCCTAATGATATCAGAGAAAAGAGAGGAAAAATAGTGAAACAGAGGAAGAGAATATACATAAAGTTTTTCTGTTTTTGTTTGTGATCAAGGTTAACACCAACAGTAATCAGTTGTATTGGTAGCACATACCCTTGATATGATGTGATTAGAATGGCACTTTACCTCTGTGGTCTTCCCCCCAAAAAACACATAACTCCAGTCTAATCATAAGAAAACATCAGTCAAATCCCAATTGAAGGGTGTTCTACAAAATGCTTGACCCATACTCAAAACTGTTAGGGTCACCAAAAATAAGGAAAGTCTGAGAAACTGTTAAAACCAAGACTAGTCTTAGGAGACATGACTGTTAAATGTAATGTGGTATCCTGGATGGGAACCTGAAACAGAAATAGGATATTAGTGGAAAAAGTGAAGACACTTAGATAAAATATGGACTTTAGCTAATAATGTATCAATCTTGGTTCATTGATTAATTGTGACAAATGTGTCCCACTAAGGTAAGATGTTAGTAATAGAGGAAATTGAGTGTGGGGTACATGGGAACTCTCTATACTATCTATGCAAAAACTCTGTAAATCTAAAACTGCTCTAAAACGTAAAGTTTTTTTTTAAGCACATTGGGGTCTCCACACCAACATAGGAAGAGGAGTGGGGAGGACATTTTAGGAGAAGGTACATGTGTGCAAAGGCATAGACACCATAGCCCACTCCCTTCTTTCCCCTCCATTTTACTTTTGAGGGAACCAAGAACTAGAAGCCCCAATATCTTACCTAATAAGATTACTGAAAGAACAATGGAGTTGGAGATAGAAATCTGGGCATCATTTTGTTTCTCCCACTTCCTAGCCGTATGACCTTGGACAAAGTGCTTAAATTTTAAAGCTTTTTTTATTTGTAAGATGGAATAAACAATGCCTGCCTAATTAGCAAGACAGTTATAAAGATTAATTGGGAAAAGAGTTATGAAATAACAAGGAAATATTGGGATTATTTTTTCTTTGCACATCCTGACTGCTGTGTCCATCCTTCTCAGGCCCGTGTGCTAGGTGAGTAGCTCTATTTCTTCCCTGATCAGTCTTGCTGCGCTGCAGAAATAGGTAAAGTAGTAACACAACCAGTGAAGAACAATGAGCTTGGTTCTAGGCCTTGCTTCACCTGGGAGATGGCTATATTGGAGTGTTTTAATGTAAGCATAGCGTCTGTGGTCATAAAGCCAGGGTTCAAAGCTCACATTCACCACCCTTTGCTGCATCAATTAATATCTCTATTATAAATTATGGATTATAAATTCCTTCATATCATTAAGCAGTTCTTGTTTAGTTATGCACTCAGTATTTGGTATATGTTATATGCTAAACAAATGACTGGTAATTTTGAGATTGAAATTTCTATGTGCCAAATTTCACATTTATGACTAAATCCATTGTCTTACTTCACCTTTGAAATTATTTTGACAGGAGGGAATTAACATGTTCCTTTTACAACTTAGGTTCTGAGAAGTAACCAAGGATATACTCCCAGTCCAGGCCTTGGCTTGTGCAAATATTAATACCTCCGTTTGGAATGCTCTTCTTCCTGATGCCATCACATTTCAGACTCTTACGTCTTATAAGCTTTTACATAAATGTCACTTTCTCCTTGAGGGCTTCTCTAACCATCCTATGTAAAATTTCAAATCTTATTCCTACCTCTCAACCTTCTCTCCCACCCTTTAACTTCCTAAATAACCTACTTTTACATTTTATTTATCATCTGCCTTTCTCTTTCCTTTACACACAGACACACACAGACACACACACACACACACACACACACGAATGTAAGCATCATCAGACTGGAGATTTTTGTCTGTTTTGTTTACAGCAATATTCCCAGAGCTGAGAAGAGTGCCTGGCACGTTGAATGAAGGAGTGAATAAATGAATGAATGAGGTTTAGTCCCATTTATTTTAGCAGGATGACCTCAGGCAAGATCATCGTATATCCTTTCTCTGTGAGTTCCTTTCTCTCTTCAATGGGAGTTGGGCCTGGTATCTACAGGTTATATTCAGTTCTACCATTTTTATCAAGGAGGATCTCTACAGTGAATAAGAAGATTTTCAAATAAAGTGTTTTTATATCATTGTGGGGTTTGTTGATATTGTTGTTGTTTTATTTGTTTTAATGTCACTTAGATTCCTTCATTAGAGATTAGGAGTACTGATTGGAATTCAAGAAGCTCTTGAATGTTCCGAATGAAATTTCAGCTGCCCAAGCTATGTCAGAGAGAAACAATTAAAATAAAACCTAGGAAGTTTCTTTACTGCATCTTTAGAAATTTGCTGGCTTACACTGTCCCATTTGTGCTAAGAGAAAAAAAGAACACGGGATGAGAATGGTGGGGTGGAATAATTTTAAAGCTCAAAAGGTTAATGACAGTGGGGGGTGGTACCTCGAGGCTCAAAGCACAATTAGAAAAGGAATTATATTCGCCAGGATGTTCTTCTTCTTTTGACCCATATTGGCTTAAGAATTTCAATTTATATAAAATGCTTTGGGTTTTCTGTTGTGTGATAGGAATTAATTTTCTTTAAATTCTAACTTCATTCACATGAGTCTTTCTGTAAGTATGAACTGGGAAGAATTTAAAGGAAGTTTAGCACATAGACCAGTTGTTTTCATATTAAGAATCACATAGGAATCTTGGAAAAATACAGATTTCTGGGTCCTTCTGAAGCCCTGTAACCTCCATAAGAGTAGGAATTTGTCATTTTTGTTCACTGCAGTATCCTTAGCATCTACAGTACCTGGCACATAGCAGGTGCTCAACAAATAATGTTGAATGAATGAATGGGAATCTAGGATGGAGGAGTCATGAGAACTTGAGTCTTTGAAAGTTTCCATGGTGCTTCTGCTGTAGGAGGTCCCCCTCCCCGACCCCAACCGCAACTGAGAAACCCTAATTTATACTTTCAAATTATTCACCACTGTATGGTAGTGATGTCATCACTGTTGTACTGTTTTTCACTGTTTAATATTTTTAATACTTTCCTGACTTTTCAAACACTTTTATTGTTAAATATCACACACATAGAGAAAACCTAAATGTCAGCTTAACAAACTATTGTAAAGCAAAGAGCCATGTGACCACTACCCAGGTCAAGAAATAGAAAATTATCACTCTCTAGAAGCTCCCCTCGGGCCTCTTCCCAATCATGATATCCTCTTTCTCCCCTGAGAAACTCACAACCCTGACTTTTCTGCTACTCAAGTCCTTGCTTTTCTTTACTATTTTCCCATCTACACGTGCATCCCTAAACACAATAACTTAGTTTAGCTTATACATAAATAGAACCATACAGTGTGTTTGTGTCTGGCTTCTTTTACTCAGTCTATGTTTGAGCAATTCATCCACACTGCTGTGAATGTCTGTTCGTTCATTTTCTTGCTGTTTGCTATTCCATGTACGAAAGGGTTAATCTGCATGACCTTACCATTATTACCAGAAGTGGGAGTCAGGTTGTTTCCTGACCTTTTCATCAGCAAGAGAAAATATAGATATAGATACATAGATGTAGATACAGATGTACAGATACCATATGAGTGTCATATATATAAAGTTGTGCTTTAAAAGAGTATACCCAGCAAACAAGTTGTATTTATCAAGTAACAATTTAGTGGATTTGTGTTAATCAAAGAATATAAAACTGCTTCTCAGAGCTTTGGAGTAGGCTGAGTTGGTAGGTGCTCTCTGCCTCTTACACGGAAGCTTACAGAGCCCAGGGAGAGTGTAGGCCAAATGTTGACAAGTGTGGGCTTTGGAGTCAGGCTACTTGGGTTTGATCACTGCCTCTTCCATTTACTACCTGTGTGCTCTTGGGCTACTTGCTTACTCTCCCTGAGCCTCAGTTTTCTTGTCTATAAAGTGGGGGCTATGATAATAATACCTCATACGATCATTGCAGTGATTAAAAAGATAACGTCTGAGAAGCACCTGATTAATATTGGGCACTTACCATGGGCCAGGCATGCCACTAAGGGCCTCTAAGGGCTTTATGTATAATTAATTCATTTAACCTCCTTTGACTTAGAGATCCACCAAGGAAATGTGGGAAGTGCAGGGGTATGAAAGGCAAGAGCAACTTGAGGTTTGGGTTTCTGAGGTCAAATGGGTTCTATTCCAATTCTCCTGAACATTTTAAAACAGCACAGAATAACTGCTAAAAGTGAACCTTGGAAGTTATTTAGAGGCACACTTGTGAGGGATGCAATTTTTCAATGTCTCTTCTTTATTAATGAACCGTGACTCATTTTATAAATAAAATGGTCTCTTTCTCCAGCTGTTTCCTTTGAACAGAGAAGGTTTATGCTGGCAGAGTTACATCAGATTAAGAGCTTCTTTATCTTTTTCTGGAAAGTCATACATTATAGGTCTAGAGGAATATATTAATAAAGAAGTATGTCTCTAGTAAGAGACATGATAGCACGACGAGAGATTTTAGTTATAATAATAATGTGTATTAACATTTATTAGTTGCTCATCTTTGTGTCGTAACACTAGGCACTGAAGTAAGTACATGTCATAAGATGGTGTTTTTCTCTGTGTGCTTCCCTTTCTTTTCACCTCATTCAATTAGAAAGTTAAAGCCGAAGGAGAAATGTAGGCTGGGGGAGTGGGGTGTCTCAGGGATAACCAGTGTGATCCCACGTACATCCCCCTTCCATCCCTCTCAAACAAACTGCTATTGCATGGGGATCTAGAATTGTGTGTTCAATACATTAGCATTGTGCCACATGTGCTAGCGAGCACTTGAAATGTGACCAGTCTGAATTGAAATGCACTGCAAATGTAAAATACACAACAGGTTTCAATGACTTAGTACAAAACAATTAATGTAAAATATCTCATTAATATTTTACATTGGTTACACGTTAAACTAATAATATTTTGGATATACTCAGTGAAATAAAATATATTATTAAAATTAAGTTAATGTGTTTCTTCTAACTTTTTAAAATACAGCTTCTAGAAAATTTTAAATTACATATACAGCTTGCATTATATTTCTATTAACACCACTGGTTTAGAACCTGGAGCAATTCAGAGTAAAGGGACAATGTGCAAAGGACTGAGGTTAACTTTGAAAACAGCCAACAGGAGTGGGAAGTGTTAAAACAAACTAAATTGAGTTATTAAAATAAAGTTCTATTTCTTACATGCCTGAGTTTTTCTGCTGATATTCACAACTGATGCCTGATCTCATTTAATCCTCACAACAACCCTATGAAGATATTACCCCTGTTTTAAAGCTGAAGAAACTGAAATTGAGAAATGTTAGTGGACTAAGCCCAAATCACACATCCAGGTACTGGATCAAAGGCAAGAAGTCTTCCTCTGGAGCCCTTTTTAAATATCAGGCACAGCTGCCTCCCTAGAGCATAATGGCTGCAGAAAAATAGCTACTAAAATCAGTGCATTTGGCATATCTGATGCACTTTTTCTTCTTCAAAGAACAAATAAAATCTAAACTATCAGCCAGGCTGACATCCCCAAGATGGTCCAGTGCATGTCCCTACCTCTGAAAGGCAGAATGAAATTCAAATTCTGAATCAAAAGAGGTGCCTAGATGCTTTCAAGTTCCATTCTTGCAGTATAAGAAATTGCCTCCATACAGTATAATTCTTACCTTATGTTTGTATAGTTTTCCGCAGTTTACTAAACACACTCTCATAAATGATTTCTTTAATGACAACTGGGAACTAGGAAGGATTAAGTGACTAGCACAGGGTCTAATAACTCACAAGGCTGATGAATCTTAGATGAACTCTCTTGCCACTGCAAGGTGTTATATTCCACAACACTCCCTGTAGGAAATAAGCAAAAATCATTTATTCACTCATTTATTCATTTGCTAAATAGCAATTGAGAGTCTATTGCTCTGTGTTAGGGATACAATGATGAACAAAATTTGATATCTGCCCTTAAAGAAGAAATTCTAGTGGAGAGGAGAGGCTTAAATATAAATAATGATCATTGGTTATGTTTCTCTGGAGAATCCTGACTAATGCAAATGCTGGAGGAAAGGGAGAGGGAGAAGGCAGTGATGACTCCCAAGTTTACAGTTTGGCACTTACAAGTGTTGGGGAGGTTAGTCATTGACCAATATCAGTACCGCAAAAGGAAAAAAAATCACTTTCCAATTAGTTGTTTTCCATTTCCCCCCTCTTTTTAGCAAGCACAAATTCATCAAAGCTAGTTATTACAAACTCACACACATGTGTATTTAGTTCTCTTTCTCCAAGTGGGTTTGATGTCTGCTATATAATTTTCCTCACTATATTGAGTTAAATAAATAACTAAATAAAGAACTAAGTAACTGAAAGGACTTAAGTTCTGGTATAGATAGCATGTAAAAAAGCACTATAAAATCCTGGGCTGACAGGTATCATTATGTATAGAGAATATAGAGAGATGGGGCAAAGAGAGAACCTTACGAGATTTTATCACTTCCCAATTATGCTGAGACTGCAGTGGACTGCCAGATGTACTGTGCGAGACAAGATGACCAGGGCTTTTGTTTAACCCACTCCCTCCAAGTCCCATTTTTAAATTGTGCACTTGACTCCATTTAAAAGATCAAATGTTGAAGTCTTGGAAAACAAGCAAAAAAAAATTCTTTAGGCCCTTCAGAGAGAAGTGGCTACTTATGAAAGGACCTGGGTCAGCACTTCACTTTCTAGGAGCAGGTGAGGTTATTTGTAGATTTCTCTTTTCTACCTTTTTCTCCTGCTAATGGTTTCCTTTAATGTTATCTTCCCTTTGATGATTTCCCTGTTGATAGAGACTCCAAAGAAGGTCAACAAGAAAAATGAGATGCTCAAATGCTTCTCAGCTGACTTTAAAAAGATTTGTAGGGCAGCAAAGTTCTACAGCAGCCATGCAAAAAGTTTCAAGCATTCTACGGACCAGGGAATATTTTCGCTACATGAGCTAACTAGCTTTTCCTGTCTTAATACTGTCTGGTAGGATGGCGTTTGTGCAAGTGAGCACATGCAGCCTGAATAAACACAGATCCAGTTAAGAAACACAATTTCCTTACAGTATGCCCTAATTTCTGTTAGGAGATAGGTATCAGATACTCTAGAGATGGCATATGAGATGAAAAAGGGTTTGCAAACTTCTAATAGCCATGGAACTTGTTTTCAAACAAAATATTACACTGAAGTCCAATAGTATAAACCTAATACAAGTAGAAAGCTAGAATAGACCCCTTACTCAATCCCTTTTGTCTCTTGAAGAGTCCCTTAAACAAATCAATGTGACTCTTAAGGCTCCATAGCGGAAGTATGGAAACTACTCATTCAAATAATATGTGGAGTTTATTATGTACATCATAAATTCACTCATGGATAATAATAGTTGGATTTTGAAGCACTTTTATTCTGAGTATGGTACTAAATGCAAATATTTTGGATTTTAAAAGTAATCGTTCTTACTGTACATAGAAGAAAGCATGTTTGATAGATTTACCCTGTGTTCAGTTGGTAAATAATATCTATTAAAATTATTGCCCAAGATACGTGATTAGGATTTTGATGGGTTAGCATTTCATGACAAAGTTACTTGGATGCATTCATTTCTGATAATATGACAGATGAGAGATCCTGAAATCTGCCAGGTAGAAAACATCTAGCAATATGGGGGGTGGGAATACACACATACTTACACACACTCACACTCACACATACACACTTCTAAATCAGTGGAAGAGAATGGAAGAAGATAAGAATCATCCAAGGCTAAGAACAAAGAAGAACAAACCAGTTTATAAAGGAAAATAAGCACTGAAATTGCCCTAAGTGCATATATAAGACTGTGTGACTAAGAGCTTCCACACAAGGCAGTTTGTATGAAGGAGGGGACTGTGAGCTAAGCCACAGGGTTCTGCAGAGTAGATAGCCTTCGTCTTACCCACATAAAACCGAGCACAAGAGGGCTTGTACTGTATTTGCTTGCAAAGTCAACTGTTTCAGGAATTTTGAAAGTTGGTTAACTTCACATTGGTGGCTTGAAATAAAGCTATGGTGAGAATATTACACCACAGAAATCCATATAGGCTATAAATCAGGGCCTCTTTTTTTTTTTTTCCACACAGTCATTTCTTAAACATTTACCAGTACATCACTGGCTACTTTATAATAAAAAGCCTGACTTAACACTAAACGAAAATCTCCACAGAGAGCAAATAGCAAAGGAGAATGTCTGTTTTAGTCTAAGCTCTATGTAGAAGGGGGGAAAAAAAACCAATAAAACTTCCTCTGAGACTTCAAGGTCAACTTTAGCTCTCAACACATTTAGTCATGAATGCATATAATTACGTAAAGAGAAAAGATTTCTAGGGCAAAATTTTTACGTTAAAATTTAGAGTTAAATTTTAAGTTACAATCTAGAGCTGGGTCAGGGATGGCATAAGATGAGCCTAAAACATCTTGTGCCAGAAAGCAAGGAAGTGATCAAAGAATGATGAGGACATAGCAAAATGACACAGAGCCAGTTTGACAGAGCTCCTGGACAATCTGTATCATACCAATACAATAGAATATTATTTAGCAATAGAAAGAAATAAACTACTGATGCTCACAACAATATGGACAAATCTCAAATGCATCATGTTTAATGAGACAAAAGGAGAACATTAAGACTACATACCATATAATTCCACTTACATAAAACATTAGAAAAAGGAAAACTATAGTGACAGAAACACATCAGTTGTTGCCAGGGGTCAGTATTGAAGGGCAGTGGACTGACTCCAAATGGACATGAGGGAACTTTTTAGATGATGACATTGTTCTCTTTTATGACTGTGGTGGTGACTTCCTCAATAAAGCGGATGAAAAGAAAAAAAGAGGAAAGCTATTGTCACTATGTTAACATCAAACAAAATAGACTTTAAGGTAAGAAGCACTACTGGACAAAAAGGACATTTCATTATGATGAAGGCTCAATCTGCTAGGGAAATGGTAGAATTCTAAAGCTGTATGCCCCAAATAATATAGTTTCACTATATGTATAAAGCAAAAATTCTAAAAACTAGAAGGAGCAATAGATAATTCCGTAATCACAGTGAAAGTCGTTAATATCTTTTCCAACGACTTTTAGAACAAGTACACCTTCCACACAAAAATGAGTAAATTAACAAACAATTGGTAACAAACTTGACCTTACTGACACCCAACCACTGCAGAGTACACATTCTTTTCATGTGCATATGGAATATTAATCAAAATCAGCGATTTCTCAACAAATTTTAGATAATTGAACTCATTCACAGTATGTTCTCTGAACACAGTGGAAATAAGCTAGGAAAAATGTTGAGAAAAGATAACTAGAAAATCCCCAACTGCTTCTGTGATATAATAAAGAATACATCTGATCTCTTTTATGGGTTCCTGGTTCATAGCACAGAGAGCTTCAAAACCCTTGGAATCTCCCGATAGGATTGTCTTTTGTTTTTTATAATGAGTCACTTTTGACTATACCTGAGTTTATGCTATAAGGTCACTCATGGTGAGCTCTTAGATAGTGTCAAGGGAGGAGCTGACCACATCAGAAAAAATAAGCACCTGATTAAAGGGTCCGAACTTTCAGCCCAATTCCTTGACTTCAGGGAAAGGAGCAGGCTTTTGAGTTCAATCATGTAGCCAATGATTTAATCCATCATGATTGTATAATGAAGGCTTGATTAAACTCTGAACACGAGGCTCAAGAGAGCTTCCTGACTGGTGAATATATTGATGTATATATGTACATATAGAGAGAGGGTGGCTGCTCCCTAACTCCATGGGGACAGAAGCTCCTGTGTTTGGAATCCTTCCAGTCTTGCCCTATGTACTGCTTGTGGTTGTTTATTTGTAACCTTTATAATAAAAAAGTAAATGTAAGTATGGTGCTTTCATGAGTTCTGTGAGTCATTCCAGTGAATTACTGAACCTGAGGGTATTATGAGAAGCCCTGTCTTCGTATCCAGTAGGGTAAAAGTGCAGATGCATTGGAACACCCAGGATTTGCAGGTAGTGTTTGAAATGGAGCAGTCTTGTGGACCCTTAACTTTTGGGGTCTGTGCTGCCTCCGTGAAGCTAATGTCAGGATTGAATTGAGTTGTCGGACACCTAGATGGTGTCAGAGAATAGATGTCAAAATGTAATGTGGAAGTTAAGAAATACACCTCTTAATAATTTATGGATTAAAAAGAAACACTATTGTATTTCAAAACATTGGGAGGTACAGTTGACCCTTGAACAACACAGGTTTGAACTGTGCAGGTCCACTTATACACAGACATTTTTCAATAAATATATTGGAAAAAATTTTTGGAAATTTGCAATAGTTTGAAAAAAACTCACAGGTGAACTGTGTAGCCTAGATATATTAAAAAAATTAAGAAAAAGTTAGGTATGTCATGAATGCATAAAATACATGTAGATACTAGTCTATCATTATATAGGCATAAGTGAGTGAATTTAACATAAAGTTAATAATGTGTTAGTTTTCTTACTGTTTTATAACTTTACTTTCAAAGAATACTGTACAGTATGCCTCTCTCTCTCTCTCATAATTGGAGAAACTGCCTATCAGCCTATTATCACAGGTGTCTTTTTTTAATGTAACAATGTTTTCAATACTATATTATGAATATGACTGTAATACTGTATGCCACAAAAATTGTATAATAATTCATTCATTGGTGTATAGGCTGGGCTATCATGAAGCAATCTTATCCATTATACTAGGTTACCATAAAGCAATCATATTGCTGCTTCTTTGTTATCAATGCATGAATGGCTACACCTGTAAATAATTATGAACTTATTTTTCACATTATCTTTTCATTTGTGATGTCTACTGTTAGTAATACATATAACATCTACAATGTTTTGTATCATATAAGAAAATATTGATGTAGATACTGACAGACGATTCATCTTATAAACAGACAATGTAAGCTTACAGTATTGATAAATACAGTAAAGTACTGTAAATGTATTTTCTCTTCCTTATGACTTTCTTAATAACATTTTCTTTTCTTTAGTTTACTTTATTGTAAGAATACAGTATATACTATATATAACATACAAAATGTATAAATCGACTGTTTATGTTATCAGTAAGGTTTCTGGTAAACAGTAGGCTATTAGTAGCTAAGTTTTGGGGGAGTCAAAAGTTATATGCAAATTTTCAACTGTGTGAGGGTTTGCCACCCCTAACCCCCGTGTTGATCAAGGAGTCAACTGTATTTAGAAGTAAATTATAATGTTATGAACACAGCATATCAAAACTTGTAGGATACAGCTGAGCAGTGCTTAAAGATAAATTAATAGACATAAATGCATATCAGAATAGAAAAATAAAGCAAAAAATCTAAATTTTCACCTCAGGAAGCTAGAAAAGAATAGCAAATCAGAACAAAAAATGTAGAAGAAAATAAATAATAATGATAATAGAGAAAAACGAAAGAAATAGAAAAAAGCATATTATAGGAAAAAATTTAAAGCTAAAAGCTGATTCTTTGAAAAGGTTAATAAAATTGAAAAATTCACCAGGACTGATTAAAAAAAGAGAGAAAATACAAATTAACAAAAGAAAGAGTAAACAGATGATGTCACTACAACTCCTACAGAAATAAAAACAAAACACAAAAAAATGAATATTATATACATGACACCAAAGACTGTGACAATTTAGATGAAATGAGCAAATTTCTGGAAAAATACAAAACTTTTATCAAAACTTTCAAAAGGGGGTTTCCCTGGTGGCGCAGTGGTTGAGAATCTGCCTGCCAATGCAGGGGACACGGATTCGAGCCCTGGTCTGGGAGGATCCCACATGCCGCGGAGCAGCTGGGCCCGTGAGCCACAATTACTGAGCCTGCGTGTCTGGAGCCTGTGCTCCACAACAAGAGAGGCCGCGATAGTGAGAGGCCCGTGCACCGCGATGAAGAGTGGCCCCCACTTGCCACAACTAGAGAAAGCCCTCGCACAGAAACAAAGACCCAACACAGCCATAAATAAAAATAAATTAAAAAAAAGACGCTGCTATGAAATATATTGTAGTACTGGTTAATTAAGCTACATATTAAAAAAAAAAAAACTCTCAAAAGAAGAACCAGAAAATCTGAATAGTCCAGTATCTATTAAAGAAACTGCATATACAATTTTAAACTTTCTCACAAAGAGAATTTCAGGACCAAATCACTTCACCATTCAATTTTTCCAAACATTTAAAATAAAAATAATATACCAGTCTTGGAGAAATTCTTTCAGAAAACAGGTTAAAAAGGAAGTCTTCCTAACCAATTTTATGAAGATGATGATTAAATGTAATGTGGGATCCTGAGTGGGACTCTGGAGCAGAAAAGACATTAGGCAAAAACTAAGGAAATCTGAATAAACTACAGACTTTAATTAATAATAATGTGTTAATGTTGGTTCATTAATTATAGCTAATGTACCATACTTATGTAAGATGTTAATAAGGCAAACTGAGGAGGTATGTGGCAACTCTCTGTACTGTCTTCTCAATTTTCTGTAAATCTATAACTCTTCTAAAAAACTGTCTATTAAAAACCTTAAGAGATAAGAATATTGTAGAAATATAATAAATATAGGGATACTACAATAAAATAACAGCTTTTATATTGAGATAACTATCAAAAACAAACATACAAAAATAGATTTTAAAATAAAATAGACTTTTGCACCTTAATGTTCATATTAGCACTATGTGCAATAGCCAAGACATAGAAGCAACCTAAATGTCTATCAACAGATGAATGGATAAAGAAGATGTGGTATATATATAACACACACAAACACATATTCAATATATGTGTATACGTATATTTATTTATACATGTACACACATGGACTGTTACTTAGCCATAAAAAAATGAAATAATGTAATTTGCAGCAACATGGATGGACCTAGAGGTTATCATACTAAGTGAAGTAAATCAGACAAAGAAAGGCAAATATCATATGTTATCACTTATGTGGAATCTAAAATATGATGCAAATGAACTTATTTACGAAACAGAAACAGACTCACAGACATAGAAAACAAATTTACGATTACCAAAGGGGAAAGTGGGGGAGGGATAAATTAGGAGTTTGAGATTAACATATACAAACTACTATATATAAAATAGATAAACAACAAGGTCTTACTGTGTAGCACAGGGAACTATATTCAATATCGTGTAATAAACCATAGTGGAAAAAATATGAAAAAAAAAATACACACACATATATGAATCACTTTGCTATACACCAGAAACTAACAAAACATTGTAAATCAACTATACTTCAATAAAAATAAATACATAAATAATAAAATAGATTTTAAGGCTGAAGAGTATTAGTAGGGTTAAAGAATGTCAGTGTATAATGATAACAGCTTCAAATAGCCAGGGGGATATAGCAAATCTAAATCTGTATGCACCCAAGATACAGATTCATCTAAAATATAGATTCAAATATCTAAAGCAAAATTGGACCAACCTATCAAAAAATGTATAAACTTGCCATCATAATGAGAGATATTAACTCACTTCTCTTACCATTTGATAGATCAAGTAGACCAAAAAGACAGAATATAAAATATTTGAACAATATAACTAATAAACATTATCTAGTGGATATATATGGAGCCCTGTACCCAATAATTGAAGAACACACATTCTTTTCAAGCACACGAGACCAAAAACTGATTACATATTGAAACATAGAGAGGGTAAAAATGAATTCTAAAAATCAGTTTCATAGAGATTACTTTTCTGGCACCAAGAGAATTAAGTAAAAAACAAATAACAAAAAATAACTTAAAGCTTCAAGTCTGGAAATTTTTTAAAAAGACCTTTAAATTACCATTGAATCAAAGAAGAATCATAACATCACTATATATATCAAGTGTGTGTGATGCAGTTAAAGCAGTACTTAAAGAAAAAACTACAGCTGCAAGTATGTTTATTAGAAAACAAAGAATGGCTGAATAATCATGAACTAATTATATAACAGAAGTTAAAACAACAGAATAAAATCAAAGAGAGTAGAAGATGTAAATAATAAAAAATATGGATGGAAATTAATGAAATAAGAAATAAAGCTATAATAGAATCAACAAAACCAAAAGTTTATATGAAAAAATTAACAGCATTAACAAAATGTTGTCAACACTGATCAAAATAATAAATAATAGAGCAAAAACACCAAGAGTGAAAATGTAAAAAATGTAAAAGAACAAAAATATAGCAGATTAAGGGAATAATCAAGAAGTTACCAGGAACAAGTTTACACAATAAATTTGAAAATTTATTTGAAAAACTAACTCAAGAAGTAGGAGAAAAATACATATTATTCTGTAACCACAAAAAATTGAATTCATATTTTAAAATTTTTCTATGAATAAAATTCCAGGGCTGATGGCTTTAGAAGGTTAGTTTCACCAAACATTCAAAAATCAGATAATTACAACCTTATACAAATTTTTCTAAAGAATTGAAGAAGAGGGAATGCTCCCCAACTCATCCCGATCGATCCCCGACTGGAAAGCACAGTATGAGAAAGGAAAATCAAAAAGTCAGTCTTACTCCCAAACAGATTTTTTTTTAAACCAACAAATTAAACTTAACATTATATGAAAAAGACAGTATTTCATGGCCAAGGGTGGTTTATCCTAGGAATGCAATGTTATTTTAACATTAGACAATATGACAGTGGAAAGGGGCATAGGTAAAACCCCTATTAAACTTCCTCTCCTGTGCTTGGAGTAAAAATTGAAAATGGATCTCCTCTTGCACAGAACTATGGGCACAGTGATAAGTCCTGTGTGATACCATTAAACATCCCGAGGAATCAGTATTTTCAGACGTTATATCTTTGCATCTATTTGGTTTGAGGGATAAAAATATCATCCTTCTCCACATTCCCTAATCAGAAGCATCTTCCTCACAGAATTCCAGTGTCACCGTCCACCATTAGACACCACGACTTTGATTTAAAGGGACCATTTCCATGGGCCTCCGACTAAGAGTTATTAATCTGTAAGCACATACCAGTTTGCTAGGTTGCGTTCCCACGACAGCTAGCTGAGACCTAGAATCTGAGGGAACAGGACATAGGAATACAATTTCCAGTGGGAGAAGTTTCAGAAAATTGGATCCTTCAGAGGATGAAAATAATGATCCCAGAATCACTGCTGTACTGGCACTTCCCTCAGCTCACAGCCTTAGTAACGTGATGAGTGGGTGTTTTGGCGTGGTAACGAGGGATGAAGGTCTGGATCACCTCTCTAGGGAAGCCATCTAGCCCAGCAGATCTACTAGGTGAGAACAAGAGGAATTTAGAATAGAAAGTAGAGGAGGGAGATAATGATTATCCATTGTTATTCTAACACCAGTTGCAACTGCAAGGACTATAGTTTGTCCCACTAACATTTCACAAGGTTTGTCCACGAAAAGACCAAAGAAATCCTGAAGGAGCTGTTTCCAGATGGGATGATCTTATTATATAAACAGACCACCCCATGCAAAAGGATGATTGTAGCGGATACTGTGGTACACTGTACAAATCTCCTCCTTCGGGATTGAGTCCCTCATTCCCCTAGCGGCTGACAGCTCAAGGTGAAGTCCCTACCTGGGACCTATCTCAGTCAAAGGAAGCTGCCTCGCCCAAGGCTGTCCCCCTTCCTGGATGCCACATGCATCGCATGACTGACTAACAATGGGGGTACAAAGACCTGGTTCCTTTATCTCAACTCTGAAGGACCACCCCAAAGAGACCTTTTTTGTGACCCCATAACATCCCCCTCTGATCAATCCTGTTGCCTTTATTTCTCACAGCTGTTTTTCCCAAGAGCCCCCCTATTGGGTTGTTTCCGGCACTCAAATCTTTCTTGACAGAATGCAAATAGCACAAGTGCCCTTCTACTGTTTAGTGAAGCTAAGATGTTTGAATATGTAATATGAAATAGAAAAATGTCTCTTTACATAGCAAATCTTTCCTATTGACTGATACTTTCATTAATAATTTAGATAAGCGTATGGAAGTCTTAGCATTCAGTGTTTCATTAATTCAAAACACTTTTCTTTATCACCTATAATGTACAGAACTGTTTCAGGTTATGGGAATGCAGAGATGATTTAAACACAGTCTCAAACCATACGGAGCTTACAATTAAATTGGAAAAAAAGAAGTATATGGGGAACTTAAGTATATAAAAATAGGCTCAGGGCTTCCCTGGTGGCGCAGTGGTTGAGAGTCTGCCTGCCAATGCAGGGGACACGGGTTCGAGCCCTGGTCTGGGAAGATCCCACATGCCGCGGTGCAACTAGGCCCGTGAGCCACAACTACTGAGCCTGCGCGTCTGGAGCCTGTGCTCCGCAACAAGAGAGCCCGCGATAATGAGAGGCCCGCGCACCGCGATGAAGAGTGGCCCCCACTTGCCACAACTAGAGAAAGCTCTTGCACAGAAACGAAGACCCAACACAGCCAAAAATAAATAAATAAATAAACTCCAATCTCTAAAAAAAAAAAAAAAAAAATAGGCTCAAACACAGAAAGAACAGTATAAAGAAGGCTGGGGTGGGAACTTAGATTACTTCCAGTTGGGTATATCCAGTAAGTTTTCTTGCAGAGGGTGCCATTTCAGCCGGCACTTGGAAAACAGGTGTGAGTGGGATTGATGAGGAAGAGGAAAGTGCACCTTGAGCAGAGAGAACTGAATGAGGAAAGGCATCAAAGTGTTGCAATGTGGGGCTTATGTACGTGGGGCAGCAACTGCGTTTGGATGGGTTTGGGTTGCTGAGAGAGATGGAAGGTAGACAGCCTGGAAGGAGAGCTTGGGACTGCATTGTAAAGGGCTTTGAATGCTTGCTTAAAAATATTGAACTGTATACAAGTAAGAGGGAATCAAAGAAAATTTGAGCGAGGGATGATCTCAGATCTGTGTTTTAGGACAATAGCCAATGACCTGCAATCAGGAGGTGTGAATTCAATTCCCACCTCTTCTAGCTGTGTGTCCTTGAATAAATTTTATAACCTCTCCGTGTTTTGGATTCCACGTCTGGAAATAAAGCTAGATTTCAACTATTTTTCTTAAGCAAAGGGATAACTTACTGACAATCAGAGATTATAGGGAATGCTGTCTCTGTAATATAGGCATTGATAATATATTGTCTGGTTATTAACAGATTCTCTGTTTTTTTAATATTTATTAATTTACTTGGCTGCAACGGGTCTTAGTTGTGGCACGCAAGATCTTCGTTGCGGCATGTGGGATCTTTCCTTGTGGCTAGTGGGCTTCTGTCTAGCTGTGGTGCACGGGCTCCAGAGCGCACAAGCTCAGAAGTTGTGGCACAGGCTGTAGAGCGTGCGGGCTTAGCTGCACCCCCCAACCCCGGCATGTGGGATCTTAGTTCCCCGACCAGGGATCGAACCCCCATCCCCTGCATTGGAAGGTGGATTCTTAACCACTGGACCACCAGGGAAGTCCCCCAGATTCTCTGTTTTGATAGACCCAAACTGTGGGTGTGATCCTTTCATTCTCCCAACCTGAGACATCAGTGAAGGCATTGAGTAGTTATGTTCTAAGATGGGAACTCTGAGTCCTAAACACCTCTGCGTGTGTGTGTGTGTGTGTGTGTGTGTGTGTGTGTGTGTTGGTAGGGCTCAGGGGAGGCAGTAGAAGTGAGAGATGTCTTGATTGGTTCTTAACAATAATGGCTGCCATATATTACAGATTTACTATGTTCCAGACACAGTACTAAGCGCTTTAAACATATTTTCTCACTTAATCAACACAATTTTGTAAGAAAAGTCCTGGGGAACATTGGACCACTTGTCCATGCATCTGCTGTAAAGATGTTAGTAGGGAGAACAAAGCTTTATGACTATATAACAAAGGTATTTACCCCTTATGTAGTGACTGGAAGATTCTGATTATAATCAATTAACTTAAAGAGTCAGCAGACACTGAACCTACATGTAGTTAACTGATGGAGCAGTGAAAAGGAGCAGAGTACAGTCCCAAGTTGACACTCTTCCTCATTTTAAAATGATGAGAAGTTGTTTTGGATTCTAGCCTGGGAAAAGGAGTAAAGATGATTCATTTACTAATTTGCTGAATGACAGATATTTGAGCTGTGCATTGGTCACTGATGCTGGAGGAAATATATTCTTCCACGTTGTTATTTTTTTTAATCTCAGAAATGTATCATGATTTTAAAAATCCCAAGTATTTCTTTATGATACTAACAATAAGGCCCGTTTTCCATCTCATCAGAAGCATCCAGGTTCACTGTAAACCCTTCAAACTCTCTGAGCTTCAGTTTTCTCATCTATAAATAGGAATAATTCTTAACTTGCAGAGATATTGTGAGCATTAGAAATAATGTGTGCAAGACACCTCGAACACAGCCTGTCACACAGTAAGTGCTCAGTTAAAGGTGTCCATCCAATCACTTCTGCTTTACTTTCTATATAAGCAGATTGCTATAATTTTGCACAAGTAGACACATGCTCTTTATAACATCTTTCAAACTACTTAGTTCCTTTATCATAATAAATGAGGAGACTTATAAACGTCTAATGGAAAAAGCTCAAGACACTATCTTCATGCTAAGATGTTGTGACTTGTAAGACTTGTGATGCGAACCCTATGTAACACTTTTTTCAGCCCTCTCACCAGTTCCCTATCTGCAACCTTATATGGCAGCTAAACTTAGCTACTCGTATCTCTTCTACACATGATGTTTCCTCATGATACTGAAATGACATTTTCGTATTTTTCTGCCTGGTTAATTCCTCTGCAAGCACTATAGCCTCCATGAAGTCTTCTATTCTCCATTCCCACCCCATTCCCCTGGCTGAATTTGGTACTTTTCTCCTGGGTTTCCACAGCATTCCATGCTTACTTTGGCATGCTGAGTAACACACTGAATGGTTACAGATGGTTTTCTTAATTATTTCTCCCACTAGACAAGAAATCCTTAGTACTGGGGTATGTGTTTCTAATCTAAATATTGTCAGAGTCCTATACAGTCCCTGGCTCATGGTTGGTGCTCCACTAATGTTAGTTAATTGTTGAATGAGCATGAGGTGGGGTAACAAATGTCAATCATTTCCTCTCCAGGGACTAGTGCTATCAACATGGTATCCACATTCTTAAGGATTCTTATCCTTAAGAATGTAACGATAAAAAACATACCCTTTGCTAGTAAAGGCTTTTGGTTCTGATATTGACAACATGATATACATTTTGGAATAAAAAAGAAGTCCCTCATAATGGTAAGTCTTTAAGTGTCTCTAATAACTGATAAAGAATGATAGTTATTAAGGGATTTATCTAAAATTTTCCCAAAACCATATATTCAACAAGTATCAACTCTTCAAGCTAACAAAAAGTCAAACATAATAATATTTAATTTGGAGGCCCCAAACCATCTTCATTCAAGTTTTAAGGGACTACCTCCTGATTCAATATAAGGATTTTATTACTAAGTGAGTTAGTTCATAGCTACCCTATTTCTTTTCTTTTCTGATTTGTTAAACTTTAATCTTAGCTCCTTTGCTAAAATCTTTCTAGCCTAAGGAATTGTAATTTTTTATCTTGTTTTTTTTCCTTTGAAATCTGAAGAATTTTCAACATTTTGATTGTAATCATCTATAATGGAACCAAAATAAAGTCTTTACCAGTTAATAGGCCAAGAAAGGCATTTTGAGAACTTGAATTATGATAAAACGCAAGCTGAAAATATTCAAAGTTGTAAACATAATGTGAATGTATAGTTAGGAAAATCCACTTGGTGATCTCAGGCTTGTAAATAACTCAGAATGATCTTTTCTTGGTTAAAAGCCAGTTTGCTAAATTCTATGACTATTTTTGGGAAAGTATGTATTTTAAAGGCCATGAAAAAAATCTAATGTTTTTCTTCTCTCTTTACTGAGGTCTTTTCCCTTTTATAAAGCCTGTCCTGTTTCACCCACAAGAGGTTTTTTTAGAAGCGATTTTCTGAAAGAGAAATTTTCTTCATGCATATCAAAGAACGTGCTCTTATTGTGATGATACCATGGTATATCATGGCAAAAGCAAAAACTTTCTGATTTTAATCTACGTTTTACCATCCCTGTGATGTGACTCCTTTTCAGTGTATCTATTTACTTTGCTTACAGTGTATCTATTTACTTCCCCCTTTCTGGCTACAGCAAGTTCTAGTTGAGATCATTTAGATGTAGGTGGTGTTGGAATCACCAAGGATAAGCTGCAGTGCTTTCTGCATGACTTGTCCTCCTTTCCACATTGATTCTAGACACAGGAGTAAGTGTCTCATGGTGGAAAGCATACTAGTTCAAGAGTCAAAACCACATGTTTCTGGCACTTCTTAGTTGTTCTTACCTTGTAAGTTTGTAAGGCTTCTACTGATTGTAGCACCATTATAAGGTAGAGGCCCCTTTTGTCTGCAGAGTTTTAAAAGGATTATAGTGGTCATGGTAGTTGATTTCCCCACAACATTCCTTCTCCAGATGATTAATCTAAGACAGTGGTTTTCAAATTTGGCTGTACATTAGAGTCACCTGGGAAATTTTTTAAACTCTGGGTGCCCTGGCTACACCCCAGACCAATTAAATCACAAACTCTAGGGGCTGGGTCCAGATACTCAATTTTTTTTACATTTTCCCAATGATTCCAGTGTGCAGTCAAGGCTGAGAACCTTTGATCTTGGGAATGCCATGACCTTTGTTAGTAACCAGTTTATGAATGAGCATGTGATCCAATTTTGGCCAACAAAATGCAAAGCAAAGGCTGCAGGATAGCTTTGGGAAAAGATTTCCTTCCCCAAAAAGAGACAAGAAATATAAAGCGACTTGTTAAAAGTATGATGTTGAAAACACCTCTCAGAGGCAGACAGAGCTGCCAAATCAGACAAAAGTGCAACTAAAACATGGAGCATGCCCAACCTCTAAGTTTTCAGTTACCCAAGATTATAAATTTTCTTATTGTATAAATGAAATTCACAGTTTTTCTGTTATTAGCAATTGAAACATTCTAAGCAACTTGCTCCAAATAGGAAATATTGATTTTACTCCTGGCTGCTGTAACTCTAGGTCTGTGATTCTCAAGCCTGGCTACATGTTAGGATGAGTATCACTTTCAAAAAAATGCAAAATCTTGAACCACACCCCAGACCTACTGAATCAGAATCTTTGGGGCAAAGCCTAAGACTTTATTTTCACAAAACTCACCAGAAGATTTAAACACGGCCAGGGCTGTTTGAGAATAACTACTTTTATAATAAGGAGAGAAAATAAAAGAAAATAGAGTTATTACATCATGCAAATTAGGATGATTAGAAAGAACTTAAAACATTATCTAGTATGACTTTATCACCTCACAGATGCAAATATTGAGGTCCAGAGAAGTGAAATTATTTGCTCCTAGAAAAACATTAGTTCCTTAATACAAGTACAAAAGTTATGTCTATATTCGCATTTTGGTCTTTCTGCAACTGAATGTTTCTTTTGTTCTGAATCACTGGATTAGGATGTGGGCTTATAGACTGTGGACATGCTTCTTTAAACAAACCAGCTGGGAAACTACCTGAGCTACATACTAAAAGATATATTAATATATTGTTCAGCTAACATGTAACTTATACCAGAGACTTGTTTCATGCATTCTTGTGCTCAGAAATTTATGAGTTAATTCCATTGGCATTTCCTTGCCCTTTGCTCTGCTGAGGTTGAACGTGGTTGGAAACCAGAGGTCTAGGGGGAAAATTACCAATAGTTGAAACAATATCTCCTGTAAGGTTTGTTTGATCTCTTTGTGTTTATTACCATTTAGATTTGTCCTTGGATACTTTTCTCCTACATTAGGATTCTTTAGCTTTCTACTGAGACCATTTTAGATAATTGATGCTGTATGAAAATTGGTGTTTAGGGTGGGGATTCTTATCTCACATACCAACTTCCATAGAATGTCTTGTACCTTGTATCACCAGTGAGAAAAATCTGCCTCTACCTAGCCCAATACTAATATAATAATTATTATATTATAATAATGAATACAGTATCCCATTTTGAAGGGAGCTGGAAACAAAATGTCTTCATCAATTAGGTTCACATTTATAGGTAACTTGTACGTGGCTACTATAGTGTAAGTGGCAAAGTTCAGCATGTTGTTTCTGAGATGCAGTAATATATGCCTTCTCCACAGTCCATATAAAATTTGATGTTATCAGGGTGAAATTGTGGATCTTCGGACAGCCCTACTATTTATGGATTCCGTATCAGCTCAGAATCTGAAGGATGAGTATGTAGGGGTCTATGCTCTTCACACTTGGGTTATCTTGGAGTATGATGGAGAGTGGTTTGGAGCTGTGGTCATGGAGGATTCATGCTAATAAATATAATAAAATAATGTTTTTAAATATATAAATTTTAAAATATTAGTACTTTGTTTCTGTTCTCCTGTTTCCAAGATTTTACCTTTTTGCCCCCTCAGAGCTAATCTCAAGGAGATTTGAGATACTAAAACTCAACACATTGGCCATAAAGTGGGAAAATAGAAACCAGAAAAGGAAGCCCATTCTGTTCCATCCCTTTAGGTACCTTGGAAACTTTATGTAAGAAGAAGTGTTAGGGAAACCAAGAATGTTTGGAAAATACTCAAATGAATACAAATTTAAGGTATTTGTTAAAATGTTATATTGGTACAGCAATATCTTTGCATTAGAAACAATATAACCTCTGTGATAGCAAGAGTTAAGCCTAAATTAGTATTTTCCAAAGTATAGTCTGCAGAACAATAATTATGCACAATACAAAATAAAGTTACATGAAAAATTTTAAGTGAGTAATTTGGGGAAATTGAGTTAAATAAGACCTTTCAAAGTCTTTAATACTCTACTATAGAGTGTGATCATCCGAAAATGAGGCTCTAATCTGCCACCTTTTCCAAACATATTTGAGCATGTGATTTTTTTTTTTTTAATGAAGAATTTTGCAGGAGTAAAGTTGATCTGTATCCATCTGTGGTATCTCAAGGACCACAATAAAGACTTCTCTGAGGTGAAGTGGAGTGGATTTCTGAAAATAGGAGAGAAGAACCAGAGGCTGGAACTGCACAGTATGACTATACCAGCAGATAAGGAGCATTACAATGGCTCACCCCACAGACTGGATACATGTGTACACCAGTAGCATGGGGCTGCTGCTCTAACATCCCTTGAGATTTACGGGTGCCACTCAGTTACAGAAAACGTTATCTACAAATTATTTTTAGAATTTGACTTAATTTTTTATTAAAATGCCTACTTTTATTTAAACACACAACACAACACCCTCCTCCCCACAAACACACACTACTTAACACCTTCCCAACAGTAGTCATACTTCCAACTGGTATCCAACAATTGAGCTCATTTTGTTACTGTTGTTGATGTCATGAATTTGTGAGCCAACTTTCCTATGAAGATGTGGCTCTCAACCACATTAACTAGCGAATGCATAAGAGGATCAAAATCAGGCACCTCTTTCTGACTCCAGCCTTCTCTTCCAGCATTAAATTGATAACCATCATTTATTGAGCTTTTCACTGTAAAGCACCACTGCATTACCTCTTTTCTTTATTTTTTTAAACATCTTTATTGGAGTATAATTGCTTTACAATGGTATGTTAGTTTCTGCTTTAAAACAAAGTGAATCAGCTATACATATACATATATCCCCATATCTCCTCCCTCTTGCGTCTCCCTCCCACCTTCCCTATCCCACCCCTCTAGGTGGTCACAAAGCACCAGCTGATCTCCCTGTGCTATGCAGTTGCTTCCCACTAGCTATCTATTTCACATTTGGTAGTATATATTAGTCCATGCTACTCTCTCACTTCATCCCAGCTTACCCTTCCCTCTCCCCATCTCCTCAAGTCCGTTCTCTACATCTGTGTCATTATTCCTGTCCTGCCCCTAGGTTCTTCATAATCTTTTTTTTTTTTTTTTAGATTCTATATATATGTGTTAGCATATGGTATTTGCTTTTCTCTTTCTGACTTACTTCACTCTGTATGACGGACTCTAGGTCCATCCACCTCCCCACAAATAACTCAATTTCGTTTCTCTTTATGGCTGAGTAATACTCCATTGTATATATGTGCCACATCTTCTTTATCCATTCATCTGTTGATGGACACTCAGGTTGCTTCCATGTCCTGGCTATTGTAAATAGAGCTGCAGTGAACATTGTGGTACATGACTCTTTTTGAATTATGGTTTTTTCAGGGTATATGCCCAGTAGTGGGATTGCTGGGTCATATGGTAGTTCTATTTTTAGTTATTTAAGGAACCTCCATACTATTCTCCATAGTGACTGTATCAATTTACATTCCCACCAACAGTGCAAGAGGGTTCCCTTTTCTCCACACCCTCTCCAGCATTTATTGTTTCTAGTTTTTTTGATGATGGCCATTTGGACTGGTGTGAGGTGATACCTCATTGTAGTTTTGATTTTCATTTCTCTAATGATTAGTGATGTTGAGCACTCTTTCATGTGTTTGTTGGCTGTCTGTATATCTTCTTTGGAGAAATGTCTATTTAGGTCTTCTGCCCATTTTTGGATGGGGTTGTTTGTTTTTTTGATATTCAGCTGCATGTGCTGCTTGTATATTTTGGAGATTAATCCTTTGTCAATTGCTTCATTTGCAAATATTTTCTCCCATTTTGAGGGTTGTCTTTTCGTCTTCTTTATGGTTTCCTTTGCTGTGCAAAAGCTTTTAAGTTTCATTAGGTCCCATTTGTTTATTTTTGTTTTTATTTCCATTTCTCTGGGAGGTGGTTCAAAAAGGATCTTGCTGTGATTTATGTCATAGAGTGTTCTGCCTATGTTTTCCTCTAAGAGTTTGATAGCATCTGGCCTTACATTTAGGTCTTTAATCCATTTTGAGTTTATTTTTGTGTATGGTGTTAGGGAGTGTTCTAATTTCATTCTTTTACATGTAGCTGTCCAGTTTTCCCAGCACCACTTATTGAAGAGGCTGTCTTTTCTCCACTCTATATTCTTGCCTCCTTTATCAAAAATAAGGTGACCATATGTGCGTGGGTTTAATCTATGGGCTTTCTATCCTGTTCCATTGATTATATATTTCTGTTTTTGTGCCAATACCATACTGTCTTGATTACTGTAGCTTTGTAGTATAATCTGAACTCAGGGAGCCTGATTCCTCCAGCTCCATTTTTCTTTCTCAAGACTGCTTTGGCTATTCCGGGTCTTTTGTGTCTCCAAACAAATTGTGAAATTTTTTGTTCTAGTTCTGTGAAAAATGCCATTGGTGGTTTCATAGGGATTGCACTGAATCTGTAGATTGCTTTGGGTAGTATAGTTATTTTCACAATGTTGATTCTTCCAATCCAAGAACATGGCATATCTCTCCATATATTTGTATCATCTTTAATTTCCTTCATCAGTGTCTTATAGTTTTCTGCATATAGGTCTTTTGTCTCCTTAGGTAGGTTTATTCCTAGGTATCTTATTCTTTTTGTCGCAATGGTAAATGGAGTGTTTCCTTAATTTCTCTTTCAGATTTTTCATCATTGGTGTATAGGAATGCAAGAGATTTCTGTGCATTAACTTTGTATCCTGCTATTTTACCAAATTCATTGATTAGCTCTAGTAGTTTTCTGGTAGCGTCTTTAGGATTCTCTATGTATAGTATCATGTCATTGGCAAACAGTGACAGTTTTACTTCTTTTCCGATTTCGATTCCTTTTATTTCTTTTTATTCTCTAATTGCTGTGGCAAAAACTTCCAAAACTATGTTGAATAATAGTGGTGAGATTGGGCAACCTTGTCTTGTTCCTGATCTTAGTGAAAATGCTTTCAATTTTTCACCATTGAGAACGATGTTGGCTGTGGGTTTCTCATATATGGCTTTTATTATGTTGAGGTAAGTTCCCTCTATGCCTACTTTCTGGAGGGTTTTTATCATAAATGGGTGTTGAATTTTGTCAAAAGCTTTTTCTGCATCTATTGAGATTATCATATGGTTTTTCTCCTTCAATTTGTTGATATGGTGTACCACATTGATTGATTTGCATATATTGCAGAATCCTTGCATTCCTGGGATAAACCCCACTTGATCATGGTGTATGATCCTTTTAATGTGCTGTTGGACTCTGTTTGCTAGTATTTTGTTGAGGATTTTTGTATCTGTGTTCATCAGTGATATTGGCCTGTAGTTTTCTTTCTTTGTGACATTTTTGTCTGGTTTTGGTATCAGGGTGGTGGTGGCCTCGTAGAATGAGTTTGGGAGCATTCCTCCCTCTGCTGTATTTTGGAAGAGTTTGAGAAGGATAGGTGTTAGCTCTTCTCTAAATGTTTGATAGAATTCGCCTGTGAAGCCATCTGGTCCTGGGCTTTTGTTTGTTGGAAGATTTTTAATCACAGTCTCAATTTCAGTGCTTGTGACTAGTCTATTTCTATTTCTATTTTCCTTGTTCGGTCTCAGAAGGTTGTACTTTTCTAAGAATTTGTCCATTTCTTCCAGTTTGTCCGTTTTATTGGCATATAGCTGCTTGTAGTAATCACTCATGATCCTTTGTATTTCTGCAGTGTCAGTTGTTACTTCTCCTTTTTCATTTCTAATTCTGTTGATTTGAGTCTTCTCCCTTTTTTTCTTGATGAGTCTGGCTAATGGTTTATCAATTTTATCTTCTCAAAGAACCAGCTTTTAGTTTTATTGATCTTTGCTATTGTTTTCTTCATTTCTCTTTCATTTATTTCTGATTTGATCTTTATGATTTTTTCCTTCTGCTAACTTTGGGGTTTTTTTGTTCTTCTTTCTCTAGTTGCTTTAGGTGTAAGGTTAGGTTGTTTATTTGAGATGTTTCTTGTTTCTTGCGGTAGGATTGTATTGCTATAAACTTCCCTCTTAGAACTGATTTTGCTGCATCCCATTACCTCTTGTCTTTAAAACAACCTGTGGAAGTAGCCATTATTATCTTCATTTTACAAGTGAAGAAACTGAATCTTGAAGGGTTTAAGTAACTTGCCAAGATAACAGTTACCTCCCAGTAAGTCTGTACTTCCATAAAGTTGAAGAAAGCATACTGATGGCCTCAAAAGGTCAATAACAAGAAACAGTTACTCCTGATAATGTATTAATTTGTAAGTATCTAAGAAGTCAAAAATGGCAGCTATTTCTCCTTCTTTCTCTTTAGGTTTGGTAAAAATCCTTTGAAATCCTCTATTCTTTTCAACGGCCAGTTACACCAAACTACCAAAATGATCAAATCCAAAGTGCGTGCGTGTGTGTGTGTGTGTGTGTGTGTGTTAGGATGGATAAATGACAAAATATCTAAATGATTTTGGAATCAAAACTTTGCACTTATAAGCTGGTAAGCCAGCCACGGGGAAAAAAATATATAAAATTAATGCAATAATGGTGTTTATGTTTCTATTACCCCATAATTATATCATTCCTGTGATTGTTTTTCTTTTCCTGCTGGCCTATAAAATGTTGCTGCCTCAACCTGTTTTAAACATCTACATTTGTAGGATTAGGACCAGTGATGTTTTGCCAGTTTCCATGAAAGAGAAGCCAGCTGTACCAAACCTGCCTTCTTTGATAAAGTCTTTCATTAATTTGACACCCGGCACTCTCATCTGTACTCTTTTCAGTGGAATTGTCGTGGTCTTTGACCAACAATACACTCTCTGTCATGGGAAATATGTCATAAAATTGATTATTGTGCTGATTATTATACTTTGCTGTTATAACTTATATTAGTTATCCTCTTATTGTAAACAGTGATTTACTGCAAAGTTAAGGTTCCTTATTTTTAGGCTTACATATTAAAATAAAACTTTCCATATGATCTTTTTCACTGCTATCACTTTATTTGTTCCAAAGGCACTTTTTATTTGTCCTTATTCATTTTGCACTATTTCAAATGCTACCAAGATTCACATTAAAGTATAGAGACATAATTAAATCTAGGTTTGCCAAGGAGGATCAATTAGTGGGTGGTTACTTTTCTTCTTTCCCACAGAAGGATTGATTATAGAATTCCTGTAAATGCCAAGTTTTCAATGTGATCATATTTCTAGAAGTCCGTTTTCTAGCAAGTTTTCAGGAATCACTCTCTTGCATTAAGAGAGGTATGTATGCCTGCATAAGTAAAAAGTGTCCTACCTAAAAATTTTGGGTCCATATCTAGAAACAAGAAATTGTTACTAAAAACTGTATTACCTTGAACCACCCACTTCTGTTATCAAGTAAAACACTTTTAGAATAAATAAATATTTAACAGTATATCTATATATTTTTCTGGCATGACCCCAATATTACTCATTATTTTAAATTAAATTATCTATTAAAACACTTTTAGCCTTTGCCTCAGAATTATTTTAATTATTTAAAAAATACGAAACACTAAAATTGTTAGTAGATACAGACTGTTAAAGTTGGCCTCTGGGTTTGTCTGTTCTGTTTGGAAATGTTCCAGACTATTCTGACTTTGACCTTGTAATCCAGTATTTGCCAGTCAAAGCAGCATTGTATAAAGCATCCCATGTGTCTTCCTTGACCTACATCTCACCAGCTTGCCTATTCTCCCCTCAGTCTTCCCCTACCCGCAGGAGTGAAGGGCAATGATGGCAGTTCCATGATTTCTCCTTCGATTTTATAATAAAATGATGCTGGGGCAACAGGGCCAATGGACTAAATGTGGAGATGAGCACTGCTCTAGATCTATACTGCTTATTTATTGTCTATCTCAATGCATAGTCCACAGACAATTTATAGCTGAAAACAAACGTCTGATGCTTGTTTAAAATGTGGATCCCTGGATCCCAACACAGACCTACTGAACTCAGGGAAATTCTCTGGAGTCTGCAATTTTAACAGGCTCCCCAGCTGTTTCTCATGCACACTGAAGTTCAAGAACCACTGTTCTAGATGGCCAGACACACTTCACTGCACATGCTGCAAAAAAAAGAGGTATACTGGAGACTTCTCTGAAGATGACAAAATGAGGAGACCCCTGAATCTCTTCTAGAGAAATTTCCCTGAAATAGTTTTAAAGCTAACAAAAACCAAAAATATCCTGGCCAAGAGCAATAAATGCCAAAAGTAAGCACATACTAAGCTGTGACATTTTCATAAGTATTTTAACCTCAAAAAACATTTTTTTACCTCTAAAATGGAATTACGATCACCTCCTCATAAAGGGGTTGTGAGGGATAAACAGAAAGCACATAAAGAAGCTAGCATAGCACCTAGTATATAGGCAGCACTTAAAAACTGTCCACACTTCTTCACTCTTTCCAATAAGATTTTTGTCAGCTTCTGCTCACCCCAAGCTAGGAGTGCAAGCTGAACATTTGCTAACATTATACCACTGAGGTCTGAGCCCCCTCCTTATGAGTCAATAGGGTTTGATATTGGTCCTAAACCCACAATTTTTAGGGCATTAGTTTCAGAGAACTTACATTTCTGTACTGATTGCTGGTGTTAACACAAATCTACCCTGCCTCCCATCTATTTTTTATATCCACCCAGACCTCCCAGGAACTATGATTCAGGTACTCTTCAGATACCAACAATTACTGAGGTCTAGAAGCCCCTGCTGAGGCCTCTTGATCCCTTACATGTCAATGTCCACTAGCCTAAGACTCACACTCACTCCTCCACTGAGGTTTCATCCTGCTGACTCCTGTCTATAGAGAGATTCTCCTGTGGGTCCCAGTTCCCAGTCATTTCCCTGCTGGCCACAGGAACTCTCCCTCTCATCCCAGAATATGTCATAGCTTGGAATGTACACCACCACTTTCTACAAGCCTCCATACGAAGTAGTAAACAGTGAATATACACTATCCCTTGCCCTTTGGCCCCTCTCCCCAAGCTTGCTCCTCTACTTATGCACTGTCTTGCCTCCAGCTTTGATTCAGGTTCCTTTCATATTTATTTACATCACAGGCTAATCAAATGAAAATTAACACCAGAAAAAAAAAAAATGACAGCACAGAATGTGACAAAAGTTTAAACTGTGTGAAATCGACAAGCATCTAAACAGGGGAAAAAAATACCTATTACAACTTACTGTCGCTAGAGCTAAGGTCAGGTAATTTTCAGATTTCTCTTACACAAACACCAACGTTGACAGAGTTGTCACAGAGTGACAATTATATCTCTCTCAAGGAAAAAATAAAAGTAAGACCCAGGAGTTTTATACCAAACCAAGCTGGGTATAAAGGGAAATAGGATACTATCTGATTCCTAACATTTCAGAAATATACCACTTGAGTGTTTTGTTTTGTTTTACTAAAAAGGTAAGCATAAAAAGAAATTCTGAATATTGAATAATATTTTCCCATTTCTAATAGATAGTCAGGGATATGTTCCCATAGGTAGCTAGAAAGGAGAAACAACAGCCACTTGAAAAGAAGTTTCTCCTTTTTGTTAGTCTTGGTGTCTTTTATTTCCTACATGTATGTTTCAGAAAAAGGTGATAAGTATGTCATCTAGTCATATTTTGAATAAATGTTCAAATGATAACAGAGTTAAATGCTATTTCTTAGAGGAGTCTCATTGACTCCATGGTAGCTGAATATACTGGCTGGCCAAAAAGTTCATTCGGGTTTTTTCCATAACGTCTTATAACATCTTATGGAAAAAATCCAAACGAACTTTTTGGCCAACCCATATAAAGCCAATCAATACACAGAAGTAGTTTTATTGCCAATTTCCTCATTAGAATTCACAGTCTGGAAGAGTCAGCTAAGAAATTTTCAGGTAAGAATTCTACTTTATAAATTAAGAAACTGAGCTTAGAGAAGTTATTAGTCTTTTTAAAAAATTTTTATTAGAGGATAGTTGATTTAAAATGTGTTCGTTTCTGCTGACAAGCAAAGTGAATCAGTTATACATATACATATATCTACTCTTTTTTAGATTCTTTTCCCATACAGGTCATTACAGAGTACTGAGAAGAGTTCCCTGTGCCATACAGTAGCTCCTTATTAGTTACCTGTTTTATATATTGTAGTGTGTATATGTCAATCCCAATCTCCCAATTTATCCCTCCCCCCCTTTCCCCTATGGTAACCATAAGTTTGTTTTCTACATCTGTGACTATATTTCTGTTTTGTAAATAAGTTCATTTGTACTCTTTTTTTAGATTACACACATAAGTGATATCATATGATATTTGTCCTTCTCTGGCTGACTTACTTTGCTCAGTATGACAATCTCTAGGTCCATCCATGTTGTTGCAAATGACATTATTTCATTCTTTTTTATGGCTGAGTAATATTCCATTGTATATATGTACCACATTAAGAAGTTACTAGTCTTAAGTCACAATAATAGTGATGGAAGAAATGGGTTCAAACCCTGCCTTTATGACACCAGAGTTGGTGGCCTTGACTCCTTTGTTGTCACCCCCATACTGAATGGGGAACACAAATATGCCCTATGTCATGTGCACAAAATGAAATTAATTTGTGTGCAGAATCTTCTTGTGGAACTCTTTTGCTACCCAACATGATCTTAATTGATGTTTGTTCTGATGATGTGGTGGATTCAGGGGTCTATTTTCATTTGAGCTGCTGAGGAGCATAAGGAGAAGGTGGGGATTTATAGCCCTTTATACACTGTATTGAAAGCATATGCTTATAAATTACAGACCTTTCCTGTTAGCCTGTGACCATTTCGAAGGCATGATCTTCCTTATTTCTTCATTAATGGAATCTTTCACTATGTATAACAAAGAATGGCTGATTTTCTAATAAACCTTAAGAAAAGAGAGGCAAACCCGCCCATAGTATTTGTGAAGCGCCAGGGCAAAAATGTAAATGAAAATTTCTAGTTCATGGTTTGCCCCCTTTTTCTTCCTCGTGCTCCGCTCAGTCCTACACTAAGTTTCAAGGGCCCTCAAAACTTGTATGTGGACACTCCAACCTGTACGTCAAAGGTCTGTCTACATACACCCCATGAAAATAGACCTCACTTGGCTACTTCTCAGGCCTGGGATGTGTCCAATGACATCACGGTGCCCCTTTAGGAGGACCAGGGAGCGTGCTCATGCAGCCCTAGAATAGGGTTTGTGTCCACACGGGACAGAGAACTTTGAAGACCTGTGTATCAGACCACGTCTAGAAGAGGGATTCATAGTGTCTGTTTGGGCCTAGTTTCCTTGATCCCCTTAACTCTTAGGACTCCGTGGGAAGGGACACACCACAGGAAGGCGTTAAAGTGTAGGATCTAAACATGGTACTGGATCTTGCTATGACCTACTTTATAGAATGAGGAAATGAAAACTCAGATACTTTATGTGCCTCATTCAGGCTTTAAAAACTAGTGAGAAGATCTGAAGCAATGACTTCTATGTCAAATCCAAGACATTTTCCACTATACCAGCTGTACCACTGTGTTCCTATAGGGAACAGTAAAAAATTATCCAGAATATTTAAAAGCAACAGATTCTCTCTTAGCTTTTCTCTGCAAGCAAGGCTGCGTTCTCCCTCTGGACATCATCAAAAGGTTCACATCAACTTTATAACCTCTGAGCCTCTGACCTCTAAAGCAGAGAATGGGGCTGATTGAGCGATAGTAAATTTGTAAGGGCTTCTGTCTCTTGTGGAGCAGGACTGTCAAAAGTGATGTTTGTTGTGTTGAAAGAAAATTGAAGTTTGGTAAGAGCTGTAACCAGAGACTTCTTCTTATCATAATATGTCACTCATCCCAGTTGGTTTCCAGTCAGGACGGGATTGTGGGAAATGAGCATTTTCTTTCTTAGCAATTGCAAAGACCAAACTGAACATCAAGGAGTTCTTACAACTAGCATCTCTGGGTTCTAATTAATTTCCCATTTAAAGATTATCTTCATTTAGTTAGGTTCTATTGTAAACACAGAGAAGAATATGCTAAAATGTTAGGAAAGACTAATACTAGTACCAAGACTAGGTTTTCATGTTTTATTTTAATTCTCTTTGTGACAGAAACCTCTAAATTGAAGAGAATTACTTACTAGTCTTTTATTATTATTACTATTTATTGAGTATGTACCAGAAGTCAGTTCTATATCAAGTACTTTACATGCATTTTCTCCTTTAATCTGCACACAACTGGGAGATAATTTTTTTATTTTTTAATAAATGAAGAAAATGAGGCTCAAAAATTTTAAGTAAACTCATCCCAGGCTACTTAGCTAAGAGTGGTTAAACTGGGATTCAAAGCCAGGCCTTCTTTCCTTCCCTTAGTTGTTTGCCTTTTATTTTTAAAATCCATCTAATGGAGATCAAATTTTTGCTTTTACTTTATTCACCAATCTATTCGAGATCCTAGTTGATGGTTTCAATGCAAGGAAAAATGGATAATATTTACATTATTAACCCTATGAGAGAGATGGTATTTCTCATGTAATTTTATACTCCCACATGTGTATTCATGGTGCTTTGGGAAGACAATGATTTTCTTTGACATCTGTCTTAACTATCCAAAAGAGAATAAGGATGCTAAAAGAATAAAGACAGAGTACTGGGCTTATATTTGAGAAATACGTTTAGACTTGTGAGCCTAATATATATGTTATATGTTGCTAAACACCATGTGATAAGTAAGTAACAACTCTTCAGGTGTATGTGTGGGTTGGTGCAGAACCTGGGCAGGTTTCTAGGTTTCCTTCTAAATATTCCTGGCTGTGCTATAAATCCCAGGAAGGTGACCTACATTTCTTGGTCATTTCTCATTCTGCTTTCAGCTCAGCCTGGTGGCTAGTTTGAAGCTCTCGCAGAGACTGCTGGTCATTGGGGCTTCCCTGCCACTCAGACCCTCTGCGCTTCTGGAAGCAACCTCTCCCCCTGGCTAAAGTAAGTCATTTTTCCCTTAGGGAACCAAATCCAAACACTAGACCTTCTCTCGCAGCCTGTAATTAAATCTGGCGGGCAGGTCAGCAGTGCCACTGGGTCAGGAAACAGAAGAAAAAGGAAGTGGAAGAAGTGGCATTTGTTTCTTGGCTGGCGCTGGTTCTTCTCTGAGAGGGAGGCTCTGGCAGCCACACAGTGGTGTCCCTGTGCCCAGAATATTCATGCTTGCTTGGGGGCTGCCAGCTGGCTCCGAAATGGTTCTTCCCAATCAAGGGCTTTCGTGCTCACTCAGCACTTAAGGCTGAAGCCCTTTCTGGTGGTCTGTTGCTGCCTGGAGATCTTTTTCTGAATTCACCACCTCAGATTATAACACAGTAGAGCTTCTCATACTTTAACGTGTATCACACTTGCTCAAGGGGCTTGTTAAACAAAGACTCCAGGACTCCTGCCCAAGGATTCTGGTTTAGTGGGGCCTGAGAATTTGTGTTTTTAACACGTTCCCAGGTGATGCAGATGCTGCTTGTTTATAGCTACAAAAGGCTACAGGTGGTCAAGGGAGGAGAAATGAGTTGAGGTCAAGTGTCTAGAGACTATGAAAACAAGGTGTCTTAGAGAAGATGCATAAGAACTCTGTGGTGCCTTAGACATAAATCTGCCCCATAATTTGCTTTCAAAACATAGTTGAGGGCTTCCCTGGTGGCGCAGTGGTTGAGACTCTGCCTGCCAATGCAGGGGACACGTGTTCGAGCCCTGGTCTGGGAGGATCCCACATGCCGTGGAGCAGCTAGGCTCATGAGCCGCAACTGCTGGGCCTGCGTGTCTGGAGCCTGTGCTCCACAACGGGAGAGGCTGCGATGGTGAGAGGCCTGTGCACCGTGATGAAGAGTGGCCCCCGCTTGCCGCAGCTAGAGAAAGCCCTCGCACAGAAACGAAGACCCAGCACAGCCAAAATAAATAAATTAATTAATTAATTAATTAAAAAAAAATCTTAAAAAAAAAAAAACATAGTTGAGGGCATCGTTTATATCAACAATTGAGTAACTAAGGAAAAACTGTCCCTTTTCTAATTACATAGCATGAAATGCATGAATATCAAGTGTACAGTTTGATGAATTTTGACGAATGCACACACCCATGTGATCTATAACCTTATAAGATATAGAACATTTCCATCTCCCCAGAAATTCCCCTCATGCCCCTTCCTAGTAAATCTCCTCCTACTCCTCCCCTCCAGGAAACCACTATTTTTATTTAGTTTAAAAAAGTAGTTTTCTTGTTCTAGAACTTCATATAAATAGAAAAATACAGTATATACTCTTTTTTTTTTTTTTTTTTTTTCAGTATATACTCTTTTATGTCTTGTGTCTTTCCCTTTGCTCGGCATGTTTTTGAGATTCTTCATGCTACTGCATGTTTAACAGGTGCTCCTTTTCATTACTGAGTAGTGTTCCAGTGTATTAATATCATACAATTTGTTTATTCAATTCTCCTATTGATGAATGTTTTGGTTGATTCTAGTTTGGGGCTATTTGAGTAAAACTGGTATGAACATTCTTGTCTAAGTTTTTCTGTAGATCAGAGGGTAAGTATATTTAATGAAAGTGGTTGTGTCATTTTACACACATAGAGAACTTCTAATCCTCTCCAACATTTCATGTTGTCAGGTTTTAAAATTTCAGCCATTCTGCTGGATATGTAATGGTATTGTTACCAAGTCCAAGCTCATACTGCTCACCACACGACAGGCCGAGAAATCGAGAGACGAGTTGTTGGGAGCATGGAATAGTGACTTTATTTGGAAAGCCAGCAGACCAGGAAGATGGTGGACTAGTGTCCCAAAGAACCATCTTTCCTAAGTTAGAGTTTAGGCTTCTTTTATCCTAAAAGGGGAGGGGGTAAAGTCCTGGTTCTGGCTGGATTCTAGAGGGGATGTGTTAATTTCTTCCTTCCTTCAGCCATTCACAGGTGGGCCTGGTCAGGATGTTTCCTGTGAGCTGAACAAAGGTTTTTAGCTTAACACTCATTACCTGGGAGGCAGGGTTCCCAGAGATGGACCATTATGTATAATTTAAGCTTATAGGCAATATCCCTTTAGTGATTAACTTGGAATAGAGTACAAAGGCTCTTCCCAATTACAGTATCCCATTGTGATTTATTTTTATTTATTTATTTATTTTTAACATCTTTGTTGGAGTATAATTGCTTTACAATGGTGTGTTAGTTTCTGCTATATAACAAAGTGAATCAGCTATACATATACATATGTCCCCATATCTCCTCCCTCTTGCATCTCCCTCCCACCTTCCCTATCCCACCCCTCTAGGTGGTCACAAAGCACTGAGCTGATCTCCCTGTGCTATGTGGCTGTTTCCCACTAGCTATCTATTTTACATTTGGTTGTGTATATATGTCCATGCCACTCTCTCACTTCGTCCCAGCTTACCCTTCCCCCTCCCCATCTCCTCAAGTCCATTCTCTATGCCTGCGTCTTTATTCCTGTCCTGCCCCTAGGTTCATCAGAACCTTTTTTTTTTTTTTTTTTTTTCCATATATATGTGTTAGCATACAGTATTTGTTTTTCTCTTTCTGACTGACTCCACTCTGTATGACAGACTCTAGGTCCATCCACCTCACTACAAATAACTCAATTTCATTTTGTTTTATGGCTGAGTAATATTCCACTGTATATATGTGCCACATCTTCTTTATCCATTCATCTGTCGATGGACACTTAGGTTGCTTCCATGTCCTGGCTATTGTAAATAGTGCTGCAATGAACATTGTGGTACATGACTCTTTCTGAACTATGGTTTACTCAGGGTATATGCCCAGTAGTGGGATTGCTGGGTCATATGGTAGTTTCCCATTGTGATTTAAACTTACATTTCCCTGATGACTAATGATGTTGAGCACTTTTTCTCGTATTTCATGGCCATTCGTATACTTTTCTTTTTCTTCAAGTTTTCTGCCCACTTTAAATATTTTGGACTGTTTGGCTTTTTATTATTGAGTTCATTATGTATTATGATTATAAATCTTCTGTTAGATATACGTAATGCAAACATCTCTGCAACTGTGTGCTTTTTCATCTTCTTAATGATGTCTTTTGATGAGCAGTTTATAATTTTGATAAACTCTATTTAATTTTTTTATAGGTAGTATTTTCTGTGTCCCTTGTAAGAAATCTTTGAGTCACAAAGATATTCCCAGATATTTTCTCTTTCTATAAGCTTTGTAGTTTTAGCTTATTTGATATCTTGCAAATGAATTTCAGTGTAATGGTGCAACTTTGTAATTTTTAAATGATTTCCTTTTTGCCTTAGTTATCAGGGATATCAAAGTCTAATTTTAAAGTTAATTATGGCCATTATGTTAACTTTTATGGCTAGCACATTTGCATTCTTCTTTTCCTTACTGCTTGTTTTCTATTTTTATTTTTTCTTCTTATTGTATATTACTTTTATTTAAGAGGGGAAGTATTTATACTTATTATTAAATAAGTAGGATTTCCTTATTTATCCTAGTAGATAATTAGACTTAAAATTTGCTACTTCGAATTTTCTTCTGTTGTAGAATATGAAGAACAGGTGGGACCCCATGCAAAGGCATTAGAGGTGATCTTTGGATAATATCCACCCAACTGAATAAGAAATATTTAATTTAATGAAATATCAGATTAATGTCTCCTGTAATCAGTGTGGGGTCCAAATGCAGCTCCTGGTCCCTGTCAAAGAATTTCCCTGATTCTGTCTCATCTATGTTTGGTTTTGTCCAACTGCCTAGAATTCCACCTCAGTATGCCACCAGTTGAGCTTCTACCTGTTCTTTTTGCTCAGGAAGATAAAGAAAGTTAAAAGGATGTGTTTTGCCTCACCATGCCTTATCTCAATATTAACACACCTGTGTTTGCAGTACAGTATGAGGAAGAATGAGAATATGAGTCAGATGACCTGACAATATATTTCCTCCTAGCAAACAAGATGTGTGTGCTGGCCCACCTGTCTTTACACTAGCCCTACCTTACTACAAATAATCAAACTCCATCACACAGAGCCTTGTATTTAAGATTTTTTTTTTTTGGTTATTTAAATGTTCTTCTTTTATTTTTTTATTTTTTAATTAATTTATTTATTTATTTATGGCTGTGTTGGGTCTTCGTTTCTGTGCAAGGGCTTTCTCTAGTTGTGGCAAGCGGGGGCCACTCTTCACTGCGGTTCGCGGACCTCTCACCACCGCGGCCTCTCTTGTTGCGGAGCATAGGCTCCAGACGCGCAGGCTCAGTAATTGTGGCTCACGGGCCCACTTGCTCCACGGCATGTGGGATCTTCCCAGACCAGGGCTCGAACCCATGTCCCCTGCATTGGCAGGCAGACTCTCAACCACTGCGCCACCAGGGAAGCCCCCGAGCCTTGTATTTATATATTCATTTATTTACAACAATTTTCAGTATATCAATAAGATTTCTCACAGGTTTCAACATAATTAAGGCAGGCTATTTACTGTGCCAAATACCAATCCTGATAGCTTTATTGTCCAGCCAGCCTATCTCTCTTCCAAAGAAAATTTAGTAGAATGCAACTGAGTAGAAGTGATGGTGTTAGAAAGATAATCTTAACTATTTTATAATTTATAAGAAATTTAAAATAAGGAGAGAGACCTTCAAGATGGGTGCAGAGTAAAACGTGGAGATCACCTTCCTCCCCACAAATACATCAAAAATACATCTACATGTGGAACAACTCTTACAGAACATCTACTGAATGCTGGCAGAAGACCTCAGACTTCCCAAAAGGCAAGAAACTCCCCACGTACCTGGGTAGGGCAAAAGAAAAAAACAGAGACAAAAGAATAGGGATGGGACATGCACCTCTGGGAGGGAGCTGTTAAGGAGGAAAAGTTTCCACACACTAGGAAGCCCCATCACTGGCAGAGATGGGGCGTGGGCGGAGGGGAAGCTTTGGAGCCATGGTGGAGAGTACAGCAACAGGGGTGCAGAGGGCAAAGCGGATTGATTCCCGCACACAGGATCGGTGCCGACCAGCACTCACCATCCCGAGAGGCTTGTCTGCTCACCTGCTGGGACGAGCGGGGGCTGGGAGCTGAGGCTCGGGCTTCAGAGGTCGGATCCCAGGGAGAGGACTGGGGTTGGCGGCATGAGCACAGCCTGAAGGGGACTAGTGCACCACAGCTAGCCGGGAGGGAGTCCAGGAAAAAGTCTGGACCTGCCCAAGAGGCAAGAGACCATTGTTTCAGGGTGCGCAAGGAGAGGGGATTCCTTCCCCATCTGCTGACAGAAGGCAGAGCAATGCCTAAGCAAGCTCCAGAGATGGGCATGAGCCACAGCTATCAGCTCAGACCACAGAGACAGTCTTGAATTGCTAAGGCTGCTGCCGCTGCCACCAAGAATACTGTGTGCAAGCACAGATCACTATCCACAACCCCACCCACACCCCTGCCCCGCTGGGAGCCTGTGCATCCTGCCACTGCCAGGGTCTCGTGATCCAGGGATAACTTCCCCGGGAGAACACACAGTGTGCCTCAGGCTGTTGCAACATCATGGTGGCCTCTGCCACTGCAGGCTCACCCTGCATTCCAGTTATGACTACCGTACCCCTCCCTCCCCCTGGCCTGAGTGAGCAAGAGCACCCTAATCAGCCGTGGCTTTAACACCCTCCCGTCGGGGCAGGGAACAGATGCCTGAGGGTGACCTACACACAGAGGTGAGGTCAAAACCAAAGCTGAACCCCAGGAGCTGTGCGAACAAAGAAGAGAAGGGAAATTTCTCCATGCAGCCTCAGGAGCAGTGGATTAAATCCCCACAGTCAACTTGATGTACCCTGCATCTGTGGAATACCTGAATAGACAATGAATCATCCCAAAATTGAACTGGTGGACTTTGGGAGCAAATGTAGACTTGGGGTTTGCTGTCTGCAACTGATTTGTTTCTGAGTTTTATGTTTATCTTAGTTTAGTTTTTAGCGCTTGTTATCATTGGTGGATTTGTTTTTTGGTTTGGTTGCTCTCTTCCTTTTTATTATTATTATTTTTTAATGTTAATCAATTTTTTTTCTTTCTTTTCTTCTCCCTTTTCTTCTGAGTCATGTGGCTCACAGGGTCTTGGTGCTCCAGCCTGGTGTCAGGCCCAAGCTTCTGAGGTGGGAGAACCAAGTTCAGGACACTGGACCACCAGAGACCTGCTGGCCCCACATAATATCAATTGGCGAGAGCTCTCCCAGAGATCTCCCTCTCAATGCTCAGACCCAGCACCACCCAACGGCAACCAAGCTCCAGTGCTGGACGCCCCATGCCAAACAACTAGTAACACAGGAAAACAACCCCAGCCATCAGCAGAGAGGCTGCCTAAAATCATACTAAGTTCACAGACACCTCAAAACACACCACTGGATGCGGCCCTGCCCACCAGAAAGGCAAGATCCAGCCCCACCCACCAGAACACAGGTACCAGTCCCCTCCACCAGGAAGCCTACACAAGCCACTGAACTAACCTCACCCACTGGGGGCAGACACAAAAAACAATGGGAACTACAAAACTGCAGCCTGCAAAAAGGAGACCTCAAACACAGTAAGTTAAACAAAATGAGAAGACAAAAATGCAGCAGATGAAGGAGCAAGGTAAAAACCCACCAGACCAAACAAATGAAGAGGAAATAGGCAGTCTACCTGAAAAAGAAATCAGAGTAATGATAGTAAAGATATCCAAATCTTGGAAATAGAATGGAGAAAATACAAGAAACATTTAACAGGACCTAAAAGAAATAAACAGCAAACAAACAATGATGAACAACACAATAAATAAAATTAAGAATTCTCTAGAAGAAATCAATAGCAGAATAGCTGGGCAGAAGAACGGATAAGTGACCTGGAAGATAAAATAGTGGAAATAACTACTGCAGAGCAGAATAAAGAAAAAAGAATGAAAAGAATTGAGGACAGTCTCAGAGACATCTGGGACATTAAACTCACGAACATTTGAATTATGGGGTCCCAGAAGAAGCAGAGAAAAAGAAAGGGTCTGAGAAAATATTTGAAAAAATTATAGTTGAAAAGGTCCCTAACATGGGAATGGAAATAGTCAATCAAGTCCAGGAAGTGCAGAGAGTCCCATACAGGATAAATCCAAGGAGAAACACGTGAAGACACATATTATTCAAACTATCAAAAATTAAATACAAACAAAAAATATTAAAAGCAGCAAGGGAAAAGCAACAAATAACATACAAGGGAATCCCCATAAGGTTAACAGCTGATCTTTAAGCAGAAACTCTGAAGCCAGAAGGGAGTGGCAGGACATATTTAAAGTGATGAAAGGGAAAAAGCTACAACCAAGATTACTATACCCAGCAAAGATCTCATTCAGATTCAACGGAGAAATTAAAATCTTTACGGACAAGCAAAAGTTAAGAGAATTCAGCAGCACCAAACCAGCTTTACATGGAATGCTAAAGGAACTTCTCCAGGCAGGAAACGCAAGAGAAGGAAAAGACCTACAAAAACAAACCCAAAGCTATTAAGAAAATGGTAATAGGAACATACATATCAATAATTACCTTAAATGTAAATGGATTAAATGCTCCAACCAGAAGACACAGACTGGCTGAATGGATACAAAAACAAGACCCATATATATGCTGTCTACAAGAGACCCACCTCTGACCTAGGGACACATACAGACTGAAAGTGAGGGGATGGAAAAAGATATTCCATGAAAATGGAAATCAAAAGAAAGCTGGAGTAGCAATTCTCATCTCCGACAAAACAGACTTTAAAATAAAGACTATTACAAGAGACAAAGAAGGACACTACATAATGATCAAGGGATCAATCCAAGAAGAAGATAAAACAATTGTAAATATTTATGCACCCAACATAGGAGCACCTCAATACATAAGGTAAATGCTAACAGCCATAAAAGGGGAAATCGACAGAACACAATCATAGTAGGGGACTTTAACACCCCACTTTCACCAATGGACCGATCATGCAAAATGAAAATAAATAAGGAAACACAAGCTTTAAATGACACAATAGACAAGATGGATTTAATTGATATTTTTAGGACATTCCATCAAAAAACAACAGAATACACTTTCTCCTCAAGTGATCATGGAATATTCTCCAGGATAGATCATATCTTGGGTCACAAATCAAGCCTTGGTAAATTTAAGAAAATTGAAATCGTGTTAGGTATCTTTTCTGACCACAATGTTATGAAACTAGAAATCAATTACAGGAAAAAAACTGCAAAAACTACAAACACACAGAGGCTAAACAATATGCTACTAAATAACCAACAGATCACTGAAGAAATCAAAGAGGAAATCAAAAAATACTTAGAAACAAATGACAATGAAAACATGATGACCCAAAACCTATGGGATGCAGCAAAAGCAGTTCTAAGAGAGAAGTTTATAGCAATACCATCCTACCTCAAGAAACAAGAAATATCTCAAATAAACAACCTAACCTTACACCTAAAGCAATTAGAGAAAGAAGAAGAAGAACAACAAAAAAAACCCAGAGTTAGCAGAAGGAAAGAAATCATGAAGATCAGATCAGAAATAAATGAAAAAGAAATGAAGAAAACAATAGCAAACATCAATAAAACTAAAAGCTGGTTCTTTGAGAAGATAAAAAAATTGATAAACCATTAGCCAGACTTATCAAGAAAAAAAGGGAGAAGACTCAAATCAACAGAATTAGAAGTGAAAAAGGAGAAGCAACAACTGACACTGCAGAAATTCAAAGGTCATGAGAGATTACTACAAGCAACTCTATGCCAATAAAATGGACAACCTGAAAGAAATGGACAAATTCTTAGAAAAACACAACCTTCCAAGACTGAACCAGGAAAAAATAGAAAATATAAATAGACCAACCACAAGGACTGAAATTGAAACTGTGATTAAAACTCTTCCAACAAACAAAAGCCCAGGACCAGATGGCCTCACAGGCGAATTCTACCAAACATTTAGAGAAGAGCTAACACCTATCCTTCTCAAACTCTTCCTAAATATAGCAGGGGGAGGAACACTCCCAAATTCATTCTATGAGGCCACCTTCACCCTGATACCAAAACCAGACAAAGATGTCACAAAAAAAGAAAACTACAGGCCAATATCTCTGATGAACATAGATGCAAAAATCTCAGCAAAATACTAGCAAACAGAATCCAACAGCACATTAAAAGGATCATACACCATGATCAAGTGGGGTTTATCCCAGGAATGCAAGGATTCTTCAATATATGCAAATCAATCAATGTGATACACCATATCAACAAATTGAAGGAGAAAAACCATATGATAATCTCAACAGATGCAGAAAAAGCTTTTGACAAAATTCAACACCCATTTATGATAAAACCTCTCCAGAAAGTAGGCATAGAGGGAACTTACCTCAACATAATAAAGGCCATATATGACAAACCCACAGCCAACATCGTTCTCAATGGTGAAAAACTGAAAGTATTTCCACTAAGATCAGGAACAAGACAAGGTTGCCCACTCTCACCACTATTATTCAACATAGTTTTGGAAGTTTTTGCCACAGCAATCAGAGAAGAAAAAGAAATAAAAGGAATCCAAATCGGAAAAGAAGAAGTAAAGCTGTCACTGTTTGCCGATGACATGATACTGTACATAGAGAATCCTAAACATGCTACCAGAAAACTACTAGAGCTAATCAATGAACCTGGTAAAGTTGCAGGATACAAAATTAATGCACTGAAATCTCTTGCATTCCTATACACTAATGATGAAAAATCTGAAAGAGAAATTAAGGAAACACTCCCATTTACCACTGCAACAAAAAGAATAAAATACCTAGGAATAAACCTACCTAAGGAGACAAAAGACCTGTAGGCAGAAAATGATAAGACACTGATGAAAGAAGTTAAAGATGATACAAAGAGATGGAGAGATATACCATGTTCTTGGATTGGAAGAATCAACATTGTGAAAATGACTATATTACCCAAAACAATCTACAGATTCAATGCAATCCCTATCAAACTACCAATGGAATATTTCACAGAACTAGAACAAAAAAATTCACAATTTGTATGGAGACACAAAAGATCCCAAATAGCCAAAGCAATCTTGAGGGAAGAAAAACAGAGCTGGAGGAATCAGGCTCCCTGACTTCAGACTATACTACAAAGCTACAGTAATCAAGACAGTGTGGTACTGGCACAAAAACAGAAATATAGATGAATGGAACAGGATAGAAAGCCCAGAGATAAACCCACACACATATGGTCAACTTATCTTTGATAAAGGAGGCAAGAATATACAATGGAGAAAAGACAGCCTCTTCAATAAGTGGTGCTGGGAAGACTGGACAGCTACATGTAAAAGAATGAAATTAGAACACTTCCTAACACCATACACAAAAATAAACTCAAAATGGATTAAAGACCTAAATATAAGGCCAGAAACTATAAAACTCTTGGGTGAAAACATAGGCAGAACACTCTATGACATAAATCACAGCAAGATCCTTTCTGACCCACTTCCTAGAGAAATGGAAATAAAAACAAAAATAAACAAATGGGACCTAAGGAAATTTAAAACCTTTTTCACAGCAAAGGAAACCATAAACAAGATGAAAAGACAACCCTCAGAATGGGAGAAAATATTTGCAAACGAAGCAACTGACAAAGGATTAATCTCCAAAATATACAAGCACCCCATGCAGCTCAGTATCAAAAAAACAAACAACCCAGTGCAAAAATGGGCAGAAGACTTAAATAGGCATTTCTCCAAGAACATATACAGATTGCCAACAAATACATGAAAGGATATTGAACATCACTAATCATTAGAGAAATGTAAATCAAACCTACAATGAGGTATCACCTCACACCAGTCAGAATGGCCATCATCAAAAATTCTACAAACAATAAATGCTGGAGAGGGTGTGGAGAAAAGGGAACCCTCTTGCACTGTTGGTGAGAATGTAAATTGATACAGCCACTATGGAGAACATTATGGAGGTTCCTTAGAAAAATAAAAATAGAACTACCATATGACCCAGCAATCCCACTACTGGGCATATACTATGAGAAAACCATATTTCAAAAAGAGTCATGTACTACATTGTTCATTGCAGCACTATTTCTTTTTTTAATTTTATTTATTTATTTATTTATTTATTTATTTATTTATTTATTTATTTATGGCTGTGTTGGGTCTTCGTTTCTGTGCGAGGGCTTTCTCTAGTTGCGGCAAGTGGGGGCCACTCTTCATCACGGTGTGCGGGCTTCTCACTATCGCAGCCTCTCTTGTTGCGGAGCACAGGCTCCAGACGCGCAGGCTAAGTAGTTGTGGCTCACGGGCTTAGTTGCTCCGCGGCATGTGGAATCTTCCCAGACCAGGGCTCGAACCCGTGTCCCCTGCATTGGCAGGCAGACTCTCAACCACTGCGCCACCAGGGAAGCCCAATTGCAGCACTATTGATGCTAACCAGGATGTGGAAGCAACCGAAGTGTCCATCGACAGATGAATGGATAAAGAAGATGTGGGACATATATACAATGGAATATTACTCAGCCATAAAAAGAAACGAAATTGAGTTATTTGTAGTGAGGTGGATGGACTTAGAGTCTGTCATACAGAGTGAAGTAAGTCATAAAGAGGAAAACAAATACTGTGTGCTAACACATATATATGGAATCTAAAAAAATACATGGTTCTGATGAACCTAGGGGCAGGGCAGGAATAAAGATGCAGACGTAGAGAATGGACTTGAGGATGTGGGGAGGGGGAAGGGTAAGCTTGGACGAAGTGAGAGAGTAGCATTGACATATATACACTACCAAATATAAAATAGATAGCTAGTGGGAAGCAGCTGCATAGCACAGGGAGATCAGCTTGGTGCTTTGTGACCACCTAATGGGGTGGGATAGGGAGGGTGGGAGGGAGACGCAAGAGGGAGGAGATGTGGGGATATATGTATATGTATAGCTGATTCACTTTGTTATACAGCAGAAACTAACACAACATTGTAAAGCAATTATACTCCAATAAAGATGTTAAAAAATAATAAAGTTAAATTACAAAAAGAGAAAAAAAATAAAAACAAGGTCTTTGGATACCTTGGCACTTCATTAGTAATGCATTTCTTGTCATACACCTCACAGTCTACTGTGGCATATAGGATGTCTGGACTCTCCTTTGAGTTACTGACTTTGATTACTTGTTGAAAACCTCCTTTTCATTATATTTGGACTTTATGGTCTGCCATTTCTCCTATGCCTTCTTGTTTCTCTGAAAATTATTACTCATATGCATTGAACCTTAAAAAAAAAGCCTCAGAGAAGGTTCACTGATTCTGAAGAAATAAATTTGGCACTAGTACTTGGAGAATAAGGAAGCATCACAAGAAAGAGTGACCTTGAATAGAATCCAGCATCTACCATCAAGAACAATCGATCTGCTGCTTTTTCTGGGCAATTTACTCTAAAGTGAGACAGAGAGAAAACTAATATGGTCGGTAGAAAGAGGCAGGAGATAGAGGGATTTCATTTCCAGAAGCTAGAGCTTTTTTGGGGACTCACCAGCAGTTGTGACAGAAATAGCACAACATAGAAGTCTGTTGTGCACAAGATCTAGAGCAGGTTTCTGTCACTAATTCACTTTACTTCCTTGAAAAGGGACTAAGAAGTACTAGGTGTGTACTATTTATCAGACATTCAATACATAATTTTAATGAAATTCTCCAAGGTGTGCCTAGCAGTTAAGTATTCTCATCCCCACTCCGCAAAGGAGAACACTAAGGCTCAGAAAGTTTAAGTAAACTTGTCCAAGTTTACGTGGTTGCTAAGATACAGTTCAAGGCTGATTCCAAAACTCATGTCCTTGTACAAAACCATACTGGCTCCTTAAGCTTCAGTCTGCTCATCTGTAAAGGGAAGGAGTGCTAGCAGATGCTTTCTGATGTCTTTTTGGTCTCTAGCACTCTGTCATTTTACATGCATAGGGACATGAGGGCTGTAAGAGATATGAGTAATAGAAATACACAGTGTGCTTTTTCTTGTGACACAACTTTCCTTCTAACTTAATGTTATCTTCCTAAATTATAAGGGGAATGAATGTCCAAATCCAAAGTTGTGAGAAGATACTACTTCAGATTTAGATCCAAAACAGCAATACAAATGCTGCATATTCATTCTCTCCATACTTTGCCAAAAAGATCTTTAAAAATAAAAATATAAATTACACAATGTAACAACCAGCACACCAGTTATTAAAATTACTAGATTAAAAACTTAGTCATCATGAGGTTTCAAATCTGACACATTTTTTTAAACTGAGAAATAATAAAGCTTTTAGAAATGATTTTCTTATTTTACTCTGCTGCTTTTACAAAGTGCTTTGTATTTTGACTGAAAGTATTAGATTTGTCCAAATATTTCCCACACGATCTCTGGCTGGGAAAATGGAATGAAAGCCAGAAAGAATGAACCAGGTAGAACTCTCATTTCCAATGAGAGGTAACCAAGAGCAACAACATTCCAAGGAAATGGATAGTTTTCTTTCTACCCTGAAATGTGTTTCTAAACATAATGTTGAACATAAAATTAACCAAACTTGGGAGACAACCACTCTTTTGGAAAATCCTTACATGGACATTTACTAAATATCATAATGATACTTACTGTCACTTCTATTTCTAATATATGAGAAACTAATGCGACAATTATACTCTACACAAATGTGATCAAGGAAAAGGGGAATGTAGGCTTTATATTTGTAAATAAAAAATAATCATTTTGTCAACCTCTGAGTTCGGTTTTCAAAGGAGTTGGGTTTTCTTTACTATTAGTTGAGTCTTGGTTTTGTAAGTTGTATTGCTTGTGCCTGAACCAATAAAAGTCTTACAGCGAGTTGCTGTTATTGTTTTATAAAAGGTGGCATTTTTCTTTTTTCCCTTTTTCCGTTATTTGTGAATCCTCTATTAGGAGTGTGGAGCAATCAAGAGACATGACAGAAAACTGCCAGAGCTATATGCTCTAGGCTGCGAGCTTCACATCTAAATGTTCTCATATCCCAGAATATCCCCGGAATGTATCTAAGGGTCACTCTTCAGTTACTCCTACATTGCGGAGCTAAGCGATATTTAAGAGCATTATTTTAGGATATTTGAAACAGAACAAAATAAAATACCACATATTTAGGTATTTTGCTCAAAAATGTGGGCAACCTAACATGAAACTTCAAATTTAAAGAGGAAATACTGTTTTCTTCTTCCCCTTGCACTAAGTAGGCTAAAGACTGTAAGTTATTGTTAATGATATTTAAACAGAATTTTAAGCAGATATTTGCTTTACATCTTAAAAGCATTCAAATGATTCAGCTAATTCCTATTCATATTCAAAGACAGTATCCTATTGCAAAGATTAAGAGCTTAATTTGTTAAATTCTCCTGTCCCACAGCCTGTGAAACCATGGGCTAAAGACCAGACTTGCCTAAACCCGCAGAAAGTGTGAAGATTGCACAGGGCTGTGCAGAGGAACTAAGTGTTTCTGTTCTGGTTGGATGTGGAGAGAGGGACAGTCCATGCACAGCTTTCTTGCCTTTCTTCCCCATTTACCTGGGACAAGGGCTTTTACCTCAGACTCAAACTTCAGAGCAAAGCTCTGGGTAGACTTAGGTCCTGAGAAGTATATGTGAGGTATTAATGCTCCCTGACATTTCTGGGGAACACGGCTTTCTTAACCAGTGTGAAAAACTTAACAGAGTACTAGATAACACCTGGTAGGCTATTATATAAATATTTTCTGCACTTTCAGTTTCCCTATATACCCCAAGTTAATTTACCTTCCACAGAAAGAGTAAGGTAAAATTAGCTGTAAAGCGTGTAAATTTGAGTCTCTAAATCCTTGAATATTGTAAAGATACATATAAGGGAGTAATAATTATGACTTATTCTCTCTGTCTTTCATGCCCACTTGCTTAGTTGTGATTAAACCATAATCAACTTGGAACATGTTTATTGTAAATATCATAGCTAAATATACTAAACACTAAATGAAGCATGAAATGCTGCATGATTTTTATCAAAAAGGCAAGGTGTAACTGTTTTCCTTTCTCCCAAGTAAATACCACCTGAATACCACGCTGCACCTACCCTAAGATTAAATCCAAAACAAGTCATCCTACTTGTCCATCTTATCTATCAAGTCATTATATTCTTTGAATGAATCCTGGTATTTTTTTTCAAACTAGGTCAGAGCATGTCTCGGGGTATTTTATATTTGTTATACCAATCAAAATGCTGAACTCAGTTTTTAAAAAAATCATCAGGGTAAGTACTATAAGTGAAGCAACTGGGAGTTGTCTGGCAATTTTCTTTATAAACATTACTTGAAGATTTATTTCAATTTGAAAAAGTAATTAATACTTAAGAATGATGTCTTCTCCTAATTGCTTGGAAGATTTACAGGTTTCTGATTTTCCAAGCAATATGGTGTTTATAATAAATCTCCTAGAAGTCCAGCAGAGTAGCAAATTTTCTTAAATGGAAATATTTTTCCCTACTATTTTTCTTCTAATGATAATAGTTTCCATGGCTTCTTTGCAACATTCTGGAGTGGAATATGAGCATAAGGCAAATTTGTGATTGTTGAGGAAAAAGGGCATTACAAAGGAGTGCATTGGAACTGATACTGGATTTATTTCCAGATTCTCAGTTCTGTAGAAGGACTCTGTGTAAATGTGCTCATGGAGTGTTAGATCTCATTATTTTTTGTTTTGTTTCTTCCAAAATGAAGGTAAGTGCTATTGGGGAAAAAAAGAGGTCAATCACTTTTGAATACAATCAAGAGTTAATAGAACAGAATGAAATCTATATTTCATATGGCTCTGAAGTTAAAGCCAAAATCTGCCTCTACCATACAATGGTGTTGAAATGTTTTTACGAAGGCTTGATCAGAAAATTAATTTGATCAAGATAGTTTTTAATGATTTTTATATTTTTATAATTATTTGAGTCCAATTATTTTAAATGTGTGGGGAAATTTTGCTTCTCTCTTTTTCTTTTATTTCCTGAAACAAAGGCATAAAAATTTGAAAAGAAAATTAAAGGAAACTTCAAGTATATCCTCTAAGTATAAGCTTTTGGTGACACAAAATATGATGTTGCTGGAATACAGCATAAATAATTTGCATTTCTCTGAGACAGAAGAACTAGATATATATATATTACTAGAGTAAGGAGTTATGATCTGAATTAACCCTCTTTAAAGACAGTTTTAGTGTTAACTTTAATACTAACTTAAACTTCAAAATTTTAGTAACTGAACAGTATCATGGTTACACATCACTTTAAAAAATGAACATTTGTTTTATGTCTGTGCATACATTTTAAATGCATGCTGCTGTTTTTCCTATTCAAATGTTTTCTAATCTTGTTATGTCTTGGATTTTTCCAACTTTTATAAGAATGTGAAAAAGAACTATTTTATTTTATCTACTAAATACAGAAGGTATATTCTATGGTGGTATGGGGGGCTGAAGAAGATTTCTTTATAACCAGTACAACTTCCCCTGTGAGGTTTTGGACTTTGCTGTAGATGTTCACCTGATAGGCACAAAGGCCACAAAGTATCCAGACTAACCTGGGTCCTGGATATCTGAAAGCCCACCCTGGCAGCATCCAGAGGATAGTGTGCTCCTTTAGATGGTTACCGTATTCATTGCTGGGAAACTAGTCAAGGCAGAGGTTTCTCCATGGAGTACTCTGCAGCTGGAAAACCAATTCCAGCCCTGAAAGTAATGGTCTTCAAACTTCCTGTTTGTGTACTCCCTCAAGGAATTTGAAAATCAATATAACTCCTTGCAAAACTTTAAGGTGACATCTAAAATTTGTCCAAAATGTAAATAATTACAAATTAAATAATTTCCAACTTATTTTAAATATTAACTTTTAAAAATAAAATTGTTATACAATTTTAAACTGCCTCCTAGGGAATGTAAATACCAAAGTGATTTAATCCCCTATTATCATCCATCTAAAAGAATAGCAGTTCAAAAATGAGCTCTTATTTAACAATTGGAAATTTAAAATTTTCGTTTTATTTTTTTGAACTCGTTTCTCCATTTCCCTTCCTCATCAGGTTTTATCCTAATTTCATACAATCTTATTTATCTAGCATAATATAATTTTATTCTCTTTTTAAATAAGAAAGTAAGATATTTATTTCCTTATTATGCTTAGTGCACTTGTCCCTGAAAGTGACAGTGTGAGTAAATCCTAAACAGAGAAGCAAGGGAAGAAGTTTTTCCCTAGTAGTGATAACAGTAAGGAAGGTGGTAGAGACACAAGTGTAATGAGGCCAAGGCAGGGGCCAGCTATTTTCTCTAGCTGGTCCAGGCCTTGGTCTGCCCACCATTACGTCTTCTAACAAGTACATTCTGCGGTGATGGTGATTGCTATTCCCACTCATCTTTCTGTCAGTCTTCACAGAAAAATCAATATAATTTTATTCTGGAAAGTCTCCATTAAGGACTATTATATTTCTTCACAGCAAAAATATAAGCCAAATTTACTTTTAAAATTTCTTAAGCTCTAAATGTTAAAAAAAATTTCTCCTGAGTAATATTACAGTTATTAGTAGTAAACAGTTGAGAAAAAGAATATATTATTGAGTTATGTTTAATATAATTGTGTTAAAATATTGATAAATATATATTAAAAGTAATAATAAAACGTAATATTTTAAAAATACCTCTTTTTGTATGTGTGCCTCTCAATGAGATGGATCAGCCAGGATTTTTCCCCATGGATCTGAATATGAATATTACTTACTACTAGAATAAGATAGGGGTTTACTATTAATTCTATTCTTGTTTGTCATTTTAATTGAGGTTAGTGCTAAAATCCTTATTTGTAGATGGGGATGGAAGGACTTTCATTATAGTTATGACACAATTCTTGGATTTTTAAACAGCTTTTATGTCAAAATTTATATATTGGTATATCATATGAAATTATTTTTAAAGATCTATCAGCTGAAAATTTATTTAACCCTCCTTCATTTCTGTGGAAAGCAAAGAATTAGAGACTGTCTGTGATTTGTTACACAGACATGAGATCCTCCTCACCCTTTTACACCAGCACAGTCAGCATTTTCAGGTATCCCTGTTTGGTATCACTGCTAAAATGCTTTCACTCTAGGGCAATGGAATGTATGAAAAATACGTCTTTCTTTTGTAAGGCTGCCCCAGATCCACAGACTCTTTGTTAAGGAAGAATTCACAGGAAAGGTGTGGCTCTGAAAATATCCTTAGCGCTATCTTTGTGCTTGGAAGGTCTCTGTAAACCCCTATATGAGTACTCTTTTTGAGGACCACTGTCTTGAAGCATCTGTGGTCCCTTGGTGGCCTAAGAGTTTTTAAAGGACAAATTAATAGGAAGATGGGCTGTTTTCATGGCTCTACTACCGATGACTTTTCTATAATATTTTAGTTAGTGATTTCTTACAGTCCTGCCTTGAGGTAACTAACACAATGTCAGTGTAATATAGTAGGAAAGGACTGGATTTAAGAGTCCCAAAGCATGCTTTCATCTATTACTTCTGCTTCTAATTGGCTGTGTGCCTGTAGAAAACATTGCCTTAATTCTCTGGGCCTCAGCTTTCTCATTTGAAGGCCGCACTAGAACAGTGTTTCCCAAAGCTAAATGGCATAATTTTAGGTGGTATATGTGTAAACTTTACTTGTTATACATTTCTTTCATTGTTTATAAGGAAAATCAGCATACTAATCAGCATACTAAATCTATGATTCTTGAATATAGTTTTAAAAATGCATCTAAAAGGGGGAATATTTAAGATTTTTTTAACATATAATCTACCAAAAAAAAATTAAATAACTAGATATGTAAAATCCATGAACACGGTATGAGAATTAATTAAGTTTGAGAAACATAGAGTAGTTACAATTACTATGGTTCCACCAAATTCCAACATTGTATGATTTTATGAAAAAGAACTGGAAGAAAATAAAAAAGAAGGGAGGAAACATGGGAGAAGAGAGGGAGGGAGAGAGGAAGAATCTTAAGAAGGATATATATTTCTCAGTAGGCTTGTAAAGTGCCATAGTCATGGATATCATCCCACATCAGAAACTCCAAAAAGCAAGTTCAGGCAAATTATTCAGTTAAGCATTCATAGACAGATGTTTTAAAAGCAGAATAACAATTATGCAAGTCAGGCTTTCTTAACCCGCTGAGCATGAGCTAAAATCTTCACCATGTCTACACAGCCAAGTGATGTGGCAATTTGATGTAATTACCTGGGCAAGGCAGGCAAATAAAACTTACTGCAAAACTTGGGGGACTGAGTTACATACATACATCATCGATCTTTACTGATCAAATTATCCAGGTAATCTGTTTACCTCTTTGTCACATGGCCTGTCTTGCCACAGCCAATTCCAATGCTGGAATTCTAATTAAGACAGTTTACTGAGAATAAATGCCCTCCAAATAAGTGTGGGGTTTTCCAGATTAGTAAAGAAATTCAACTTTTTAAAAGTTAATCATTGGGCTTCCCTGGTGGTGCAGTGGTTAAGAATCCGCCTGCCAATTCAGGGGACACGGGTTCGAGCCCTGGTCCGGGAAGATCCCACATGCCATGGAGCAACTAAGCCCGTGTGCCACAACTACTGAGCCTGCGAGCCACAACTACTGAGCCCACGTGCCACAACTACTGAAGCCCGTGCGCCTAGAGCCTGTGCTCTGCAACAAGAGAAGCCACCGCAATGAGAAGCCTGTGCACCGCAATGAAGAGTAGCCCCCACTCGCTGCAACTAGAGAAAGCCCATGTGCAGCAATGAAGATACAAATCAGCCAAAAATAAAATAAATTAATTAAATAAATAAAAATTTAAAAAAAAAAGTTAATCATTACTCAGAGATAAAGAATACATTGAATTACTCTGTATTAAAGTGAGCAATTTTCTAAGCCTTGTACATCTTGGGTGTAATGTGTAAATACATTCAGCTAGTGATATTAAGATATTTTTTTGCTTCATTTTTTATGTTATTATGGTCAATTTCCTTGAACTCTTTTAAGTAAGATATTATGAGTAAAATCTACCTTTGTTTTTCCTTCCTATGTCCAAATCTTTCTTTTAGAATCAATAAAATGAAAACTGTTCACCCAAATAAAAATCTTTTAACGTGCCCACAGAGACACAATACACTCACACATACACACACAGGTACACATAAATAAACACCACCAAAGTTTCTTTTAGAAATGCCATAGTTACTACATATTAAAGATGGACCAATCCAAAAAGTATGTAAAAAAATGAATCTTGGTTATGCCTTCAGCTAATGCCTTGCTTGTCTTCTTGTCCTATATTCTAACAAAGAAAGAGAGATCACCCTATGTGGTATTGCCTTCAGTGCCTCTTGGATCTCAAGTGCATTTCTTTAAATAACCATAGTAACTTTATACTTGTGGCTTTACAAAGCACTTGCCATTTTCTCTATTTAATACAACAACCTTATGTGATAGTGACACCTAAAGAAAATCTGGTCAATTTCTCTGAGCATTTCCTTTTGCTAGGAAAGTTCAGGATATTAAGACAACAATACTAATAATAGTTGCCATTTACTGAAAACATTACTGCTAGAGAGTTTTATGTATAAAAAATCTTTATTATTCCTCACAACGTTGTAAAGAGATATTTTATTTTATAGATCAGTAAGCGATGCTCTAAGAGTAACATGTCCAGAGGCATACAGATAGTAGTGGCAGAGTTGGGATTTGAACCTAAACCAATCTTTTTCTGAAGCCAGAAAAACTTTATTCTACTCCACACCACCCCCTTATTACTAATGATTACTGCTTAATGTTTGTTGAATGAAACCTAATTCTCAGACATGCTCTTTCCAGATGGGCTTTGATAGCAGATGTCAGTTTGAATCCCTTAGGTAGCTAGGATCAAGCAGAAAAAGGTTGGAAATTTTCCAATTGACTATGAGTAATAATGAGGCAATCTGGGTAATATATAAACCCATTCACACTAACTCTTCTCCAAATCCCCCAGAGCATTTTTATTTAGCAGGGCAACCAGAGAAGGCTAACTGGGTTCCTGAAAGGAAAGGTGGAGCAAGAGGAGCTTTGCTCTAACATGAGCAGGTCATTCTATCACCAATATAATCCGGGAAGGGTCTGGGTTTAATAAGTGTTAGTCCTGAGACCAACACAACAGTGATTGAGCCATACCACTATGGTAGATCTCTGTTCCCCTAAATACCCCAGAATGAGGGGAACCTGACAATGTGAACACTCAATGGTGAAATATCTAAGGATAATTCTCCTTGAACACATGCAGGTTGTCATACTCATTAATGTAAGTAACCGTGTGCTATAGGTATTCTGAGTGAAGACCTGTTAACTTTATGTGCAAATTACCAAAGACTATGCTAAACAATAACAGCAGTAAGCCCACATTCAGACAATGGAAAAAAGGAATGGGTTTATTGCCAAGAGGGAGTTAGATAATGCTTACAAATCACACTGGGAAATACTTTCTCCATATTGCTCCATATTAATCCACAACATCCCTTTGCAGCAGAATATGGCATGTTTTATTCTTCCCTTTTTCCAAGTTAGGAAACGGGTTCAGGGAATAAATAAAATTTACTGAATACTAATGTGTCCCAGGCTCTGTGTTTAGGAAATAGCTCACATTATCTTATTTAACCCTGTCACAAGCTTAAGAGGAAAACTTCATTGTTACTCTATTACATAAGGAAGTTAAAGGTGGAGAAATAAATCACCAAAAGTCATGTGGCTGGTAAGTGGTCCGCTGAGGTTCTAGCACAGGCCTGTCTGACTCCAAAACTCCTTTAGCACCGTGCTGTATTTATTTGATAAGAATTTAAGGGACTTGCCCAGAGTTCCCAATCTCAAACCCATCTCTGTTAATTCCGAAGTCCTTTATTTTTCCGTAACCACAGTCTCCTTAATATTGAATCTGGTAATGGATTTTACTAAAGGAAGAGTAGATTCTTCCTCTTGAAGCATCTCTGAAGTGAGGTTATTACTCTATGATGGCTTCCATCCAGATAAGAGGCATATCCACCAGAAATAAATATTTTCTGAGCATCCATCTGCCCCACACTGTGATAAACACTGCTAAGCTCACCAAAATGAACCTGACAGCTACTGGAATTTCTAGCAGCAACACGCTTTTCTAAAACCAATGAAAATAGGTACTCGTACCTTTTCCGTTCTCACGTTTACGGTAAAGAGGAGTAGGGAAATCAGACGATTCCATTTCCCTTTGTACTGTTTGAGGAACAGAGGTGAAAGCCCAGCTTCTTGTCTTTGAATCATAACCCTTGGACAGTAGGTCAGGCAAACTGGTGGTCACCTTCAGGTCCCAACCTGCAGAGCAACCCACCTCAGGAAGCCTCGTCATTCAGGGAGGTGAGGTGCCAGGTTCCACAAACCTGGACTTGCTGGGGGAAGGCCTCAACAGCCAAGAACAGCACAGCCAGCAAGCGGTAGTGGGAGGTGGAAGCAAGCTCAGGGCTGGCAAGAGGGAAGAGTGAGTCACCCCTTTGATGTGGAGTGGTTATTCCAAACACAGCGAAAGCGAGCAAGCACTTCCTTCCCCTGACTACTCTGACTACTGTGCAACAGCCCCTTTGTGTAGGCTACTGAGTCACAGGACAGAAAGGCTTTAGAAGCGGGGGGAGAGGACATTGCTAGTATATAGTGTAATATGAGTTTTACCGAGATTAATTTGGTCTGGTAAAATTTCAGTCTGCCGTATAAAGAACTTATCTCTTTGTTTCTAAAACCCTTCCCCCACTGCTCCCTATTCTTATTCTTAGTGGCGATACCAATTGAGAGGTGTCCATATTTAGCAAGACCCTTCAGCGGAGTTAAACACTAAGTCAACTAATTTTAGTAAAAAGATTTGTGTGTGCTTTTGTGTGATTATCTTACTTATAGAATGAAAATGCCATAAAGAAAAGATTATTAAACCCATTGGTGGTTCCAGGAATGCCTGGTTCCTTCATAAGAACAGAAGATTCAAATGCTGGGTCATATTGGAGCTATCTGGTCCAGTCTGAATGGATCTAGTTTGACTGCAGAAAGCAGATGTAAAGCACTGCTATTCCCACTGGCTTCGACTTGGGGCCTGATTGTTGGTATTTCAGCATGCTTCCTGCTGCCTTTCTGTGCTTTTCCTGGAAGCAGAGCCTAGAAGCCTGAAGACTACATTTCCTAGACCTCATGTGAGTTCTGGTTTAGCATTCTCCAATAAGAGACACTTGTATGAGATTTGGAAGGTGAAAGAGAAGCCACCATTACTGCTTTGGCAGTAGCCAGATGCAGGGAGTCTTTGGCTGACAGGGACTTGAGGTTTTGCCAGTGACTTCTGAGGGCCCTCCTGAAAATCATCCTCTTTGGCACCGCAGGCAGCTGATATAACCAAAGGAGGTTCCTTGCAACTCCTGTACTTTCTGATTTCCTGAATTTAATGGTAGTTCCTCTGATTTTTCTTGCCTTCCAATGTTTTGTAATTCCCTAAATTAAATTCCTTCTTGGTTGAAATAGCTAGAGATTGCTGTTTTCTTGACCAAACCCTGCCTGGTACCTACTTCAAAAGGGCAAAGAATGCATCCAAACAATTTGCTTTCCACAACTTATTAAGGGTCTATTTCCATCTAGCTATTCATCTTTTTTGAGTTTTTTATATTTTCATTGCTTACTTCTTGTGGCAATGAACTACAAAATGTACTACCCAGGCATAAAGTGTATTTCATATATTTGCTCCTATTAAAAAATATTCCGAACTCCAGGGCATCTCTGGTATAATATTAATTAAATGTATATTCATCTACCTTATGTCCTTTATCTCATTATGGTTATTGATCATATTTAGATTGAAGTATTTTGGTTGTTTAGCCTGTTCTTAGATCAGAGGATATCATTTTTTAACCTGAATTTCATTTTTTAAATTTAGTTGTCCTTGTCTGAACATTTTCTGAACAAAAAGTAGAAGGACAGAAAGATAGAACTGAGCTGAGTTCTTAACAATAGCATCCAAAATTGTGAAATATGTAAGCTGACTAAAGAGGTGACATAAGACTTTGAGAGAAACTATCTCTGTGAATCAACTTCCTTCACAAAGATCAGTCTTAATCTTTGTTCCCTCCTTACTCTTTTACATTTATTTTATTTTCATTTCCCAACCTCCAAAGGAACTATACTTATTTTAGATACTACTTACTTGAAGCTCAATACTGTTGGTAAGAGATTTATTCTGAGTAGCTTAAACTCTAAACTTTGTCATTCGATAAGCATCTAATCAAAGTGGAGTGAATAAAATAATGAATTTGACATTGTTGGGTATGCTTTACTTTTGCATGAAGGACACTATACTAACAGAAATGCTCTGTGAAGACTGTGGATGATGTTGTTTGATTACTTAACTTTCTTAGAAAGTAAGAGTTTAGGTGTTCACTGCCCAAACTCTATCATGTCTACTTCCTTTGGGTTGTACCATGAGACCTTCAGGGTAAATCAGTAGTCACAAATTGGAAGTCCAGACCACAGACCAAAAACAGTCTGCAGATTTAGTCATTCACTCATTAACTCATTCAAAAAATATTTATCAAGTTTCTCCTATGTGCCAGATTCTGTTGTAGGCACTGGGAATACAGCCATGAGCAAGATAAACCAAAATCTCTGCCTTCAAGAAGTTTACATTCCACTGCCAGTGTCCTTGTCCCTGCGGTGAGCCACAGCTGCCCCCCGCCTCTGCAGGAGACCCTCCAACGCTAGCAGGATCTTAGAGATAGCCTCATCCACCAGAGGGCAGACAGCAAAAGCAAGAAGAACTACAATCCTGCAGCCTGTGGAACGAAAACCACATTCACAGAAAGATAGACAAAATGAAAAGGCAGAGGACTATGTACCAGATGAAGGAACAAGATAAAACCCCAGAAAAAGAGTCCCTCCCATCAGAAAGCTTGCAGAAGCCTCGTAGACAGCCTCAGCTGCCAGAGGGCAGACAGCAGAAGCAAGAAGAACTACAATTCTGAAGCCTGTGGAATGAAAATCACATTCACAGAAAGATAAACAAAATGAAAAGGCAGAGGACTATGTAACAGATGAGGGAACAAGATGAAACCCCAGAAAAACAACTAAATGAAGTGGAGATAGGCAACCTTCCAGAAAAAGAATTCAGAATAATGATAGTGAAGATGATCCAGGACCTTGGAAAAAGAATGGAGGCAAAGATCGAGAAGATGCAAGAAGTGTTTAACAAAGACCTAGAAGAATTAAAGAACAAACAAACAGAGATGGAAAATACAATAACTGGAATGAAAAATATACTAGAAGGAATCAATAGCAGAATAGTTGAGGCAGAAGAACAGATAAGTGACCTAGGAAGATAGAATGGTGAAATTCACTGCCATGGAAAAGAATAAAGAAAAAAGAATGAAAAGAAATGAAGACAGCCTAAGAGACCTCTTGGATAATACTAAACACAACATTTGCATTATAGGGGTCCCAGAAGGAGAAGAGAGAGAGAAAGGACCCAAGAAAGTATTTGAAGAGATTATAGTCAAAAACTTCTCTAACATGCGAAAGGAAATAGCCACCCAAGTCAGGAAGTGCAGGGAGTCCAAGGCAGGATAAACCCAAGGAGAAACACACTGAGACATATACTAATCAAATTGACAAAAATTAAAGACAAAGAAAAATTAGTGAAAGCAACAAGGGAAAAATGACAAATAATATACAAGGGAACTCCCATAAGGTTAACAGCTGATTTCTCAGCAGGAACTCTACAAGCCAGAAGGGAGTGGCACGATATAGTTAAAGTGATGAAAGGGAAGAACCTACAACCAAGATTACTCTACCCGGCAAGGATCTAATTCAGATTCGACGGAGAAATCAAAAGCTTTAGAGACAAGCAAAAGCTAAAAGAATTCAGACCACCAAACCAACTCTACAACAAATGCTAAAGGAACTTCTCTAAGTGGGAAACACAAGAGAAGAAAAGGACCTACAAAAACAAACCCATAACAATTAAGAAAATGGTAATAGGAACATACATATCAATAATTACCTTAAATGTAGATGGATTAAATGGTCCAACCAAAAGACACAGGCTTGCTGAATGGATACAAAAATAAGACTCATCTATATGCTGTCTACAAGATATTCACTTCAGACCTAGGGGCACATACAGACTGAAAGTGAAGGGATGGAAAAAGAGATTCCGTGCCAATGGAAATCAAAAGAAAGCTGGAATAGCAATTCTCATATCAGACAAAAAAGACTTTAAAATAAAGAATGTTACAAGAGACAAGGAAGGACACTACATAATGATCAAGGGATCAATCCAAGAAGAAGATATAACAATTATAAATATATATTCACCCAACATAGGAGCACCTCAATACATAAGGCAAATGCTAACAGCTATAAAAGAAGAAATTGACAGTAACACAATAATAGTGGGGGACTTTAACACCTCACTTGCACCAATGGACAGATCATCCAGACAGCAAATTAATAAGGAAACAAAAGCTTTAAATGACACAATACACCAGATAGATTTAATTGATATTTATGGGACATTCCATCCAAAACAGCAGAATACACTTTTTTCTCAAGTGCACACGGAACATTCTCCAGGATAGATCACATCTTGGGTCACAAATCAAGCCTCAGTAAATTTAAGAAAATTGAAATCATATCAAGCCTTTTCCGACCACAATGCTATGACATTAGAAAAAAATCACAGGGAAAAAAACATAAAAAACACAAACACATGGAGGCTAAACAATACGTTACTAAATAACCAAGAGATCACTGAAGAAATCAAAGAGGAAATCAAAAAATACCTAGAAAAAATGACAATGAAAACACGACGACCCAAAATCTACGGGATGCAGCAAAAGCAGTTCTCAGAGGGAAGTTTATAGCAATACAATCCTACCTCAAGAAACAAGAAATAGACACAGTTACAGAAAGATAGAGAAGATGAAAAGGCAGAGGGCTATGTACCACATGAAGGAACAAGAAAAAAACCCAGAAAAACAACTAAATGAAGTGGAGATAGGCAACCTTCCAGAAAAAGAATTCAGAATAATGATAGTGAAGATGATCCAGGACCTCGGAATAAGAATGGAGGCAAAGATTGAGAAGATGCAAGAAATGATGAACAAAGACCTAGAAGAATTAAAGAACAAACAAACAGAGATGACCAATACAATAACTGAAATGAAAACTACACTAGAAGGAATCAATAGCAGAATAACTGAGGCAGAAGAACGGATAAGTGACCTGGAAGACAGAATGGTGGAATTCACTGCTGCAGAACAGACTAAAGAAAAAAGAATGAAAAGAAATGAAGACAGCCTAAGAGACCTCTGGGACAACATTAAACGCAACAACATTCGCATTATAGGGGTCCCAGAAGGAGAAGAGAGAGAGAAAGGACCAGAGAAAATATTTGAAGAGATTATAGTCGAAAACTTCCCTAACATGGGAAAGGAAATAGCCACCCAAGTCCAGGAAGCGCAGAGAGTCCCATACAGAATAAACCCAAGGAGAAACACGCCGAGACACATAGTAATCAAAGTGGCAAAAATTAAAGACAAAGAAAAATTATTGAAAGCAGCAAGGGAAAAACGACAAATAACATACAAGGGAACTCCCATAAGGTTAACAGCTGATTTCTCAGCAGAAACTCTGCAAGCCAGAAGGGAGTGGCATGATATACTTAAAGTGATGAAAGGGAAGAACCTACAACCAAGATTACTCTACCCGGCAAGGATCTCATTTAGATTTGATGGAGAAATCAAAAGCTTTGCAGACAAGCAAAAGCTAAGAGAATTCAGCACCACCAAACCAGCTCTACAACAAATGCTAAAGGAACTTCTCTAAGTGGGAAACACAAGAGAAGAAAAGGACCTACAAAAACAAACCCAAAACAATTAAGAAAATGGTCATAGGAACATACATATCGATAATTACCTTAAACGTGAATGGATTAAATGCCCCAACCAAAAGACATAGACTGGCTGAATGGATACAAAAACAAGACCCATATATATGCTGTCTACAAGAGACCCACTTTAGACCTAGGGACACATACAGACTGAAAGTGAGGGGATGGGAAAAGATATTCCATGCAAATGGAAATCAAAAGAAAGCTGGAGTAGCTATACTCATATCAGATAAAATAGACTTTAAAATAAAGAATGTTACAAGAGACAAGGAAGGACACTACATAATGATCCAGGGATCAATCCAAGAAGAAGATATAACAATTATAAATATATATGCACCCAACATAGGAGCACCTCAATACATAAGGCAACTGCTAACAGCTATAAAAGAGGAAATCGACAGTAACACAATAATAGTGGGGGACTTTAACACCTCACTTACACCAATGGACAGATCATCCAAAATGAAAATAAATAAGGAAACAGAAGCTTTAAATGACACAATAGACCAGATAGATTTAATTGATATATATAGGACATTCCATCCAAAAACAGCAGATTACACGTTCTTCTCAAGTGCGCACGGAACATTCTCCAGGATAGATCACATCTTGGGTCACAAATCAAGCCTCAGTAAATTTAAGAAAATTGAAATCATATCAAGCATCTTTTCTGACCACAACGCTATGAGATTAGAAATGAATTACAGGGAAAAAAACGTAAAAAGGACAAACACATGGAGGCTAAACAATACGTTACTAAATAACCAAGAGATCACTGAAGAAATCAAAGAGGAAATCAAAAAATACCTAGAGACAAATGACAATGAAAACACGACGACCCAAAACCTATGGGATGCAGCAAAAGCGGTTCTAAGAGGGAAGTTTATAGCTATACAAGCCTACCTAAAGAAACAAGAAAAATCTCAAGTAAACAATCTAACCTTACACCTAAAGAAACTAGAGAAAGAAGAACAAACAAAACCCAAAGTTAGCAGAAGGAAAGAAATCATAAAGATCAGAGCAGAAATAAATGAAATAGAAACAAAGAAAACAATAGCAAAGATCAATAAAACTAAAAGTTGGTTCTTTGAGAAGATAAACAAAATTGATAAGCCATTAGCCAGACTCATCAAGAAAAAGAGGGAGAGGACTCAAATCAATAAAATCAGAAATGAAAAAGGAGAAGTTACAACAGACACCGCAGAAATACAAAGCATCCTAAGAGACTACTACAAGCAACTTTATGCCAATAAAATGGACAACCTGGAAGAAATGGACAAATTCTTAGAAAGGTATAACCTTCCCAGACTGAATCAGGAAGAAACAGAAAATATGAACAGACCAATCACAAGTAATGAAATTGAAACTGTGATTAAAAATCTTCCAACAAACAAAAGTCCAGGACCAGATGGCTTCACAGGTGAATTCTATCAAACATTTAGAGAAGAGCTAACACCCATCCTTCTCAAACTCTTCCAAAAAATTGCAGAGGAAGGAACACTCCCAAACTCATTCTATGAGGCCACCATCACCCTGATACCAAAACCAGACAAAGACACTACAAAAAAAGAAAATTACAGACCAATATCACTGATGAATATAGATGCAAAAATCCTCAACAAAATACTAGCAAACAGAATCCAGCAACACATTAAAAGGATCATACACCACGATCAAGTGGGATTTATCCCAGGGATGCAAGGATTCTTCAATATACGCAAATCAATCAATGTGATACACCATATTAACAAATTGAAGAAGAAAAACCATATGATCATCTCAATAGATGCAGAAAAAGCTTTTGACAAAATTCAACACCCATTTATGATAAAAACTCTCCAGAAAGTGGGCATAGAGGGAACCTACCTCAACATAATAAAGGCCATATATGACAAACCCACAGCAAACATCATTCTCAATGGTGAAAAACTGAAAGCATTTCCTCTAAGATCAGGAACGAGACAAGGATGTCCACTCTCACCACTATTATTCAACATAGTTCTGGAAGTCCTAGCCACGGCAATCAGAGAAGAAAAAGAAATAAAAGGAATACAAATTGGAAAAGAAGAAGTAAAACTGTCACTGTTTGCGGATGACATGATACTATACATAGAGAATCCTAAAACTGCCACCAGAAAACTGCTAGAGCTAATTAATGAATATGGTAAAGTTGCAGGATACAAAATTAATGCACAGAAATCTCTTGCATTCCTATACACTAATGATGAAAAATCTGAAAGAGAAATTATGGAAACACTCCCATTTACCATTGCAACAAAAAGAATAAAATACCTAGGAATAAACCTACCTAGGGAGACAAAAGACCTGTATGCAGAAAACTATAAGACACTGATGAAAGAAATTAAAGATGATACCAACAGATGGAGAGATATACCATGTTCTTGGATTGGAAGAATCAACATTGTGAAAATGAGTATACTACCCAAAGCAATCTACAGATTCAATGCAATCCCTATCAAATTACCAATGGCATTTTTTACGGAGCTAGAACAAATCATCTTAAAATTTGTATGGAGACACAAAAGACCCCGAATAGCCAAAGCAGTCTTGAGGGAAAAAAATGGAGCTGGAGGAATCAGACTCCCTGACTTCAGACTATACTACAAAGCTACAGTAATCAAGACAGTATGGTACTGGCACAAAAACAGAAACATAGATCAATGGAACAAGATAGAAAGCCCAGAGATTAACCCACGCACCTATGGTCAACTAATCTATGACAAAGGAGGCAAAGATATACAATGGAGAAAAGACAGTCTCTTCAATAAGTGGTGCTGGGAAAACTGGACAGCTACATGTAAAAGAATGAAATTAGAATACTCCCTAACACCATACACAAAAATAAACTCAAAATGGATTAGAGACCTAAATATAAGACTGGACACTATAAAACTCTTAGAGGAAAACATAGGAAGAACACTCTTTGACATAAATCACAGCAAGATCTTTTTTGATCCACCTCCTAGAGTAATGGAAATAAAAACAAAAATAAACAAATGGGACCTAATGAAACTTCAAAGCTTTTGCACAGCAAAGGAAACCATAAACAAGACGAAAAGACAACCCTCAGAATGGGAGAAAATATTTGCAAATGAATCAACGGACAAAGGATTAATCTCCAAAATATATAAACAGCTCATTCAGCTCAATATCAAAGAAACAAACACCCCAATCCAAAAATGGGCAGAAGACCTAAATAGACATTTCTCCAAAGAAGACATACAGATGGCCACGAAGCACATGAAAAGATGCTCAACATCACTAATTATTAGAGAAATGCAAATCAAAACTACAATGAGGTATCACCTCACTCCTGTTAGAATGGGCATCATCAGAAAATCTACAAACAACAAATGCTGGAGAGGGTGTGGAGAAAAGGGAACCCTCTTGCACTGTTGGTGGGAATGTAAATTGATACAGCCACTATGGAGAACAGTATGGAGGTTCCTTAAAAAACTAAAAATAGAATTACCGTATGACCCAGCAATCCCACTACTGGGCATATACCCAGAGAAAACCGTAATTCAAAAAGATACATGCACCCGAATGTTCATTGCAGCACTATTTACAATAGCCAGGTCATGGAAGCAACCTAAATGCCCATCAACAGACGAATGGATAAAGAAGTTGTGGTACATATATACAATGGAATATTACTCAGCCATAAAAAGGAACGAAATTGAGTCATTTGTTGAGACATGGATGGATCTAAAGACTGTCATACAGAGTGAAGTAAGTCAGAAAGAGAAAAACAAATATCGTATATTAATGCATGTATGCGGAACCTAGAAAAATGGTACAGATGAGCCAGTTTGCAGGGCAGAAGTTGAGACACAAATGTAGAGAATGGTCATATGGACACCAAGGGGGGAAAACTGCGGTGAGGTGGGGATGGTGGTGTGCTGAATTGGGCAATTGGGATTGACATGTATACACTGATGTGTATAAAACTGATGCCTAATAAGAACCTGCAGTATAAAAAAACAAACAAAACAACTAATACTAAACTTTCATTGGGTTATTTGTATGGAAATATGTTAATATAAATGTTTCAGACATTACATGAAGTTTCTAAAAATCTTATATTTGTATTTGTATGGAAATATGTATGGAAATATGTTAATATAAATGTTTCAGACATTACATGAAATTTCTAAAAATCTTATATGTTCTGGTATAATGTTATAAGTAATAATCCTAGTAAAAAATAAAAAAAATAAAAAAAAAAAAGAAACAAGAAATATCTCAAATAAATAACCTAACCTTACACCTAAAGCAATCAGATAAAAAGAACAAAAAAACCCCAAAGTTAGCAGAAGGTGAGAAATCATAAAGATCAGATCAGAAATAAATGAAAAAGAAATGAAGAAAACAATAGCAAAGATCAAAGAAACTAAAAACTGGTTCTTCAAGAAGATAAACAAAGATGATAAACCATTAGTCAGACTCATCAAGAAAGAAAGGGAGGGGCTTCCCTGGTGGCGCAGTGGTTGAGAATCTGCCTGCCAATGCAGGGGACACGGGTTCGAGCCCTGGTCTGGGAAGATCCCACATGCCGCGGAACAGCTGGACCCATGAGCCACAATTACTACGCTTGCGCGTCTGGAGCCTGTGCTCCGCAACAAGAGAGGCCGCGATAGTGAGAGGCCCGCGCACCGCGATGAAGAGTGGCCCCCGCTTGCCACAACTAGAGAAAGCCCTTGCACAGAAACGAAGACCCAACACAGCCATTAATTAATTAATGAATTAATTTTAAAAAAACTAGCTGTTTATTCTCAAGCAACCACTCTCTTAAAAAAAAAAAAAAAAAGGGCTTCCCTGGTGGCGCAGTGGTTGAGAATCTGCCTGCCAATGCAGGGGACACGGGTTCGAGCCCTGGTCTGGGAAGATCCCACATGCCACGGAGCAACTGGGCCCGTGAGCCACAATTACTGAGCCTGCGCGTCTGGAGCCTGTGCTCCGCAACAAGAGAGGCCGCGATGGTGAGAGGCCGGCGCACCGCGATGAAGAGTGGTCCCCACTTGCCGCAACTATAGAAAGCCCTCGCACAGAAACGAAGACTCAACACAGTCATAAATAAATAAATAAAAGAACGTGAATTTCTTTAAAAAAAAAAAAAAAAGCAAACTGGGCTATTCATTTCAGTAACAGTCAAGTGGTCTTAGTTTGCATTCAATTTCCAATCAGTTTCTCAATCTATTTCATCTGAAGTCTTCACATTACCCACTATAAAAAATACCTATTTATTAAAAAAAAAGAAAGAAAGGGAGAAGATTCAAATCAAAAGAATTAGAAATGAAAAAGGAGAAGTAACAACTGACACTGCAGAAATACAAGGGATAATGAGAGATTACTACAAGCAACAATATGTCAATAAAATGGACAACCTGGAAAAAATGGACAAATTTTTAGAAAAGCACAATTTTCCAAGAGCTTCTTAGAAACAGAAAATATAAACAGACCAATCACAAGCACTGCAATTGAAACTGTGATTAAAACCCTTCCAACAAACAAAAGCCCAGGACCAGATGGCCTCACAGGCGAATTCTACCAAACATTTAGAGAATAGCTAACACCTATCCATCTCAAACTCCTCCTAAATATAGCAGAGGGAGGAACACTCCCAAATTCGTTCTATGAGGCCACCATAACCCTGATACCAAAACCAGAAAAAGATGTCACAAAAAAAAGAAAACTACAGGCCTATATCACTGATGAACATAGATGTAAAACTCCTCAACAAAATACTTGCAAACAGAATCCAATGGCACATTAAAAGGATCATACACCATGATCAAGTGGGGTTTATCCCAGGAATGCAAGGATTCTTCAGTATATGCAAATCAATCAATGTGATATACCATATCAACAAACTAAAGGATAAAAACCATATGATAATCTCAATAGATGCAGAAAAAGCTTTGACAAATATCAACACCCATTTATGATAAAAACTCTCCAGAGAGTAGGCATAGAGGGAACCTACCTCAACATAATAAAGGCCATATATGAGAAACCCACCGCCAACATCATTCTCAATTGTGAAAAACTGAAATTGTTTCCTCTAAGATCAGGAACAAGACAACGATGCCTGATCTCACCACTAATATTCAACATAATTTTGGAAGTTTTAGCCACAGCAATCAGAGAAGAAAAAGAAATAAAAGGAATCCAAATCGGAAAAGAAGAAGTAAAGCTGTCACTCTTTGCAGATGACATGATACTATACACAGAAAATCCTAAAGACGCTACCAGAAAACTACTAGAGCTAAGCAATGAATTTAGTAAAGTAGCAGGATACAAAATTAATGCACAGAAATCTATTGCATTCCTATACACTAACAATGAATGATCAGAAAGTGAAATTAAGGAAACAATCCCATTCACCATTGCAACAAAAAGAATAAAATACCTAGGAATAAACCTACCAAAGGAGGTAAAAGACTTGTACTCAGAAAACTATAAGACAGTGATGAAAGAAATCAAAGATGACACAAACAGATGGAGAGATATACCGTGTTCTTGGATGGAAGAATCAATATTGTGAAAATGACTATACTACCCAAAGCAATCTACAGATTCAGTGCAATCCCTATCAAACAACCAATGGCATTTTTCACAGAACTAGAACAAAAAATTTCACAATTTGTATGGAGACACAAAAGACCCGGAACAGCCAAAGCAATCTTGAGAAAGAAAAACGGAGCTGGAGGAATCAGGCTCCCTGACTTCAGACTATACTACAAAGCTACAGTAATCAAGATAATGTGGGGGCTTCCCTGGTGGTGCAGTTGTTGAGAATATGCCTGCTAATGCAGGGGACATGGGTTCGAGCCCTGGTCTGGGAAGATCCCACATGCCGCGGAGCAACTAGGCCCGTGAGCCACAACTACTGAGCCTGCGCATCTGGAGCCTGTGCTTCGCAACAAGAGAGGCCACAATAGTGGGAGGCCCGTGCACCGCGATGAAGAGTGGCCCCTGCTTGACGCAACTAGAGAAAGCCCTAGCACAGAAACGAAGACCCAACATAGCAATCAATCAATCAATCAATCAATCAATCAATCTTTAAAAAAAAAAAAAGATAATATGGCCCTGGCACAAAAACAGAAATATAGATCAATGGAACAGGATAGAAAGCCCAGAGATAAACCCACGCACCTATGGTCACCCTATCTTTGATAAAGGAGGCAAGGATATACACTGGAGAAAACACAGTGGTGCTGGGAAAACTGGACAGCTACATGTAAAGGAATGAAATTAGTACACTCCCTAACACCATACACAAAAATAAACTCAAAATGGATTAAAGACCTAAATGTAAGACCCGAAACTATAAAACTCTTAGAGGAAATCATAGGAAGAACACTCTTCGACATAAATCACAGCAAGATCTTTTTTGACCCACCTCCTAGAGAAATGGAAATAAAAACAAAAGTAAACAAATGGGACCTAATGAAACTTAAAAGCTTTTGCACAGCAAAGGAAACCATAAACAAGATGAAAAGACAACCCGCAAAATGGGAGAAAATATTTGCAAACGAAGCAACTGACAAAGGATTAATCTCCAAAATATACAAGCAGCTCATGCAGCTCAATATCAAAAAAACAAACAACCCAATAGAAAAATGGGTGGAAGACCTAAATAGACATTTCTCCAAGGAAGATATACAGATTGACAACAAACACATGAAAGGATGCTGAACATCATTAATCATTAGAGAAATGCAAATCAAAACTACAATTAGGTATCGACTCACACAGGTTAGAATGGGCATCATCAGAAAGTCTACAAACAACAAATGCTGGTGAGTGTGTGGAGAAAAGGGAACCCTCTTGTACTGTTGGTGGGAATGTAAACTAATACAGCCACTATGGAGAACAGTATGGAGGTTGCTTAAAAAACTAAAAATAGAATTACCATATGACCCAGCAATCCCACTACTGGGCATATACCCAGAGAAAACCATAATTCAAAAAGACACATGCACCCCAATGTTCATTGCAGCACTATCTACAATAGCCAGGACATGGTAGCAACCTAAATGCCCATCAACAGACGAATGGATAAAGAAGATGTGGTACATATGTAGAATGAAATATTACTCAGCCATAAAAAGGAACAAAATTGGGTCATTTGTAGAGATGTGGATGGATCTAGAGACTGTCATACAGAGTGAAGTAAGTCAGAAAGAGAAAAACAAATTTCATATATTAATGCATATATGTGGAACCTAGAAAAATGGTACAGATGACTGGTTTACAAGGCAGAAATAGAGACACAGATGTAGAGAATAAACATACGGACACCAAGGAGGGAAATCGGGGCGGGGGGGGTGGTGGTGGTGGTGGGATGAATTGGGAGATTGGGATTGATATATGTACACTAATATGTATAAAATAACTATTAAGAACCTGCTGTATAAAAAATAAATAAACAAATTAAATTAAATTTTTTTAAAAAGTTTACATTGCATTGCAGGAAGAGACAGGAAAAAATAAAGTCAAATAAATAAAACGTATATATGTTAGATGATGATAAGTGATTTCTAGGAAAATCAAGCACGAAAGATGTACAGGGAGTGTGGGGAAAAGATGTGATTTCATACATGGTGACCAGGAAAGGTCTCACTGAGAAGGGGACATTTAAGACAAGACTTGAAGTAATTGAAGGGTGAGCTGTATGGCTATTTAGGGAAAGGGCCTTCCAAGCAAGAAAAGTACTGGTGCAAAGGCCTTGAGATAGAAGAGTGCATTGCAGCTAGACAGAGTGAGTGAATGAGAGCGTGAGAGACTACAGAGCTGTATGAAGGTGATCAGAGAGGTAATGAGAGCCTGCTGGTAGCCATGATGAAGACACGGTAGACAGGGTACATAGATGTATTCTGTTAGCCACTGGTTTAAAAAAATTAGTTACCTTCTAACACTTTAAAAGTAGGATATTTTACATAAACATTTTGATTTCTAATATCCCTAGATAAAAATATAAGATTTAGCAGCACTAGATATACTTTACCACACTGTGACCAAAATGCTGAGCAGTAGCTGCCCCTTTGATATGGTTCCAGGGCTCTCCAGTGACCCTTACTCCCCTATTTTCTCACAGTTGGCCTGCTCCACTAGGACCTGAATGGGTTTTTATTTGTACCCCTATAAATGAAGAGTTGACTTGGTAGCTAATTTACTGAAGCACATGAATGCTCTTTGAGCTGCCTTGGTCTCTTCCTAGCCAAAGTCTGTATGGAATGACTCTGGGCCTTGGGGGCTCCTGTCCTGGCTGTGCAGCCATGTTGCTCTCTGAATGACCACACACCACGTGTATAAATGTGCGACAAGAGTGGCTACCTCAGCACAATAACAGCTAACATCCAGGTATCTGCCAGCTCTACACTCAGGAAGACATGTGGCTGTGGATCAGCATGTTAGAAACTGTTGTTCTGGTTTCACTTAGGGCATTAAGAACTGCCTTTGAATTTTTTATTTTTTTTTAAGTAGTAGTGACCTACAACACTATGCTAGTTCTAGGAACACAACATAGGGATTCAATATTTCTACACATTACAAAATGATCACCAAGATAAGTCTAGTTACCATCTGTCACCACACAAAGTTATTACAATATTATTAACTATATTCCCCATGCTGTACATTTCATCCCCATGACTCATTTATTTTGTACCTAGAAGTTTGTACCTTTATCTCCCTCAGCTATTTCATTCATGCCCCCACCCACCTCCCCTGTGGCAACCACCTGTTTGTTCCCTATATCTATGAGTCTGTTTCTGTTTTGTTATATTTGTTCATTTGTTTTGTTTTTTAGATTCCATATAAGAGTGAAATCATGACTTCCCTGGTGGCACAGTGGTTAAGAATCCGCCTGCCAATGCAGGGGACACAGGTTTGATCCCTGGGCTGGGAAGATCCCACATGCCACGGAGCAACTAAGCCCATGCACCACGACTACTGAGCTTGCGCTCTAGAGCCCACGAGCCACGACTACTGAGCCTGCGTGCCACACCTACTGAAGCCCTCATGCCTAGAGCCTGTGCTCCACAACAAGAGAAGCCACCTCAATGAGAAGCCTGCACACCGCAACGAAGAGTAGCCCCTGCTCACCACAACTAGAGAAAGCCCGTGCGCAGCAACGAAGACCCAACACAGCCATAAATAAATAAATAAATAAAATTATTTTTTTTAAAAAGAGTGAAATCATATGGTATTTGTCTCTCTCTGACTTAGTTCAATTAGCATAATACCCTCTAGGTCTATCCATGTTGTCACATTTCATTCTTTTTTTATGACTGAGTAATATTCCATTGTATAAATCTTCTTTATCCATTCATCTGTTGATGGACACTTAGGTTGCTTCCATATCCTGGCTATTGTAAATAATGCTGCTATGAATACTGAAGTGCATATATCTTTTCCAATTAGTGTTTTCATTTTCTGTGGATAAATACCCAGAAGTGGAGTTGCTGGATCATATGGTAGTTCTACTTTGTTTTTGAGAAACCACCATACTGCTTTCCATAGTGGGTGCACCAATTTACAGTCCCACAAACAGTGCACAAGGTTTCCCTTTTCTCCACATCCTTGCTAACACTTATTTGTTGTCTTTTTGATAATTGCCATTCTGACAAGTGTGAGGTGATACCTCATTGTGGTTTTGATTTGCATTTCTCTGATGATTCATGATGCAGAGCATATTTTCATGTATCTGTTGGCTATTTGTATTACCTTCTTTGGAAAAATGTCTCTTCAAGTCCTCTGCCCATTTTATTGTTTGTTTTTATATCCAGAGTTCTACGTTTTGGACAGATAACATTGAGGAACAGAGTTTAGCTGTGTTTCCATGTGCATTTGTATGGTGGAGGTGAGCAAGAAGAGAAGGGAGAAAGGGTATTGTCCATTGTCAAGTCAAAATGAAGAACGCTCTTTATTTTTTTTTATTTTTTTTAATTTTTTTAACATCTTTATTGGAGTATAATTGCTTTACAATGGTGTGTTAGTTTCTGCTTTATAACAAAGTGAATCAGCTATACATATACATATGTCCCCATATCTCTTCCCTCTTGCATCTCCCTCCCTCCCACCCTCCCTATCCCACCCCTCTAGGTGGTCACAAACCACCTAGCTGATCTCCCTGTGCTATGCAGCTGCTTCCCACTAGCTATCTATTTTACGTTTGGTAGTGTATATATGTCCATGCCACTCTCTCACTTTGCCCCAGCTTACCCTTCCCCCTCCCCATATCCTCAAGTCCATGCTCTAGTAGGTCTGTGTCTTTATTCTCATCTTGCCCCAGGTTCTTCATGACCTTTTTTTTTTTTTAGATTCCATATATGTGTTAGCATATGGTATTTGTTTTTCTCTTTCTGACTTACTTCATTCTGTATGACAGACTCTAGGTCCATCCACCTCACTACAATTAACTCCATTTCGTTTCTTTTTATGGCTGAGTAATACTCCATTGTATGTATGTGCCACATCTTCTTTATCCATTCATCTGTTGATGGACACTTAGGTTGCTTCCATGACCTGGCTATTGTAAATAGAGCTGCAACGAACATTTTGGTACATGACTCTTTTTGAATTATGGTTTTCTCAGGGTATATGCCCAGTAGTGGGACTGCTGGGTCGTATGGTAGTTCTATTTTTAGTTTTTTAAGGAAACTCCATACTGTTCTCCATAGTGGCTGTATCAATTTACGTTCCCACCAACAGTGCAAGAGTATTCCCTTTTCTCCACACCCTCTCCAGCATTTATCGTTTCTAGATTTTTTGATGATGGCCATTCTGACTGGTGTGAGATGATACCTAATTGTAGTTTTGATTTGCATTTCTCTAATGATTAATGATGTTGAGCATTCTTTCATGTGTTTGTCGGCAATCTGTATATCTTCTTTGGAGAAATGTCTATTTAGGTCTTCTGCCCATTTTTGGATTGGGTTGTTTGTGTTTTTGATATTGAGCTGCATGAGCTGCATGTAAATTTTGGAGATTAATCCTTTGTCAGTTGCTTCATTTGCAAATATTTTCTCCCATTCTGAGGGTTGTCTTTTCGTCTTGTTTATGGTTTCCTTTCCTGTGCAAAAGCTTTTAAGTTTCATTAGGTCCCATTTCTTTATTTTTGTTTTTATTTCCATTTCTCTAGGAGGTGGGTCAAAAAAGATCTTGCTGTGATTTATGTCATAGAGTGTTCTGCCTATGTTTTCCTCTAAGAGTTTGATAGTGTCTGGCCTCACATTTAGGTCTTTAATCCATTTTGAGTTTATTTTTGTGTATGGTGTGCGGTATGCTTGCCCTCTGTTAATTACCAATACCCAGGAATTGATCTGGACTGTTTGGGAAATCTACAAGGCTTAAAAATTATCAAATGGTCTCTATATGGATGGTTTTCTCTTCATTTACCCATGGGCTTATGACTTAGAAGCTATTATATTTTTATCTTCCTAATTCTGCTAGCCAAAAGTTAGGGGTGAGTCAGCCAAATGCTTCCAAAATGAGTTACAGAATGTACACTTACTCATGAGAAACGCCATTGTATACAGCAGACTTGTTCTGGGGCAGTACCAACTTGTGCCTGGGACATCTAGGTATTCAGTGTTTTTTTTTTTTAATTAAACGAACATGAGTAAGAATGATTTTTATAGCTAACCTGTGCCTTAATAAGTCTGCACTGAAGAATGGTCATTTAAATGACAGTTTAGAAAGTTTAAGTTAAATACTTCAGAGTAAATCTAACCCCCAAACATTTTAAGGTGAAAAAGAGACATGACTGTTCACTTTCTTTAAAATGATTCAGGAAGATAACTGAATCAATCTTATAGGTTCAGCTCTAATATTTCTCCCCTTAAGGGAGGGAAATGCTTACAAGAGCAAGAACTTCATCCTAAAGTAGGTCTAATGGGCGTCTGTGGCTTGCTTAGAAAGGGCTCTGACAGCAAGCAAACAGAAAGAGCCTCCACAGTGTAAAACACTAAAATGACAGAATCTCATTGAGTCATCGATAGAAGTAAAGGTAACTGCAGCTATGACTACAGTGAAAGTAAGGTAGAGAACTAAATGTTTAGCGAATTTACACACTGTAAATTGTTCATTTGAAAAATGCAGGACACATTTGTTAAAATTCAGTATTCACTGTGATGATGTCCTGGGTTGGGTTTTGAGGCTGAGACAAATATTTTTGTGCTGGAAGTTTATTGGAGATATCCTTGGGAGTAACACCTGTAAGAAAGTAAAGGAAGCAGGATTGGGAAGAGGAAGAAGTTTATCTTTGATTCAGTAGCAACAAAGGCCACAGCTGGTGCTGTGGGGAGCTCTGGGGTTGGGATGACCCTTCAGAGTTGCTCTAAGTTGAGGGAAGCAGTCCCCTTGGCAAAGGTATTTCTGAAGAAAGGACTCACCTGTGAGCTTTCACAAGCCAACGTGGCAGCTGGGGCAAGGAACACCTCAGCCATGAAAAGGCAATGTGGGTGGTGCACTTCAGCTCTTGCTATAGTAATGTACTTTCTTCCCTCAAAGACAGGAGAAGCCGTGGCACTGGAAACGGTGAATGACACACAGACTTCCCTGACTTACACTGCACAGGGAGTATCACAGGAAGAAGTGTGGTACAGTGTGTCATTTGGATGAAGAAAACCTAGGATCAAATTGCACTGGGCAATTTATTAGCTGAGAGCAGGGTCAGCTACAAATTTACAGGACCTGGTACAAAACGTAAGTGCAGAGTCCCTTGTTCAAAAGGCAGGAACATAGGCCATTAAAGCAACTAAAATATAAACCTTTTTCTTTTCCTTTGGCAGTCTCTCTCTCAACTTCTTATGGTGGTTTTATTTGCTATTTAATGTTGTTCTAAGTAGAGAAAAATTTCAACTGAAATCATTAGCATATTTATCTTGATATTGAGCAATACCAACTTAAAGTGCAAATATGATAGCGTTTATTTTGTACGTGCCTATGTATTTCATTCTTATCAGAACAATGAAAATGTTGCACAAAACTAACTTAGTTGTTTTATTTCACTTCTTGATACACTCACATTCTACCAACACTCTCTCCTTTCAACTTATTGATAAGTAAGGAAGGACTTAAAAGAAAAAGAACTGTGGGTTTCCCTATCTTTCCCTTTCCTCCTATGTCATAATTCTCAGCATAAGTGGTTGGATAGTACAGAGAAATAACATGAGTGTTGAAGGATATGGTAGGGTTCCTTGGTTGTTTGTCTTTCTTAGAGCACCATTCTCTTTTTTCTTACATTCAAAAAAAATTCTGGTTTGAAAAGAAAGCTTACTTGATCATAGATATAACATGCCTACATAGTACTTGATTTGAGTCTTTCTGAACTTCTGCACATCCCTCACCAGAATTCTGGGCTTATGGGGTAGCAAGGAACAGCATATACACTACTGTGTGTATCCCATCTGTTCATACATATACTCCATTGTCTTATCAGACTCCACTTACTCAAAACAAATTCAAAGATAAAATTTTTAAGAATTCCAAGACAGTTGCATCAGAGTATTAAACTAAGTGTGAGAAGGGCACTACACTACTGCAAATGTTGCATGTCCAAGAAGCTGGCCCAGGCTGTGAGACTTTGTAAATCATTTAATCTCTCTGAGCCTCAGTTTCCTCACCTATAAAATGGGGTAATTATGCCTAGAAAGTTAACTTAAATGATTGTCAGAGAACTAACAGTATGTAAAATTGCTTTGTAAGGAGGGGAGAGAACTTATGTTTACTGAACTCCTTTTATGAGTCCTACTCCAGCCATTCTAAAATACTTGCCTCAAGACAACCCCAGGCACTCTCTAGCCTGTAAGCCCTTGTATATTTCTTAGTCTTAGAAGATAATTCCTGTATCTCTGAACCCTTTCATTTGGTAATAATTATTCATCCTTAAATTCCAGTTTTGATGCCACTGATGCAATAAATGTTGATTAAGCACCTAATATGTGCCAGGTGTTGTGCCAGAATGGGGTTAAAGTTAGAGACCCTGGTCCACATTCCCAAGACTGGTTAATTATCCCCCTCTTGTGAACTTACCTTTATTATAGCATGTGTCACATTATACTATATTGCCTGTTGGTATGTCTCCATCTCCCCTAGACTGTCTCCTTGATTTACTGAAGATATTCCAATGTATGACACTGGCACATAGTAGATACTCAATAAATATTGTTGATAGACTAAGTGAATACTAGCTATTATTGGAAAGCAGAGCGAAGATGTTGAATCAGCAGTTGAAATGATGGTCTGAACAAGGTGAGAAGAATGGGCTGAAGAAATTAATGTGGTACTCCATAGCATCAATACTGGAATAAATAGTAATAATAAAAATTTTCATACCCAAATGCTAACATTTATTGCACTTTTATTTAACCCAGGCACTGTGCCGTGATCCTTTTGTATGTTATCTAATTGAATATTCTCAACTGTCCTGTGAGATGGAAACCATCAGTAACACCACTTTTAAAATGAGGAGGCCAAGAGTTAGAATAAATAACTTAGCAGAGCTTTTCAGCTCTTAGGTGGTAGAGTTTGGACTTGACTTCAGTTCTTTCAGCTCCAAAGTTGTTCCATTAAGGACATGGAGATATCAATGACAGCAAAGCAGTGATGAAAATGAAGGCAGAAGCTCACTAGACAAATTGGAGGTTAGGATGGGAAGACAGAGGATTAGATTTTAAGATATTTCAGAGGTAGGCAGTCCATCCAGAGGATGACAAGGCCTAGAAGAGCTGGTGTGTGAAGGGACTTATAGGGAAAGGTCATTGGCAGTGAACAACTTCAGTCACTCTCAGTGAGATGATGTGTCTAAATTATATCAAAGTCAAAATGGTATGCCCAAATTCTCTCTTTTCCACAAACAAATCTTCCCTGATTCTCCCATCTGGAAAATTTTTCTTTGTCCTTTGAACTCACATAATTCTGTCTGTCCCTAAATTATAAAACGGTATTCTGGATATTTGTGTATATGTCTTATTTCCCCATGCTACACATCCACTAGACTATCTACCTCATCCTTAAACTTTTCTAAAACCCCTAGGATGGCATCTTGCATATACAAGATGCTCAATTTAAAAGATATTGAATACATTAATTAACATAGTAAAAATAAAATTCTAAACATTTTTGAACTTTCAGATGAGAAGTGGCTTTAAGGTTTCTATTCTGTCAAAATGCAATATTTTAAGTGCTGTTTATATTCCTTGAAAATTTGAGACCCTTTTGAAAAGAATATGAAATCATACTGATTTTTAAATAACATTATTTCATTTCTCAGCTCAATTTTGACACCAATTACATGTTAGAGGGATCTCCTAGATAAGTTGATAGCATTGCAAATTTTTTTTGTATAAGACAATACTACAAAATCATAATTTTTTCCATTGAAATGTACCCACCAGTAATCATGGCTATATGATTAATGTATGATTAATGTATATTGACTTAACAGTCCTAAGAATTGAAAGATTCTACTGACATTGAAAACTATTAAAGCAAAGAAACCCAAAATACTGTAAGTCCCAATTTTACTTGGTATTTGATTCATTGAGGGGAAATGAAGATGAAGTTTTGATAGATTTCAGTTTATTCCACATTAAAAAGGAAAGTGAAACCAAGTTTTCAACTTCCATAAAAATTAATTTTCTTCCAAGGAGGAAACCTCTGGTTTGTGTTGCGATGAAATTATATTTGACTGTTGAATCACTGTTGTCTTGTAATCCTGAACATGTTTCTACCAAGTTCAGGAAAGGCCACTTACGTTCAGTAGAACACCTGTGAAGGCAGCTGAATTTTAAATACTGGCTGTATCTGAGCATATTTTAAATCACGTGCTTTATTACTCAGTTAAAATCATCTTGAGTCATCAGCAACTTAGAAATTAGAATAAGTTGCTGAATCAGAACCTAGGTTTAAAATGAAAAATCAAATTCATTTATTTAGTGAGTAGAAGTGTGAGTGTTCCAACATGATATACAGAATCAAATTAGTTAGCAATGATTTCGTTGGCTAATTTGGCAATTCAAATCTTCATTTCCAAGCATGGCAGTTGCATCAGTCTGCTTGGGCTGCCATAACAAATTTCATAGACTGGGTGGCCTAAACAACAGAAATTTATTGTCTCACAGTTCTGGAGGCTGAGAAGTCCAAGATCAAGGTGACAGCCAATTCAGTTTCTTGTGATAGTTCTCTTCCTGGCTTGCAGAAGGCCACCTTCTCTCTGTGTCCTCACATGGCAGAGAGAGAGTTCTGGTGTCTCTTCCTCTTCTTATAGGGCACCAGCCTTCTCAGATTAGGACCCCACTCTTATGACCTCATTTAACCTTTATCACCTCCTCACAGTCCCTATCTGCAAATATAGTCATGTTGAGGTTTGGGGCTTCAACACATGAATTTTGGGGGAACACAAACATTGAGTGCATAACAGCAATTATATTAATTTATTAAATTATATATATATTCTACTAATTTGTCTAGCTATTGGCCTATTTAAGTTGTTCTCAAATAAGTTACATTACTCCAGTGGTTCTCAACCCTGGCTGCACAACAGAATCATCAACAGGAGAGCTTTTAAGAAAAAAACAATGCCTGGGTTCCACTTCCAGGAATTCTAATTTAAATTATTTGAAGTAAAGCCTGAATATCAGTATTTTTGCTTTTGTTGCTATTGTCGTTGTTGATGATGATAAGCTGCCTATTTGGGGGGAAAAGTGACTTTATGCATTTTATTCAATCATCTGTATCTAAAATGTATTTGAGCTATCCATCAGATTTTTTAAATTGAAGTAAAATTTCCACAGAGTAAAATATACAGATCAATATAATTCAGTGAGTTCACATATTATATCCATGTAACTACCACTACAAATAAGATATAAAATATTTTTACCACCACCGAAAGCCCTTTCTGGTGAACTCCCTTCCCCCATAAACAATCATAGTTCTGATTTTTTACCACGGATTAGTTTTGCCTATTCTTGAACTTCATATAAATGACATCACGTAGTATGTATTCTCTTGTGTCTGCTTCTTTCATTTCAGTACTTTAGATTCATCTGTATTGTTACATTCTTGCTTTTTTTTTTGTTACGTAGTAATCCGTTGTATAAACACATCATTATCTGTGTATTCATTCTCCAATCAATGGGAATTTCTGTTGTTTCCAGTTTAGGGCTACTATGACTAAGTTGCTAAAAGCTTTCTTGTGCATGGTTTTCCGTGGGCACAGTTACTCATTGCTCTTGGGTATATACCAAGGAGTAGAATTGCTAGATCATAGAGTATGTGAAGGTTTAACCTTACAAGGAACTGTCAAACACTTTTCCAAAATGGTTGTATCCTTTTACGTTCTCACAAGCAATGCATGAGGAAACCAGTTTTTCCAAATTATTTTGTTGACTGACATGGTTGCTCTTTAATTTTCACCATTTTAGTTGGTAAAAATGGTATCATTGTGGTTTTAATTTGAATTTATCTTCTCAAAGCTTATTTCCTATTCATGCAACCTTCTCTTGTGCATTTTCCAAGCTTCTTGCCCATTCTTTTAAAATTGAGTTTTTATCTTTTGTTATTTATTTGTAGCTGGTTTTTAAAATATTCTGAATAAAAGTCCTTTGTGTTACAGACATTTTCTTCCAGTCTTGGCTTTACTTTAAATTTTTTTAATGTACTGGCTTGTAGAAAAACTTTCCAGATGCAGTCAGGATTAAGAACTACTGTCTCCTGCCAAATTTGTAGTTCTTGTTCTTCTCCCTTTCTTCGGTGTCTCTAGATAAGAGTTACCATTTTTTGACAAGTTTGTTTCCTATTTGTTCATTCATTCAGTGGGTTCACAGTCATGCTGAATTGGGGGCATTATTTTTATTTGACTGTTTTGCCTCAATTTTCATTACCAGGTAGAGTTTAAATGGGTAAAATATGGCTTATTCTGGATAGTATACAAGATTGCAGTCCAGTGGAATGTTAAATTAATGCAAATGTGATCACATCTTATTTTAATAATTGCTTCTGAGACAAAATTTTGCAAAATCCAGGGTCAACTTTTTCTTTTAGCTGATCTCACGTTTAATCACTACACAGTAGATACAACGAACATAACCTGGATTCCACTGTAAATTGTCTTCTAGGTGTATTCTAGGTGTATTATTGCAGAGTGCAGATAAACTTGTTCAAAAATACTTCATTTGGCTATTTTTCAGAAACCTTTTTATAATTTTATGATGACAAAACTTCACAGTACATAGCATTTTTAATTAGCTTCTTTATTTTTTAACATGAGAGCATGCTAAATTCAATGAGGTCATCAGTTTCAAATAATGGAGTCAAATTAAATTTAATGAAAGCTAATAGTCATATCCATACTCATGAGAGAATGATTGTAGAGACATCATGACTTTCAGTGAAATAGTAGGTCATCCTCAATTCTTCCTCCTCTCTCAAACCCCACACCAAGCTAAGTCAATTCTCCTTTCAGGACCTCTAGTTTTGTCCCCAGTGTTCTATTGCCTCTGTAATTTCTTTCATTATCCACAATTATTTCTCACCTCAGCTTTTGCAAAGGCATCTAACTTGTCACCTCACACTAGGCTGACCCTCTTATATTCATTCCCTGAACCACTACCAGAGTGGTTCCTCAAACAAAACCTGATCAAGTCACCCCCTTGTAAAAGCTCCCCAGGATCCCTCATATCTCTATGATGAGACTCAAAACTCCTTAGCATGGCAAACAAAGGCCTGCTATAAATTACTGTCTAAATTTCTTGGGCCTCATCTCCTTCACTTGGTACCACATACTTTCAGTCCAAGTACACCAAATTCTCACTCTTCCTTCCCTGCTTTTCATGCTGCTACCGCTTTCCAACACCCACTTCTTCCATTACATCTGGTGAGCTTACCCCATTCCAGATGCAGCACAAATATTGCCTCCCTGTTGAAAAATTCCCCACTTCTCTCTTTTCAGTGTAAAAATACTATGCAGATTGATTTCTATAAAAAATTTCCCTGTGAGACACTGAAGATACAAAATTGATAGGATTAGAAGGTAATGGTTAAAAGATTGCGGAGTCAGAGCTGAACTTGAAACCTAATTTCTTGGACATAATAACTGTGTCATTTGGGGAATGTTACTTAGGTACATTGTATCAGTTTCCTCATTTATAAAATAAAATTATATCTACCGGAAAAGGTGGTTGTGAGGATTTAATGAAATCACATATTTGGAAGAATTTAACACGGTGCCCAGAACACAGTAAACTCTGAATAGATAATAGTGATTGTCATTTTTTTAAATATTTATTTATTTATTTATTTATTTATTTTTGGCTGTGTTAGGTCTTCATTGCTACGCATGGGCTTTCTCTAGTTGTGGCGAGCAGGGGCCACTCTTCACTGCGATGCGCCGGCTTCTCGTTGCGGTGGCCTCCCCTGCTGTGGAGCATGGGCTCTAGGCACGCAGGCTTCAGTAGTTGTGGCGCACAGGCTTAGTTGCTCCGCGGCATGTGGGATCTTCCCGGACCAGGGATTGAACCCCTGTCCCCTGAATTGGCAGGCAGATTCTTAACCACTGCGCCACCAGGGAAGTCCCATGATTGTCATTTTCATTATTACTGATTGATTATATTTTTATGTGGAAAAGGTTAGGTGTTGAAGAGAAAAAGGCATACTTCTTCTAATTAGGTAAGAGAAAAATAGAAGAGAATGGGTATCAATGCACATGTATGTGGATTACAAATTAAAATCCCTACCCCATTTTCCTTACCAATATGTAGATTTGTAAATAAGAAATCAATATGTATAAGAACTCTAAAAAATCTAGAACTGGGCTTCCCTGGTGGCGCAGCGGTTGAGAGTCTGCCTGCCAATGCAGGGGACACAGGTTCGAGCCCTGGTCTGGGAAGATCCCACATGCCACGGAGCAACTGGGCCCGTGAGCCACAACTACTGAGCCTGCGCGTCTGGAGCCTGTGCTCCGCAACAAGAGAGGCCGCAATGGTGAGAGGCCCACGCACCGCGATGAAGAGTGGTCCCCACTTGCTGCAACTAGAGAAAGCCCTCGCACAGAAACGAAGACTCAACACAGTCATAAATAAATAAATAAATAAATAAATAAAAGAACGTGAATTTCTTTAAAAAAAAAAATCTAGAACTATCTATTACTATAAAATTGCATTAAAATGGCATCCATCTAAAATTCCATATATGCAGTTGACCCTTGAACAATACAGGTTTGAACTGCATGGGTCCACTTACAGGTGAATTTTTTTTCGATAGAAAATACTACAGTATTACATGATCTGTGGTTGGTTGAATCCATGGAGGCAGAACCACAGACATGGAGGAACCACAGATACAGAGGAACTGTGTATATGAAGGGCCGACTATAAGTTATACTTGGAAGATAAGCCACCTTGGCTAGTTTTGAAAACCTATGGGCTTAAGACCGTGAGAACCAGAGGGCTACAGGAAACCAAGACTCTGCTCCAGACAGAAAATCAATAAAGAAAAAGTGGTCTCAAATGACACAATAGACCAGATGAACTTAACAGAAATCTATACAACATTCCATCCAAAAATAGCAGAATACACATTCTTTTTGAGTGCACATGAAACATTCTCCAGGATACATGACATGCTAGACCACAAAACAAGTGGCCTAAATAAACTTAAGAAGACTGAAACCATATCAAGCATCTTTTCTGACCACAACAGTGTGAAATTAGGAAACAATTACAGGAAGAAAACAGGAAAAAAAACATAAAAACATGGAAAACGAACAACGTGCTACCAAAAAAACCAATGAGTCAATGAAGGAATCAAAGAGGAAATCAAAAAATACTTTGAGATGAATGAAAATAGCAACACAACTTTCCAGAATCTATGGGACTCAGCAAAAAGAGTTCTAAGAGGGAAGTTTATAGTGATAAAGTCCTACATCAAGAAAGAAAAATCCCCCCCCCAAAAAAATCTTAATAAATAAAATCTTAAATAAATCTTAAATCTTCCAAAGTTAGTGGAAGGAAGGAAACAATAAAGATCAGAGCAAAAATAAATGAAATATAGATTAAAAAAAAGGAATAAAGAAGATCAACAAAACTAAGAGTGGGTTTTTGAAAACATAAACCACATTGATAAAACTTGGGCCAGACTCATCAAGTAAAAAAGACAGAGGGCCCAAATTTAAAAAATTAGAAATGAAAGAGAAGTTACAACTGATATCACAGAAATACAATCATAAGAGACTACCATAAATAGTTATATGCCAACATATTGAACAATCTTGAAGAAGTGAATAAATTCCTGGAAACGTACAATCTTCTAAGACTGAATCAGGAAGGAATAGAAGATCTGAATAGATCTATTACTATTAATGAAATTGAATCAGTAATAAAAAAACTCCCAGCAAACAAAAGTCCAGAACCAGACGGCTTCACAGGAAAATTTTATTAGCACTTAAAGAGGAGTTAACACCTGTCCTTCTCAAACCATTTCCAAAAACTGAAGAGGAAGGAACACTTCTGAATTCATTCTATGAGGCCAGCACTACCCTGATATCAAAACCAGACAAAGATACTACAAAAAAGAAAAATTAAAGGCTAATACCCCTGATGAATATAGATGCAAAAATCCTCAATAAAATATTAGCAAGCCAAATTCAACAATACATTAAAAACATCATACATCATGGTCAAGTGAGATTTATTCCAGGGATACAATATCTGCAAATCAATCAGTGTAATACACCACATTAACAAAACAAAGGATGAAGATCACAGGGTGATCCCAATAGATGCAGAAAAAGCATTTGATAAAATTCAACATCCATTCATAATAAAAACTCTCAACGAAGTGAGTACAGAGGGAACATGATAAAGGCCATTTACGACAAACCTACAGCTAACATCACACTCAATAGTGAAAAGTTGAAAGCTTTTCCTCTAAGATTAGGAACAAGACAAGGATGCCCACTCTTGCCACTTCTATTTAACATAGTATTAGAAGTCCTAGCCAAAGCAATCAGATAAGAAAAAGAAATAAGAGGAATCCACATTGGAAGGGAAGAGGTAAAACTGTCACTATTTGCAGATGATATGATAATATATATAGAAAACCCTAAAGGATTGTCCCCAAAACTATTAGAACTAATAAATTCAATAAAGTTGCATGATAGGATACAAAGTTAATATACAGAAATCTGTTGCATTTCTATACATTAATAATGAACTATCAAAAAGAGAAATCAAGAAAACAACGCCATTTACAATTGAATCAAAAAGAATAAGATACCTAGGAATAAATTTAAGGAGGTAAAAGACCTGTACTCTGAAAACTGTAAGACACTGATGAAAGAAATTGAAGATGATACCACAAAATGGACAGATATTCTGTTTTCAAGGATTGGAAGAATTAATACTGTTAAAATGTCCATTCTACCCAAAGCAACTTACAGATTCAATGTAATACCTATCAAAATACCAAGGGCATTTTTCACAAATAATCCTAAAATTTGTATGGAAACACAATTGACCCTAAATGGCCAAAGCAATCTTGAGAAAGAAGAATGGAGCTGGAGGTCCCTGGCTTCAAACTATACTACAAAGCTATAATAATCAAAACAGTACAGTGCTGGCACAAAGACAGATCAATGGAACAGAACAGACAGCCCAGAAAAAAAACCATGCACAGAAGTCTATTAATCTATGACAAAGGAGGCAAGAATACACAATGGGGAAAATACAGTCTCTTCAATAAGTAGTGCTGGGAAAACTGGACAGCTACATGTAAAAGAATGAAACTAGAACATTTCTCACACCATATACAGATATAAACTCAAAATGGATGAAAGACCTAAATGTAAGACCGAAAACCATAAAACTCCTAGAAGAAAACACTGGCAGAAGACTCTTTGACATAAGTTATAGTAATATTTTTTGGATCTGTCTTCTCAGGCAAAGGAAACAAAAGCAAAAAATAAACAAATGGGACCTACTTTAACCTTAAACTCTTTTGCACAGCAAAGGAAACCATCAACAAAATTAAAAGACAACCTAGTGAATGGGAGAAAATATTTGCAAATGCTATGTCCCATGAGGGTTAATATCCAAAATATAATAAACAGCTTATACAACTCAACTTAATAAAAAAAAACATTAAAAAAACAGGCAGAAGACCTGAATAGGCATTTTTCCAAATAAGACATACAGATGGCCAACAGGCACAAGAAAAGATGCTCAATATCACCAACCATCAGGGAAATGTAAATCAAAACCACAATGAGATATCACCTCACACCTGTCAGAATGGCTATCATCAAAGACCAAATGTTAGGGAGGATGTGGAGAAAAGGGAACCCTAGTACACCTTTGGTGGGAATGTAGCAGGGTGCAGCCTCTATGGAAAGCAATATGGAGGTTCCTCAAAAAACTGTAAATAGAACTACCATATGATCCAGCAAATTACACTGCTTGGTATATATATGCACTAATTCAAAGAGATACATGCACCCCAATGTTCATCGAAACATTATTTGCAGTAGCCAAGACATGAAAGCAGCCTAAGTGCCCATGGAGAGATGAAAGGATAAAAAAGATGTGATATTGTGAGATATATCTATATATTATATATATATATATTATATATATATATATATATATATATATATAAAATGGAATATTGCTCATCCCCCCCAAAAAGGAATAAAATCTTGCCAATAGAAACAACATGGATTGACTTGGAGGATATTATGCTTAGTGAAATAAGTCAGACAGAGAAAGAAAATACTTTGTTTTATTTACATGTGGAATCTAAAAATCGAAACGAATGAACAAATATAACTAGAGAAACAGCCCCACAGACACTGAGAACAAACTAGTGGTTACAAGAGGAGAAGGGGTGAGGGGAGAGCAAAATAGGTGAAGGGGATTAAGAGGGATAAACTATTAATTGTAACATAAATAAGTCACAAGGATGTAATGTACAGCAGAGGGAATATAGTCAGTACAGCTATTTCATAATAATCTTGAATGGTGTGTAATCTATAAAAATACTGAATCACTATGTTGTATACCTGAAACTAATATAATACTGGAAGTCAACTATACTTCAATAAATTTTTAAAAACGTTTACTAAAATTGTCACTTCTTCTGATTATCTTAAATTGATACTTAGAAAGTACTGTGATCACCCAATATAGTTATCACACAAGATGACTGTTCTACTGGATTTTTCAAATCAATGAAAATAGCTCTTATGCATTAGATATAAAAAATAATCATAGCTTAGTGATTAGCCTGCAGTTTTCAATTTCAATTTGGTCTAAGTAATTCTAGTAATAATAATAACAATGAATTTTCCTAATAAACATAAATGTCAATTTTTTTAAATTTCCCTGGGAAAAATGCTCAAGTTTATTGTATTCCCCTACACGTATAAGTTCCATGAATATGCTGGTATACTACACTAGACAGAAATGATTCTAATGACTTGGTACAAAATAATATACTAATATTCTATATAAATACTATACTAACAATAACTATTACATATAGATATAATAGATAAATTCATCTTTGCTTTACAAAGGAACTTGCTACTGGATTTCCAATATGTTCCACTAGGTATAATTTTATATCTCTTTGAAGTTATAAAGTTCTTTGAGATCTGATTAAAAGCTCTAGAATTCTCTTTCCAGGAAAAAATCCACATTTACACATGGATCATATTTGGGATATACTCTTATGAACACATGGACTATGAAGTTTTTCATGAATTCCAAGTTAAAAAGCACTCCCCTAGTATATTTAGAAAGTAGCTTAATTGTCAGAAATTCAGTTTCCAAATCACTTTTCAGGGACATGAACAACATACAACAATTTGGCCAGCTAGGTCTAATTAAACAAAACAAAACAAAACAGATAATTATGGAAGAGAAGAGACATCTTGGTGCCTTAAAAAGGCCTTTTAATAGATTTCATGGATGCTGGAGGCTGGAGGGGAGTCCATGTATCCCTCTGGTTTCACAGGACCGCCTGTCGCTAGGGTTTGCCTTGGAAAATCATCCTCAACTCACTCCTACTTCCACCCTTCCTTTACCTGGGATAACATTTTGATTAAACAACAACCAGGTGATAAATATCTTTTGGTTGTACCCTTTTCCTATTTATTCATACTGTGAAAATCTTTAGCAGATGTGATTTGCTTGCGTGTTTCTTTCTCTCCAGAATACTTTTGCTTTTTGGATTTTATGATTTAGTAACAACCTTGTATCATGTATTAAAAATCAATTATTTATGCATTCATTTAACAAATACTCATAGAGCTCCTACTATATGCTTAGCACATGTAATGGGCGATCCAATGAGTAAAATCACAGTCTCATAAGGCTGACAGTCTAGTCAGAGAGATAAACTATAATCAAAGAGAATAGCATAAATAACTACAAGAGTCATAGTGCTATGCAGGAAAGGTACAAGGAGCTACAAAAGGATATGATTGCAATACTGGACAAGTCAGGAGCTCAGAAAAGGAACTGAACGTGCTGAAATTTAAAGAAAGAATGAGAGTTAACCAGGTGAGTAAGAGTAGAAAAGCACTCCTGTGCAAAGACCCATGTCCTCTCCTGTGCCTGGACTTGCTCTTGCTTTACTCAATTTGGTCTGTGCTTGGATGTTTGTATCTTGCTCAAACAGTCTGTGCAAAGGCCCCGTGGCTAGAGCAAACTAATTGGAGGTGTAGGTATAATTCATATTCCTCTTGCAACTACATACTTTTTTCACTCAGAGACTCAGGGACTCAAGGTGTCCCAAAGACTGAAAGTTTTCCTCTCCTGCTTCTAGAGGTAGTTTGGCTGGAAGGAGGAGCTTTGGATCTGAGCATGAGAAGAGATGGCTACTACCAGCTGTGTACTTCTAGGCAAATCACACAATCATTCCCTTCTCGGGTCTTGGTGTTTTCACTAGGATAATCCATATAGGAACATTTTAGCAAATATCTTTATCAGTTAGCTGTAAAGAAGACATATAAAGTGTAGTGGATGTAGGTAGTGGTGATAATTTCAGTAGTGGTGGTGGTATTCTTTTCTAAAACTCCATCCTGCTCAATGTTTTCCATAAAGTGATTAACTGGCAGCCACAGAGCTTCTGCTATGTGGCAAGGGCTAGGAGCCATTGCCATTGCCTTGTGTGTGCTGGGGGAGGGACTGCGGTCTTTAAGTTCAGGTAAAAGAGCTACAGCTAGGAATTTGCAGAGCATTTTAAAGAAAAGCAAAACTTATTGAAAAAAATCATGCAGAAAACAATCAAGACGTACTTTGAACAAATTTAATTCTTAGGCCAAGGTTTGAGCAAGACACATATTTGAGCACAGATGAAACTGAGTAAGGCAAGAGCGAGTTAGGACATAGAAGAGGATTCTCGCTGGACCAACGCAGCATCTCTTCCCCTACGCTGACCTGTAAGGATTATCCTGAGTGCCAAGGAGTGAAGAGTCACCCCACCACCCAGCTTATGTTCTTAGCGTGCAGAACATATACAGGGAGTAAACTCTGCCTTGGTCTCATTTCAAAAGAGGGTTCCAGACATTCCCAGCAAGTCCTTTTTTTGCCCTTATAAACTCGTGAGTAAAACAAATTCTTACAAAGAGATCCCTCTGCTTGGTAAATCCTTCCTGACTATTGTCTAAAACTAGGGTGTCAAGACTGAACACAATCAGTTAATTCTGTCACTCAACTGAATTCTGTCTTGATTTCTGTTTGGTAACCTATGTGTTACCTTATATTACATCTCGTTAGATCCTCATGTTCTCAACCAAACTTCCAGAGTAAGTTACGTATTTAAAGCCAAAGCAAATCAGAACTATTTTGACTGAGCCAACTTCTCCCAACGTTTACTGATACACTGCTTTCTAACCCATACCCAGCATTGTCTCACTCACTAATGGGGTGAATGTGAACTCAACCCAGTGGTCTATGTTAAGCTGTTTCACCTTCCAGCTGAACAATGCTCCCCTTTAAGAAGTATCAGAGAACCAAAATAGCTAGACGAGACCTGACTCAACTTGTTTCTCTGTTGTAGCATAAGATTAAAGCATTTTTTCACCTGCTTCCCCCAACCTCCACCCTTTCTTAATCCTCTATCCGGCTGATTCATAACAGCTGTTAAATAACTAGACATTTAGGTAAAGGCAAACTGAACCTGTAAATCAATGTGTGTGATATAATAACCAACTCTTTCCGGCACAGCTTGCTCGTACTGTCTTGGTTTGCTTTTCTTATGCTGATTTCAGCTGCAGCATCTGCGTGAAGGGGTTTAGCACAATTGTAAATACTAATCTCCAGGCTGCTAACGTCATTATGGAAATGGGTATAAGTAAATGAAACTCACAGTACATTCCTAGACATGCGATGGGAAATTTTGAAGACATATTTTTCCTCCAAGATGTTGCAGTCCTCCTGAGTGGAATATTTGTTAGGATTGTCTTGCTTGTAAACTACAGAAGCCAACATCAGAGCTAGTTTCAGCAGAGTAGGTAAATTACAATGGTACAGGATGTCTCATCAACCCAGTGGCAGGGATGTAGTGGGGCCTCAGAAGGGAACTGACACCAGAAACTGGAAGGCCATAAAGATTTTCTTTCCATTTCATCTCTTTTAGTCCAACTGTTCATTCTTTTTGCTCTGCATTCACTAGCTTCCTCTGTGTGGCAGACATTGGCTGGTTGTTTGGCAAATCTATTTTCCTTCTCTTCTAGGGACACATCTAGACCACATTTCCCATTACATATAGCCACCTACTCAATTCTGGCCTTCATTTTGAAGCCTGGCCCATAAGAAGCTCCTGTACAATTCTCTTGTCTCTCTCTCTCTCCCCATCTGCTGGCAGAATGAATGAAGAACTTAGAGCAAGGTGAGAGCCACAGGATAAAAGGATCTCAAGCCCTGAATAACTGCATGCCCCTCCCTCCTCCTATTAACCCCTCCCCCCAATTACCATGGACTGGATGTGACTGAGAAACAAAGTTCTATCCTGTTAAATTCTATTCCATTCTGTTAAGCTGTTGAGATTTGGGGATTTATCTTTTAAAGCAGCTAGTATCACTCAAAGTCTCCTTTGCTGTTTTGGAAAATTCCCAACCTGCAGTTTCAGAGCATATATTTTACAAATACAGCCCCCCAAATAAGGAAGAAGTCTTCTCTCCACTGGTTTTAATTCCACATTTTCAGGACTCAGACTGATTGAACCAATGGGCCAATTCCTACCCTTGATACAATCAACTTTAATGAGGGAGGTAGGGACTTCCTTGGCGGTGCAGTGGTTAAGAATACGCCTGCTAATGCAGGGGACACGGGTTCGAGCCCTGGTCCGGGAAGATCCCACACGCCACAGAGCAACTAAGCCTGTGCACCACAACTACTGAGCCCACGTGCCACAACTACTGAAGCCTGTGCGCCTAGAGCCCGTGCTCCGCAACAAGAGAAGCCACCGCAATGAGAAGCCTGCACACTGCAACGAAGAGTAACCCCCACTCACCACAACTAGAGAAAGCCCGCGTGCAGCAATGACCCAACGCAGCCAAGAAAATAATCAATTTTTTTAAAAAAGAATTTATGTTTAAAAAAAAAAAATGAGGGAGTTGGGGTTGTCATGTGCAAAATGGCCACTAGAGGGTTCACCATGTGAAGAGAATAAAACCAAGACAGATCTGAGTTCCTCTTCCAGCTCTGCTGCTAACTTGTTGGATAGTGTTAATCAACACACTTAACTGTTTTGGGCATCAGTACCCACATATCAGAATGAGAGATTTAGACTGTCATCTCCAAGGTCTTCTGCAACTTTAATATAACCTGTAAAGCTTCCTATTATGCCTAGAAAACAACTCAACTCTTACACAATGAAATGAGAGTTTCCTTGAATTTTTTTGTGCTTAGCATAGAGATGCCCCAAATATCACAGGACCTTTTTGCTGTTCCCAGACACCCTGTTTGGTGCCCTAATATCATGGGAATGCATAAAGGTACCATTCTAAAAGTTACTTCTATCAATACATTGTTTCTGAATACACTAATGGCTTTTTCCACTGATCTTTCTTTAGGTTTTCATAGTTTCTGGGATTACAGTGTATTGATTAAAAGCACAGATGCCAAAGTCTGATTGCCTGGATTCAGATCCCAATTCCACCATTTACTAACTTTGTAATAGTTACCTTACAGAGTTATTGTAAGGATTTTTTAAAATTCACATTTATATGGCTCTAGTACAAAATGAATGCTTAATAAATATTTGCTGAAAAAATGAACTTATCTCTTTCTTTTGCAATTGTTTAAGTATCTGTCTATACCACTAGCCTTTAAGCACCTAAAAATCAGACACCCAGTTTCATTGAACTTCCTGTCATTCAGACCCTAGCCCAGGGTCTAGCATGTAATATCTGTTTAATAAGTATTTTTAAATGAATAAATGAAAATTTATTTATTTAAAATGAAAAATTATTTATTTATTTATTTATAAATTTTTAATGAAAATTTACTTATTTTAAATGGTATTACATGGAATACTTAGTCTTACAAAAATACAAATGGTATGTATTTCTCTCATATTAAGGTCCTTCAATTAACTAATACTTATTAAGGATATCTCCTCTTTTGACAGAGGTGCATTCCTTTATGAATAGTCTAAGGTATGACATTCTTCTATCCCAGGGTTTCTAATATGTGGCTATTGATTAGGATTACTTGGGGGTCTGAGGAGCTCTTTAAACATACTGATGACTGGGTCCCACCCAGACTTATTGAATTGAAATGTTGGGGGTAGATCCTAGGCATCAAGCTATTTTTAATGCTCCCCAGGGAGCAGCCAGGGTTGAGAACCTCTCTTCTGGCCTATCTGTTCATGTTGCAGCCATTTATTAAGTATATGTGTTTTTCATTTTTGTAACTTAGATTTTTCATGCCTCTACTTGTTCAGCATGGTCTGTTAGGCACTATATTAATCAGATTTATCCAGAGAAACAGAATCAACAGGAGATGTATGTGAGAGATTGATTTATCTTAAAGAATTAGCTCATGTGATTGTAGAGACCTGGCAAGTTCAAAATCTGCAGGGTAGGCTGCAGGCTAGAGACCCAGGGAAGAGTTTGAGTCCAAAGGCAGTCTGCTGGCAGAACTCCTTTTTCTTCCCAAGAGATCAGTCTTTTTCAATTAAGCCTTTCAACTGATTGGATGAGTCCCACCCACATTTTGGAGGGTAATCTGCTTTCTCAAAGTCTACTGATTTAAATATTAATCTCATCTAAAAAATACCTTCTTAAGGAAACATCCAGAATGGTGTTTGACTAAATATCTGAGTGCCATGGCCTAGCCAAGTTGACACATAAAATTATCATGGGCACTTAGGACCTCAATTTTTGCCATTTCCTCTGCTTATTTAAAAGCAATTTCCAGTGACTCCATAGTGCTCCAACAGGGCTTGCTTTACAATAATCAATTTCCTTATGGTGGAGATTATGACTGCTGCTCTAGAAGAAGCAGGAGAAGCAAACCTGAAGTGGAAGGGTTAAAAGTCTAACTCAAAAGCCTAGCTCTCCACGGCCTGGGGAGGATTCTACATCAGCTGTCTTTGTCGCCAGAGCTCTCTTGTTTCACATTTGTCTCCCTGTGAATGTCTCTCAGAAAACTGAGCTACTATGTCTGTCAAATGAATATACACATTCATCTGCTCTTATGGGAATTACATCCAGGAAATCTAGATTAATCTCAGATCAAAACTGCCAGTGTAACCAACAGATTCTCTGCTGAAAATAGACACAATAACTGTATCAACACGTAGTTGTCCTTTTCAAAAATTTGATTCCAAAATTTGAACCTAATCAGAGTTCCTCAGTAAAGGCTTATAGGGTGTTTTCCTTGCTTGGATAAATGAAAATCCACTTTAGAATAAAAATTCCTTTACAATTTTACCTGTGATTTCAAAATTGAAATTATTTTGGAAAAGTACAATTGTTAAGCAGTGGCTTTTTCATCTAGGCTGTAGATTGAGTGGTCAGAATGTCAGAGGATCCAGATCTCCAGAATTATTGGAAATGTGCCTGACTTATTTGACCCCAAGCATTTTAAGAGACTTTGTATAAAAAGTCTGCAAAACATGTTGTGTAGCCAACATTGCTTTCACACCAAAAACTCAAATTGGAATAGTTTTAGAATGAATTGGAGTTTTAAAATAGTCCATAATTTCTAGTTAATCCCTCATGTTTGCTAAACAATTTTTACATCTTTTGTATAAAGTATCTGTATCACTGATTAAATTGGATGATTTATAGATTGGTTAGTCCCATGAAATTTTAAGTGAATCTTTGAATAATAATTTCTGGTTTATGTATTTGTATGTTAAATCATGCATCATTTAGCTTTATAATTAAGCTAAATTACCAATAACATATTATTAATAATCCCACTAATTAAAATAATAATTACTGGCTTCAAAATTAGTAATACTATCCCAATCTACCCCAACAGCTTCTATTGCTAAAGGAGCATGCAGTGCCTACTCCAAACTAAAAGGATCACTCTTTTTCTGATTGACTAAAAATATACTTAAAATATTGAATCATAACCCTTTTTCACAAAATGAAAGTTTTGCATGGCCTGTTTTAGTTCAAAGTGAATTAAAATTAGGCATGTTTTGAAAGTCATCATTAGATTTGTGGGCAAGTTGACAGATTAGGAAACTACTGATTCCTTGGAGGAGTACTGCAAACTATGTGGTTGGAAATATAAAATTACTTACATCAGGTTTTCTCACACTACCTTAGAGTCGTAGATTTACATGGTGGTGGAATATAGCATAATATCTCAAGCAATGTGTCAAGATCACTTGTGAGATACATGGCAAACAATCTGTTATTATGACAGGAACCAAAAAAACAAAGCTATATGATTTGTGAAATTTTACCCTCCCTTCCTCCTCTGCCCCCATTTCTAAAGAGAAAGATTTCTTGCTCCCTGAATCAGCTTTTGGAACCTCTGCCTTTTGTTGTACAGAATGCAGGTAAAGGAGGGACTTGAAAATTAACAGAAGCAAGAGAAGCAAAGTTGATCTATATGATAAACAGCTGAGACAGAAAGCAGAGAGGAGAGGGATAAAAAGTTAATCAGACTGGGTTTGCGAGAGTTTTCAAGGGCAATAGGAAAGGAAAGATAATTAGGAATATCTGGAGATGTTTTTGGAAAAACTGAAAGTAATAGAGATGAGGAAAAAGGATTTATTTTAAGCATATTTCCTGTGGTTCATAAATGTCAACTCTTTTGGCATTTTAAAGAGAAGTGAAGAAGTTAAGTTGCTTCTCAATTATTTTGAATGCCAGACTGATGTTTCTCTGAAAAATTCCATGCAGAAAAGGAGCCACAGGGAGGCTCAGCTTTATTTAGGTTACATTACTAACGATAATAGTTTACATACTTTTAATAAACTGAAGTAACATTACTTTTATTTAGTTGCATGTTTCATAAGTGGGGAGAAAGAGGTAAAGTTAAAACTCTCTTGCCAGAAACAACATAGCCCATAGTGACCAGCTGGTATTAATGTACCATTATTAGATGTGGCAGTTTCAGTATATTGGAGAGCTTATAAATTGTAATTTTTTAAAATGTTACCCTCATATTGTTTATCTTACTGATGGAGGTTTCACACAGCTGATGTCAGAGTCAGAATTAGATCTCAAACTAAAAACAAATTCAGTATAATGCACCACGCTATGGACAGATTTTAAAAATTCAACAAAAACTTAGTTCCATTAACACTTCCTTCATTATCTTTTTATTCACCAGATATGCAGATATGTTAAAGGAAAATAACTTTCATAGTAGACAACTATTTTTATTGGCCTATTAAGTTACCATCAATCTTTATGTTAAACAATAATAACATTACTTGATTAAATATTAGTATTCTTATTCCTTGATATTTAAAAAGTACTCCAACTACCAGTAGCACAGGTATCTCCTGAGAGCTTTTAGAAATGCAGAATCTAAGACTCTGCTCCAGATGTACTGAATTGGAATCTGCATTTCACTTGATCTCCAGGTGATCTGTAATCATATTAGAGTTTGAGAAGCACTGCTCTAATTCATAGATGTTCTTCAAGTGTAATCAGTGACTACCTGTATCAGAATCACCCAGGATGTTTATAAAATATGCATTTCTGGATCCTAGCTGAGATCTAGTGGGGCCTTTGAAAATAAATTCTTAATAATATTCTGTGAGATTGTGATGCACATTAAAGCTTGAGGAACAAAGTACTGTGCATTTTCGTGTATCAATATTTTGACCCATCTGCTACTCTATTTATATTCAGCTCTAAGCCTATAGCTACATGATTATTGGGTTTGCTGTACTTCTTGGGTTTGCTGTACTTCCTTGGTGCTTACTGGTACCCCATCCTTTCCGAGCCATCCAAGGCATAAGCGCATTACACTTGGAAACTCCTTCTGGCCTAGTCTTATTGGCTTTTCCCATATCTCTATTCAAATACTAGGGAAAAAGAGTTTTCTAAATCTTGAGGGTAAAAGTCCTTCCCAAAAGAATCACCTGGGAGACCATCTGTAGCTGATTCCTGAGGGTCTTTTACGGGAAGACATTTTTTTACTTCCAAAATATATTTTTAATTCATAATGTAGTACTAAATGCTTTCAACTTAGCTTAAGGGAAAGGGCAATGCAAGAGAAACTACAATACCTGCTTCTAGTGCCTTCTCTGCTACCTATTAGCTATTGGCCTTAGGCAAATTATATAATCTTTCTGAGCCTCCTTGCCTCACCTGTGAAATGAGGATAATGATACCTGCCTGAAGGTTGGGCACTGCTCCAGACTGTCCCTTGAGACCCCTTCCAACTCTGAGATCCATGATTCCATTATTCCGTCAAGTCAGCATATATCACAGTAATCACCATTTTGTGTTTCTACACTCTTGGATTCTTTCATCAGTTTTCCTCTCCAATCTGTCATCTCCTTGAAGTCACCTAGGTACACCTCTCCCTTACAACTATTTTAGTAAAAACAAATTTAGAACATTCTTATCAGAGAAATTTACTTTCACCATAAGTTTAAAATATGCCTCTATTTAAGATAATTAACCTGTCACAGTTAAAACACCATGTCTGTTAATTATGTACTCAAGTGGGTGTGGATAACGAGCCACACTTGAGAAATTTAATAGTTGTCACTTAATTTAACTACTCACTGAGCTCATCTAAAATACATGAGAACAAAATAGTAAGGTGGAGGCTCTAAGGTTTCACGTGCAGTAGGAACAACTCAGCAAACACATTAATGAATACAAAATCTGTAAAATTCAATGAGCCACTGGAACATACAAACTGAACAGATAATTTAAATTCCTGCCCATCAAAAATGACTTAATCTCATCTACATTTTCTGAGTTTAATAGGGCTAAATAAAACTCCGTATTCAGAATCTCTAACATTTTCCCAAGTAGAGTAGAAGGACAAGGTGCTTGTTGAGCTACAATGTGACTTGGATAAGTGACCACTTCTACTTTGAAGAATTCTTGTTAAACATTTCCTGAATGTTGCACTTAAGCATCTGTCATAGTGCTCTACTTATAAAAGACTTTGTTATACTGTTTCCTGTTATAGTTGTATCTTGATTTATAGACATATGGCTATATGATGTATTCATTAAGAGCGGAAGCATTGAAATCAGACAGACCTGAATTTGAATCCTGGCTGACTTACTGGTTATGTAACATTGGGCAAATACTGAATATCTTGTTTTCTCACCTGCAATAATGTTAATAATACCTTCCTTCAGAGGATATTGAGGATTGAAGGAAATAAATTTACTTAAAAAATAGATTTATACAATCATGCATTTGCTCATTCATTTTGTCAACAAATGTTTATTATGTGCCTTCTATATGTCTTCTAGATTTCAGGAATGATATATTCCTGATATTTAGCAGAAAACTAGCCAGACAAGCCACTACCTTCAATGAGATGATATTGTAGTTGCCTGTAACAAATCCTGTCTCACAGTAATCATTGAACAGTTGATGATGATGATGACTGTTTTTATTATTAAAGGCATATTACTTTAACCCAAAATTAAATGTTAAACCCAAAATACCATTAAACATTTAAAATACACAGCAATAAATAGGTACATTGCTCATTGTTGACATCTCCCATACACATGTGCAGCTTTTCCAAACTCAGTTCCTATGTGAAGGGGCTAAATCCCTGAGGTACAGACAAGCAGACCTGAAATTGCATCAAAAGGAAGAATTTTAAATGAGCTTTAAAATTCAAGTAATATTGAAATTGCCCAGAAAAGCAGTATACGGTGATGCTTCAGAGCATGAACTCTATAGCCATTTTATTAGGTTTGAATCCTAACTCTGACACTTGCTAGCTTAATGACTTTGGATAAGTTACTTAATCTATCTCTGCTTCAGTTTTCTCATATGTAATATAGCAATAATAATAGTTGCTACCTCAAATAGTTGCTATGGATAGTAAATGAGTAAATCCATGTAAATCCTTTACAGTAGTGCCTGGCACAAAGTGAGGACAAAACAAGTGTTAAACAATGTTATTATTATTATTATTTTTTTTATTGCCACAAAGCACTTATCATTGGCATATGGAGAGAAATATGTATGAGGAAACTAAAATGAACTTCCCCTGGATGGTATAGGGGAGATAATTCAAAACCCTGTACATATATCTATGTTTGGTCACCATCTGCTGTATTTTCCAAATTGTTAATTTGAATATTAATATGTGTTACATGAGGAAAAAAAAGACTTCTAGAGGATGTTAATACAAGTTACATGAAGAAAAAATGAGTTTCATAATCCATAAATTTAAGAAGGGTTAGACAGCTTTCAAAGTTAGACAGCTTTCTTACTGCAGGACTTCTCAGAGCACTTAGTATGCTAATATGCAAGATCATTTCCAAAAGAAGAATACAGTATTTCCCAAAATTATTTTACCAAGTTTTGAAGATTTAGTGTTAAAGGAAATAAAGTTTGGGAAACAACGATATGGGTGGGAGGGAGATTTATTCTGGAAGGTACATAAAATATCATCCTCAATTTACTCAACTGTTAAAAAAAAAAGTGATTTAAAACTGGTCAGAAGGAAATAGGTAAAGGGGAATGGTCAGTGGTGTGCTGAAGCAAGCTCATACTGCCTTAGAGTCAAGGGTTAAATTTTCAGGAATTTTGAGAGACAGTTTTTAAACAGAGCCACTACTTTTTTCAGCTTTACTGAGGTATAATTGACGAGACCACAAGATATTTAAAGTGTACAATGTAATGATGTGATATACATATACACTGTGAAATGATTCCCCCCATTAAGTTAATAAACACAGCCAACAGCTCACATATTTATCTTTTTTTTTTTTGGTGAGAACATTTAAGCTCTATTCTCTTATATAATTTCTCTCTTGTATAATTTCAATTATACACAGCTACAGTCACCATGTTTTACATTAGATCCTGAGACCTTATTCATCTCATAACTGAAAGTTTGTACCCTTTTACCATGCTCTTCCTATTTCCTCCACCCCTCAGCCACTGGCAATCACTTTTCTACTCTAAACAGAGCCATTATTAAAAAATAAACTATATAAACTTACAATTAAATATGTACAATTGAAAATGAACATCATAAATATTCAAAAGTAATCAGTTCCTAAATATTTTACTGCATTTTTTAATTATCTATGCTCTTGAGGTTATTTACATCTATTGTATCTGTATAGTAGAAATACTATATAGTGGTGCGGTATCCCACATATCTTTCCCACTCTGTTTGGTGACTTCATCTTGGTAGCTTGAAATCAGCCTTGATGAGAGTATTTATACCATGGAATTGTACAAATGCTATGGATCAGAGCTTGATTTATTGTTCTGTAGATTTTCTAGACTTAAGGATGTAATGGAGAAAATGTTAATAATGCAGATTAAACTTAAAAGCGTGTCAGGCCTGTAGTAGTTACACTGTAAATAACACAAAACAATTAAGGAAATCGTCTTTCAGTATTCAATGAATTGGGAGATTAGGTTTGACATAAATACACTGCCATGTGTAAAGTAGATAGCTAGTGGGAACCTGCTGTATGGCACACGGAGCTCAGCTCGGTGCTCTGTGATGACCTAGATTGGTGGGATGGGGGGATGGGGAGGCCCAAGAGGGAGGGGATATATGTATACATATAGCTGATTCACTTCACTGTACAGCAGAAACTAACACAACATTGTAAAGCAATTATACTCCAAAAAAAAAAAACTATTATCTGATTCAGCAATGAAGTCACCAAAATCATTTACGGACTAATGAGTGAGATTCCAACATACATTGTCATTGCTTCACTTTCATCTTGTCCATTAGCATAAATGAATTAGCCTTGTTTTGTTAATGTGGTGCAAATGTTGATTAATTTGCAGATATTGAATTGTTTGTAGTTTTCTCTTATGATTGTTTATATCTCTGTGATAAGAAGCCATATTTTGGATTCAATAATAGGGACCCACAAGGGAGGCCTATAGATTAAAAAATAAACTTGTAAATACTAACTTAGAGTATTCATTCTGGAGTGAACTGAGAGATTGTCTGATCCACTGCAGATATTGACTAGTTTCACATTATACTTCCATTATGTGCTGTTGTTTTATCTTCAGGAAGATTAATGGACATCAGCAGTTTATTATGCTCTTTTCTTTTGCTTATGTCTAAAATTTTTATTTATAAAAGAGATGGAAAAAAATCTAACTAAATATTTCATAGAGAGGGCACATTAAGTTGTTTTTAGCCATATTTGTCTACCTTAACGTTGGGCTTTGGACAGAGAGCTATCAGCTCATTTTGGAGTTGAAATTTAATGACAATTAACATTGGGTAAAAGTCTGCATATTTACATAGCTTCAAACCTTTTTTGCACTAGCTGAAATAATTTACAACATTCTTTTCATCTCTTACCATCCCCTCCAATCGAGAACTCATTTGCTCACTTCTCCCTTACCCAGATATCTCATGGACTTACATCAACGCTTAGGTTTCAGACACCACAGGGGACCTCACAAAATTTGAGCCCACAACAATTATTCTAACGCACAGTTTTATTGATGACTAATTTAACTATGGGAAAACCTGTCACTTGTCTTCCTCCATCTTCCCACCCACCTACCAGCAACACTTGCACATTCTCCTGTGTTAGTGATGTCTCGTGCATTTTCGCCACTGATAATCTTCCTATGAAATGTGTAGCAATGCTTCTCCTAACATTTCCCCCAACTTTCACTTTTATTCTAATATAACATGCTGAGATAAAATGTTTGCATTCTCTAAACAGGTTCCACAGCCCTGTACCTAGACTCTTACACTTATAGGAAATTAAAGTTGATGTTAGAGACCACCTGGTCTGTTGTTTTCAAAAGTGTATTACACAGGGTATTATTAGGCATTGGCAGAAAAGGGATTGCTTTACTGCAGGAATTCTGAGAGCTTTTAATGTGCTAATAGAGTTGTGATATTTTTAGAAGGTTAAGGAACATGGCATTTTCCAAATGCATGTGCTCGTGGAAACGTTTTTCCTGGAACACGCTTTAGAATCTGAGTTCCATGGAATATGACTTGAATTAATTCCATCCTTATACTACAGAAGGGGAAAATAAGATCTATAGAGAAGGAGCAACTCGCGCAGAATCCCTCAGATATATATGGTAGAATGAAGATTTATATGGTAGACTAGGACCCTTGAGTTCTTTTTCTTATACTCAAGTCTTCAATATCTTTGTGTGGGTCCAGCCACACCCCTTTCTTGGTTCTCGTAATAATCAATAGACCATATATAGCTAGTAAATCAGATACGGGTGAGACTCGGGTAAGAGTCGTTCTGAGGCAAAATTCCGCTCCAGCTGTGAACCCATGAGATCAGACAAGTTGTGTGCTTCCAAAACACAGCGGTAGAACAGGAATAGGATAGATATCCCCGTTCCAAAGGGGGAAATAGGAAAGAAGGAAGGGGTGATGGGTCCCAAGTAAGTTCCAAACCCAGCCAGGCAAACTTCATGAGATCTTAAGGCAGGAGAATGGCTCAATGCTCTGTTCTCCCGGCCCACTGGGGCAGATGGCCCACTTTCCAGACCCACTGGGGTGGTGGTCTTGCCCCCCAAAGCTCTGCTGGGCAGGGGTCGGCCCCACAGCTCTGAGAGGCCCCAGTTTGGGCAGAGGTTTTCTGGCCTGTTGAAAGCAAGGTGATGACCTCCCTTTTTGAAAACAAAGAGGCAACCCTGATGATTTCTGAGTCACTTTCGGGGTCAGTCTTCCCTTGTCTTCAAGAATAGCACATGTTTGCAGCCAAACAGCTCTACAGTCCTGTCCTATAAAATCCTAGGAATCTGACACCCTTCCTTAATTCCTTCCCATCTCTTTCCTCTTCAGTTCAAATTGGCAATTTTCCTGCTGGGGTAGCTGATTAAGTTCAGGGTTCATACCTACATCTCTTATCATACCATCATCTCCTATGCTTGGCCATGCCCTGAGTGTTCCCTTATGAATATACTTTCTCTTTTTTTGCAATATGGATAGGCTGAGAATTTTCCAAGTCTCAAAGTTCTAGTTCCTTTTTGCTTAATAATTCTGTCTTCAAGTCATGTCTCTCTTCCCAAATTTTGCTATAAGCAGTCAGGTGGAGCCAAGTCACACCTTCGACACTTTGCTTAGAAATCACTTCCAAAAAGCACTAGAACATGAACACAACTCAGCCAAGTTCTTTGCCACTTTATAACAAAGACCTCCTTTCCTCCATTTTCCAATAACATGTCTGAGGCCTCATCAGAAAGGCCTTCACCATTCATTTTTCTGCCAAAATTCTGTCCATGATTACTTAGGTAGTCTCTAAGAGGACTGAGGCTTTGTCTACAACTCTCCTTTTTTCTTTCTGAGCTCTCACCAGAATAGCCCTTAATGGTCCACTCACAGCACTGTAGGCTTTTCCTCGCCTCTACCCATTTACCCAGTTCCAAAAGCACTTCCACATTTTAGGTATTTGTTACAGCAGCACCCCAACTTCTTGGTACTAATTGCTGTCTTAGTTCAGGCTGCTGTAACAAAATACCATACAACGGGTGGCTTATTAACAACAGATATTTATTTCTCACAGTCCTTGAGGCTGAAAGTCCAAGATCATGGTATCAGCACAGACAGGTTCTGGTGAGAGCATTCTTCCAGGTTGTAGACTACTGACTTCTTGTAATATCCTTATATGGTGGATAACAGAGAGAGAGAGACAGGAAGCAAGCTCTCTCACTTGCTTCGTCCATGAAGTGCACATATCTTTTAGATCATATTTTTCAATTTTTGTCTGGGAAAATCAACAGACTATAGACATAAGATACAAGAAATTTAGCAATAACAAAAGACTTTCAACACATTTCATCGCGTACCTACAATATACCAGGCATTATACTAGGCCCTGGGGCTAAAACCACAAACCATACACAATCCTTGGCATCAGGGAATTTACTGTCTCATGAGGTACACCCACTAGTGAATAGGCAACAATGCAGTATAAGTATAGGGTGATGCAAAAGTACAGATGAGGGACAACTAATCCAGATTTAAAAAGGAGGAGCACAAGGAATATCTCACAGAGGAAGTGATATTCAAGACCCCTAAAAGATGAGTAGGTGAAGGTGAAAAGGGTTCAGCAAAGGGGTTCTAAACTAAAAGAACATCTTCAAAGCCCTGAGATTAAAGAGAACTTGACATGTTTGAGAAACTGATAGCATCTGAAGTACAAAGGGTAAGAGATGAGGCTAGAATGATAATGCTGCTAGATCACAAAAGGCCACGTAAGCCACAATAAGGATACAGGGTGTTACACAGATGGGCTTGGGAGCAACTGACATGTTTTAAGAAGAGCTGGGTGCAGAATGGAGAATTGATAAGAGGGAGTCAAGACAGGAGTCAAAGACTAGGTGGAAGGCTGTTGCAGTCATCCCAGGAAGAGATAATGATGACTACGCTAAGGAAGTAGCAGGGTGAACAGGGAGAAGCAAGGAGAGCTTATGAGGCGGACTAACAGGATTTGGTGGTTGGTATGTTGGGAGAGGTGAGACAAGCAAGGCAAGGATGAGCTGGGTAGATGATGGACCATTCACAAAATAAGGATCCCAGGGGGAAGAGAATACTTGAAAGAGGGGAGATAAGAGTATATTAATAAGATATGTTAAGAGGAGACTGTTATGATACATCTCAAGTTAGCATTCTATATATAAAATGTATATTGAAAATGCATTTATGTCTCTGTCATACTGTCATACTATTGTCATACATCAGTAGGGAATATAATAGTAGAGAATTCCTTTTACATAATTTAGTAAAATTTGAAAATAATCTTTACTCCTTTCCTGGAAATTTATAGATTATTTCTAATCCTCAATTACTACTGTATTGTCCTGGCTCTCCTGGTTTTAAATATATTTTTGATATAATAAAAGAGAAACTAAAAGTCCAAAGTTATCAGACAGAAACAAATATAAATTGGAAGCTATATATGGACTAAAATTTCCAGGTATTGTATGCTTTTGTTTCATACTTCCAGATTGCTTTGTGCTCCTTTAAAAATATTTTTCTAACAGTTGGTAAAAATGCTCCACGTGGAATACCAACAATTACAGCAGCTGGTGTTTACAGCAAATGACAAGGCTGAATTAAACAATTATTATCTCCATTGCAGGATGGTCTATAAAAACAAAAAAACGCTTTTAAGAAAGAAAGTCACGAGGGTTTTAAAGGGTCTTAAAACCCTCCTGATTTTTAAAGGAGGTCCAACTGAATTTGTGTTCCTATCTGTTTGGAGCTATAGTACTAACCTTGAGATCAAAATAGAATGCTGCTAACATGGAAAAGTGACCTCAAAAATTATGCAAAAGTTTATACAGCTCATAGCAAAACATACTCTGATAATAAATTACAAATTCAATGTGCTAGCTAAATTGGCAAAAGTCTTAGGAATTTTTATATAAGAACTCTAGAAAATTCCTAGTTTTGAAAATCAGTAAGAATTCTTACCCTTTATAATCAAGGAAGGACACCATAAACAATAGAAATCCATTTTAAAAAGAAAAAAAACATATCCCAAATTAAATAATTGCTTCTTCATTTATCATAGCTGTGCTTTGCTTATTTGCCCCCATTTTCGTTTTAAATAGCATCTCATAATATTTATTACCTTTTTAAAGTGAAAGTGGTAGAAAAAAAATAAAGCAAGGAATTCATATTCACTTCCTTCTGGTTGTATGGGAAGTACCTCCAGATACATGAGAAAGCTTACTGAATAGTGGAGAATGTATTTTCCTGATCAAAACACCTCAGAAGTATACAAGCACAAGATGCCAAATGCCATGCAGTTTCATATCAGCAGACATAGCAGATTTCCTACTTCTCTAGTCCTATGAAGTGTGTATAGCTCAACCATTTGTGTTTACAATTAGTTGGCAATCAAAACTTAATTATGGGTTTTAATATATTAAAGAACAACCAAAGCAGCCAGGAATATAAGATGCAGAAAGAAGAAAAATGCATTATTGTTATCCTATACTTGCTGCTACTTCTTCCTCTTGGCCATTTGCTAATTTACAGCTCAGGGCACCAATGTCATAGAGAGTAGTGTTCTAAAGTCTGTGGCAATCTCACCAGGCTAAAAGATAAAAAATTAAGAGTTCAGGACTTCAAAGACAGATACTGCTTAAAGGACCAATATTCTGAAGAAAAGCAAGCCCAACATTTTGCATGCATTTTACCACTAAAACATCTGCCAGCCCCTAAGCTGTGCACTGGTGATAGACAAAAATTAGAGTTCATATCCTGTTAAGGAGGTAGAATCTGGTAAATGCTCTAGGATTTCATTTAATATCCTTAAACTCTTAGGCCCTAGGAGTAACCACAAATTATAATCATACTAGTTTTCACAAATCCTGAAACATAACTTCAAATCAATTCAGTCCCTAATTGAATCAAGGTATCTTCCTGGTACTGTATCTACCACAATAAAATTAAAATCTCTTTGGAGGAAATTAATATCTCCTACAATTTTTCATAGACAATATCCAATATTCAATACAAAATCAACTGGCATACATGTATAAAGAATCAAATGATTAAAGGCCAAGAGCAAAAATAGGCAATGGCGATAAATCAATAATTAAGATTCTGAAGTTATCAAACACAGGCTTAAAATAACCATGATTAATATTTTTAAGGAAAGAGGTTTAAAAAAAGGTAGACAATTTCACCAGAGAACCAGAATCTACTAAAAAGGCATCCTATTGAAATTATAGAACTTAAAAATACAATAACCATAATTAAAAATTCAAATTCAAGAAATGTGTTTAATATCATAGATACCAGAATACAAGATTCAGAATAGAGTTTGACAGAAAATATCCAAATTGGTACCCACTGAGACCAAAAAAAGGAGAAAAAATATAGAAAAGAACATAAGAGACATCTGGGACTTAGAGAAAATATCTAACATATGTGTAACTGAACTTCCTAAAGGAGAAGAGAATAAATAACTGGCCAAAACTTTTACAAAACTATTGAAAGACACAAGAAATTTAAGAAACTCTTTGTACCCCAAGCAAGAGAACTACAAAGAAAACCATGCTTATATACATCATGATAAAACTACTGAAAGCCAAAAACAAAGAGAAAATCTTAAAAGCGCTCAGAGGAAAAAGACACATTACCTTCAAAAGAGTAACAAAAGACCAACAGCTGACTTCTCAGAATTTTCAACAGAAACATTGGAAACCAGAAGCAAATGATATGGTATTTTTAAAGTGCTGAAAGAAGATAATTGCCAACTCAGGATTCTTTATTTAGGGAAAATAGCCTTCTAAAATGAAGATAAAATGAAAATGTTTTCAGACAAACAAAAACTTAGAGATTTTGTTGCTGCTATAGAAATACGTAATGGGGTTCTTCAAGCAAAAGGAAAATGATCCCAGATGGAAGGTCAATCATACAAGAAGAAAGAAAGAGCACAAGAAAGAATAGATAGATATGTAAACCTAAGTGAATAGTAACTGTGAAAATAATAGATAAAATAAAATAATTTCAAATTACAACTTGCAGTTTGAAAAATACTGCTCCTACCAGACTTTTGAGCTGTATATTCTAGCTGTTTGGCTATGATGGAGATAAGCACAGGATACTGGGGAAGGACAGGGCATCTGTCCAGACATCTTGGAGACATAGGAAAGATTTTCCTGAGAAAGTAGTACTGGTGACTCCCCTTAATAAATTCTTTGTTCTTGAAAAATCAAATAGTCCATGGTTTCTTGAACATAGTTTACTGTTTCTTCACCAAGGATTTTGCTCATGCTATTCTTTCTGACTAAAACGCAAACATTACCTCTACCTCACCTCCCAATCTCCATATGTTCAAATCTTTCAGGTTTGAACTTCAGTGCCTCTGTAACTTTTAAGCCTTCCCTGGCCATGCATGACCAACCATCCCTGACACTCACCCCAATCCACACTGTAATAATCTCTGTCTTTCTTTTACAAAAGGCATGTGTGTTTATGCTGTCTTCCCTATTAAGATTTAGGTTCTTCAAGAATGTTCTATCTTTTTCATCATTATTTACCCTCCAATAAATATCTGTTGAATAAATGGATAAAGGATGGATGGACAGATGGATGGAGAAGCCTTTATGACCATTCTCCAGGTAAGTACAAATTTTGCTCTGATTTGGCACTTGCTTAACTATCAGTCAAGGTGCATCATGCCATTTTCTCTCCATCTCTGCTTTCTTCTGGTTTTAATCACACATTTTTTGGATCAACAAATGCTACAGCAGGAACATATCTGAGCTAGCAAAAACTCTCAGTAACTATTTTTGACCTTGAAGTCAGTTAGAAGGGTGCTATAAAAGGGGAAAGTGATAAAGTGATATTGTGATTTGCTGAGGAGGAAATATAAAAGTGTTTTTCAATACATTCAACTGGTTTATAATTTTCAGAGTAAAACATCAGCAAGTACATGCCCTTGAAATCAGTGTTTCTTCATGCTGCTTTATGTCTGGATCAGGACAGGAGAAAGTAAACAATATTCACAGTAAAATGAAAACAAAATATTGAGTTGTTCTTTTGTGCAATGCACTAGCCTGCGTGCAGATAGATGAAGTCTGTAAAAATAATCTATGTTCAGTCACGCACAGATAAAAAATTGCCACTAACACCAGCAATTTAGAACAGAAACACTGCCTGAACCTTCACATGCCCAATGAAACAAACCTCCTCAACCAAACATATGTAGTGCTCTCAATATTTCTCTGGTAAATATTCAAGCAGATAATCTAGGAAAAGTCAGATTTGTGACACTTGATTTGCTAGTTAAAAGCATTAAAAAAGTGCCTGTTGTTTGGCATTTGTATATTAAGTGGGTTTTTCTATAGCCTTTAGAAGCAAAAACAACAAGAACAACTAGGCAGAATTGATAACATATCCCACGGACTTTAAGTGCCTTGAGCAGGTGTGACTAAATGTCTTCCTACTACCCATTCTCCACTTCTCCCTAACATTCATGATTTTGTTGGAGATCTCAAGGTGCTCAGCTTAAAAAAAAACAAAACAAACAAAAACTAGACATCTCACAGTCTTTCTTGAAGCTAAGGATAGGTCATGTGACAGGTCTCGTCAATGAAATGTAAGCAGAAGTCAAGTGCAGATTTCTGCAATTTTTTTCCCTGGAATAAACACTACCATCTTCTTCTGTACTCCTGTCTGGAATATGAACTCAATGGCTAGTGCTGTAGCTGCAACAGCTGTCAGGTAACTTGAGGAAAAGGCCGAGAGAATTGCAAAGACCTCTATTCTGATCGCTCAAGGTGTGGAACCAATGTTAGTATGCTAGCAATTTCCAAACTAATGTGAGAAAAATAACACGTGTTTTTTAAACCAAAAAATTTAAGGTTATCAGTTACATTTGGCTGAAATTAAATCCCAGAATTAATCAAGGTGACTTCTTATCAATTTCTACCCACAAAAACCTAGTATATACTGTTTTCTCAACAAACCAGGAATGAATGAATGAGTGAATGAATAAATGAATGAACTAAGCAATCATATACTAAGCAATCATTCTACCATTCATGGCAACATGTATCTGAAATGCCTAGGAAAAAAGGAAGTGTGAAAAAAACAATACCAAATGCTATGGCAAGCAACATTATCCCATTTCAAAATAGACTACTGGCCACCATGAGTCATAGAATACACATGTGGACAAATCAAAAGTGGTCACTGTTCTATCCAAGATCTGCCTGTGAGGCACAGATCCCTGTGACAGCCAGCTTCTTCCATAAGAAGGCACTAAAACTTTGGAATCAGACCTGTTAGAATTAACTGCTTTTCAATGATCACCTAGATCAGAAATGGAGAGGGCATTAATCCTGCCAGTGGAGAAAATCAGTAGAATCAATCTTAGACCAATGGGGAATGCAGGAGCAGAGGAATACAATGCGGGGCGGTGGGCGGGCTCTTTCAGGAAGGTCTCCAAGCAATATGTCAAGATTGACAGATAAGGAAATGAATTTTCTCTCCTACTGTATTCAAGAACTTTTTGTGTCAAAGACGTTTGACTCCACTGTTCAATTTTTGACTTCAGAAACATGAAAAGTAGTTCTGCATTATAGAAACTCAGGGACTCCTCTCCACCCTGCTACCTAAAGTGTAGCTCCTGCACCAACAGCATTAGCATCAACTGGGAGCTTGAAGAAATGCAGGCGTTTGGGCCCCAACTTAGACTATTGAATCAAGTGCTTCTTTTGCAAATTAAAATTTGAGATATACTCTGCTAGAAGGCTTGCTAAAATATTGTCTGTCTTGATGTTTGAGTAGTTATTTAACTATATTTAAGTCAGTTCAGACAGTAAAAATTCATTTCCCCTTTGGTTTATAAATCCTCTCATTAATAATTTATTCAGGGATTATAACTTCTCTAAGTCCTAGGTATCAAATAATACTTTAGAATGTTTCTCACACAACTTTTTCTTTTCCATACCATTTTATTAAATGGTTACGTTAAAAAAATAATCTTGAGATAAACTGATCCCTCCCCCCTTCCCCTGGAGGTTGGGAGAGAGACGTCATTCACCAGGAATTACATTTACTAAATCTAGAAATTGGTCCTTTTAGTAATCCTTTTGTTATTTACCTCAAGGTGAGGTTTTGACTGTGTCATTTAAGAGCCTACAAAGCCCTTGGGAATCTGAATCATCCTTTTCTCCCTTTTGCCAATATACTTTCACTTGTAGGGAAACTCTATATGAATGGCATGAGGAAAGGCCAAGTGACTTGGCTGGAAAGCAGAAGATTCGTTTTTACAAATCAGACACTCTTACAGAAAATGAATTATACTGAGGTTAGGAAATTAGAACTCTTTCTGCCGACCCAGCCTATTCCAGAAATGATACAACTGTGAGTAAAGTCACTGTCTCTACATTTCTTCAAAGGAAGATGTCAGGGTGGGCACAGGGTAGTTAATTAAACAAGGGCTCACTCCTTCTGCCCACAGATATGCACATTCCTTGGGCAGAGTGGTTGCAGTTTTTAACATTACAGCCAGATGTGCAGAGAAATACCGTTTCTTTATTTTCTCTGTAACCTATTGGATTTTCCTTTATATCTATCAGAGGGAGGCTTTAGTTCAACCTCATAAATTAATAAATAGTGTATTAAGTTAAATGCTTAATCTCTTTCAAATAAAAGGCTTGGTCCTGCATGTTCTGCCTCTACCCAGGCCCTCTTCAAGAAGGCCCTGGATGAATGGATGCATACTTTGTGTTGTCCTCGCCTTTCTTTTCTGAGGAGTGGATACTGTCTGGTGTCTCTCAGGAACCACCAGGTGTGACTGGTTCCATCCCTGAGCTTGCAGGTATCTGCTGCTAAACTTTGCAGCAGACATAGCCTGGAGTCCCTCTCTCAGTTTGGTCACATTCTACTATTCCTGAGTGATTTGGCCCTACCATGGGTCACCCTAGTAGAGCAGACCCCTCTAAGGCTCTGGCATGTTCTCCATATATGTCTTGGCCTAGTCTACCCAACCCACATCCTCTATCACAGTCACTGGATGTCTTGCCTCAGGGACCTATGGTAGACCCACTACCCACAATTCAGCTTTCTTCAGCATCTGCCAAGGGACGTGCAGGTACCCGTTGAGTTCCTTATCTGCCTCCCTTGCTACCATCTGCCAATGAGATATGCCATTGCCCTTGGCCATGATGGAAGTAGATGCTAGTGGGGACAGAATTCTACAAAGCTGACATAGAGGACAGGTATGGAAAGAACACAAAAGCCTTGTGTTCTGTCTTCTCCCTCTGCTTCTCTCTCCTCTTCTCTCAAATCTCTGGCTTTCCAATTCCTCTACACCAGTGCTACTCAAACAGATGCCAAGCTATGGACCGTTAATGGCCCACACCAAGACATGCACAGAAATTGAGAGTAAAGTTTCTGACACTCTTAATAGCAATTTGGCAGAGTAATTTTATATCTATTAAATCTAATAAAAATGTAGGGCTTTGTTTTTCTATTTGTTATTTCTCATAATTCATTTTTATTATGTTTTTTAAAATTATAGGTGCAAGGTGTATTGGAAACTTTTAAAATGTGGTTCTTCCTCATGGTGAATTTGAGAGGTACTAAAACTCATCATATCTACTTTTATGAAGCAAGCTTCATGCCTAGAATCATGGAAAGGGCATCCTCTCTGTGCTATGTGAGAAATATGAGATGAGTCCACCAGACTTGAGCCTGGATATGCTAAAGAGATTTATGACATCGTTTTTCTTGACAAAGCCTAGCTTTTGTGCTTATTTTAATTTGTAGATGCAAACTAAAATCTAATTTGACAGTCAAAGCTGAGTAGATTCCCTGTGTTCTGTTCGGGATGGTGTTCTGATACCCTTCACCTAAAGCACTGAAACCCATTGTTTCAAGGAGTAAGAAACCCCAGAGCAATGTGATCTACAGGATAAGGAGAAGATATATTAAAGGAAATGTTATCCTGAGGTTGCTGATGTAAAAAGGGTTGGTTGGAGAATGACTCTATTTCAAGAAAATCTGAAAAGAATGTTTTTCATAATCTTAAAAAAGCCCAAATAAGCAATCAATATAATGCGTCCTATGTGCTCCTGTTCTTTGCAAGAGAAGAAAATCTCCAGCAAACCATCAGCATTCAAGTACACTTTGCAATTGGGTCTCGATCTTTTCCAGTCTAAAGACCAATGAAAAGAATTTGTAGACCACATTTGAACAACATAAATTGAATGCTGTTCCCTAGAGAAAGCTTGCACAAGCTGGGATGCCTGAAGCAGTGCTGGCTTTAAGTGGGTGAGTATTATTACTATTAATATTTAATTAAGTTTCTGGCTGAGCATCCTGCTGAAAGGATCTCTAAAAACTAACCTAACATCATTACTCTAACAAAGTAAGACCTAAATTGGGAAACAGGAGAAAGCTACAGTGATTTCTCATCATACTGAACTACCTTAGACATAATGTTGAATCTCCTTGGAGTTAGTTTCCAAAATACTGGGTTGGCCAAAAAGTTCATTTGGGTTTTTCCATAAGATCTTAACAGAAAAACCGGAACAAACTTTTTGGCCAACCTAATACAAGTTCCTTTGTCACCACCCAATTGAAGAAAAGCTAAATTGTGCTTGAACATAATTGTCTTGAGATTGTATTATGTCCCACAGCTTCTCTGCGAGTGCCTTTTTTCTCTGCTCCTTACTTCACCGCTTCTTCAAGGACCCAAATTCCTTCAATGTGTCTGCCAGACTTGATCTTAACTCCAATCAAAACGGGGAGGATCTGATGTGATTTATCTACCCAAGTTGATAGATTAACCAATTACACTTTAGTGTGACTGTCAGTCTATATACTACTCAAGGAGTATTTGCATCTCCACTTTCTGACTTTGGTTATAATTGTAGACGTTGGACAACTGCAAGTCACACTAGGTTTATCTCATTTGAGGAAAATCTGTAGTCTCCCAGATGGACCTCTGTTTCCTGAATGGAATCCATGCTTTAAGTGATGCAGGTAAAAGGGCAGTGTCCTTCCTCACCAGCTTCTGGAACCAGGCATGGCTGTGGCCCTCTTGCCTTTGAAGATGAAATTCCTCATCATAGTTAATATATTAAAATATATTCACATTATAGATTAAATATATCATATGTAATTATGTCAACTAAATTCAGTTGCAACAGACTCATTGATACACTTTCAAATTTTGTAGGAATTTATTTCATTTGGTAGTTTTATTTATTTAAATGTTTGTATACACGTTATATATAAATATATGTTTTTACTTATTTATTTCAGTTTGGTAGCTTTCTTGTTTTGGTGTCAATTTGTTTTTAGCTCTCAAATATTTGTATTAGTTGTCTTGGCCCAGGTTCCTCAGAAGCAGAATCTGAGATGAGGAATCAGGTATGGGTGTTTTATTATGGAAATACTTCCAGGAGTTGCAAGAAGTAGGTGGGGACAAAACAGGAAAGAGAAAGAAGCCAAGCAGGGGTGTGATTTCAGATGAAGTCCCAGCCTCAGCCTGATCCTGTGGGGAGCTCTGGAACATCACACAGCAAGGTTTGTCCTACGTTTTGAGGCAAAGGAGCTGGGCTCCTGATGTGAGGGTACAACCTCACATCAGTCAGTTATTGGCTGGCGGCCAGTGAATAGGAATATTCCCATGCACTTCCCTTACTGGTAAGGCAGCTATGTGCCCAAGGACAGTCCTCTGACAGAAACAACAGAGCCTTTAGCAGCAAAGAATACAGTGGCTGGGGGACAGAAGCACAGTGCTGGTGAAATGGATTGGGGAGAGGGGCATCTGGCCAGGAAAAACAGTGTCCGGCACAACAGCCTTTGAAAAGATCACAAGCACCATGCCTGGAGCACCTAAAAGATGAAATAAGCCTTGAAATCCAGATGGCTTCTGGCATATCATAGGTCTGCCAAGAAGTCTCCCCCTTCCTCTGTCCAATCTAACCCCATCTTTATGTTCTCCTTTCTTCCTTTAGCCCAAGACCTAAGCGTTGTTCATGGTGTCTGGTACACTTAAGGAATCCGTTATGTCTCCAGAATTAAACAGAGCAGAAGAGTGTTTTAGCATCCTATCTGGTAAAATGAAAGGAACAATTTTTTCAATGATTCATCTATTTTCATTGTTATAATTTCATATTTGCCCATCTTATTTTCTGATTGGTTCTTACTCAACAATAGTTTCCAATATTTAGCCTCAAGTGTTCTCTCTTATTTAATGATCTAAATCCAACTCAAGAGATACAAAGATCCTTTTTATAATATGATGCTTACACTCTAATTGACTTTTTTTTCAAGTATAGTTTTCAGGTACATAGGTAAAGCTTTATACTTCAGAATGTAAAAGAATGTCAGAGACTGTTCCATGAAGGGAGGGATACTCTATAGTAAAAACTTTTTGAAAACCCCGGCCCCAGATAGGAATGGTGATCTTGGCAAAAGCACTGCAAGCGTGAAAAGCAAATCTGAATCTGGAATTCGTATCTATTCCATGAGGCCATATCTCTGCCTTCTCCAAGTGGCTAGCTATTTTCCCTAGAAATAATGATATATCAGGGGCTTACTGTTGGCCTCTGTGCTACAACAATGGCCATAGCCAGATCAGCCTTGGTGATGTGAATTCTATGTTGTTGAGGTCATACATAGCCATATTCCTACTATTATAGAAGTTCTGTGGTTCTTCACTCCCACTTTGAGTTGGGAGTTCAAGACTCTAAACTTATTGTTTTCTTTTTATAAGGTCTCTAACACAATCAAGTGCAGTTAACACACTCCATAATTTTTCTAATCATCATGTAACCTCTACTTGATCACTCAGAACCTTATTCTCCATCAGCTCACCATCTCACACTGTCACCAGTTATAATTTGAGGAATCATGACACTATTACATGCCACCCATTACCAGGGTTCAATTTCTACTTAACAAGGAGGTCATTCATGTGTTCATAAAATATGTGAGCAACCCTAGTTTTAGAGTCCCCTCCAGAAGGTCTGTTTTCTGAGTTCTAGCAAAAGAACAAGGCACAAAGCAGGGCAAAGAAGATGGTTAATGAAGTTGGGGGGACAGCGAGGGTTGATGAGATAGGATGTTTAAAAAGGGTCTATAACCCAAAACAGGGATTATTACTAACTTTATTTCAAGAACTCCTTTATGCAGTTGTATTAAGCTTTGCAAAAGTTAAAGAAGATAAATACTGAAATCCATGGAAACCTAACCCTTTGAAAACTTATTTATATTAAGGACTTTTCATTTGTTCGGTCATATATATATGTTCTTTCTAACCTCTGCTTCTTTTTTGCTATAGTTCTAGCTTTTGGCCTGTGTTTCATCAATATCATATCAATTTGATTTAATGTTTGGTTTCACCACTAGATTAATAGCCCCATAGAGCGACCACTGCAGAAGTCTCTGCAGAAGTCTCAGGTGTTAGTACCCATGACCACAAAAACTGTATACCCAGGAGCTATTTATTTGAGGCTCTAGGACAAGCTCCACACAAATACCTAATCCCCTAGTTTTCTTAAAATTGTTTTCCACCATGTTGTGGGATGCTGCTTGGCCTAACATGACGGGGCACGACATAATAGGTGTCAGGAGAATCAGGAAAATGTAGGAGGAAATTTGTCAATGAAAATAAAAACAAAACCATAAAGATTTCTGCCAGATCCTTCATTTCAGACTTGCTGGAAACTCAGAGCTACCATCATGGGCTTTGGTAGTCAAAGCAAACTTTGAGTGGTGCTAAGAAACCTTTGACATGTGTGAACTGGCAGCCTGTATTACTTCTGATTCAGCATAATTTCTTGAGCTGCTTGGCATGTTTGTTAGGGATTATGAAGCACAAAAGCTCATGTCTTTTTTAAAAGAGAAAAGAGCCTATTTAGTGATTGTGACAACTGACAAGATTAAGAAGCCTGGCACTTAGCAGTCATTGGCCAAAGCTGGCAGCTCAGGACCTTGGAAGGTGGGAGTAGAGATTTCAGAGCCCAGGTGTTCCCATGATGCTAACATGCAGACCTCTACTTAGGGAAATCACAGTTCTACTCTACTCACATGCCATTGCCTTGCTGGGGATGGTTCCTTCTTGGCTTCTCTAGATCAGGATTAGATGCCAGTGTTTAGCACCACCTAGAAATCCACAGTATAAGTGGTCAGTTGACATGATCAGTGAAAAAAAAAAAATGTTCTCCAAAAACAGGGATATGGCTCAGTTCTTCTAAATTTTAAACTTGCTATCTTTCACGATCCTAATTAAAGCCATAACCCAACCATCCAATTCACAAGTGAATTGCAGAGATAGGGCATAAGTATGCAGTTGGAGGAGTATAAGTCCTCCGGAAAGTGTTCCCTACTATAAAACACTGCATACCATACCAGGCCTTACCATTCCATATTACATCCTGTCAAATTTTCTGGCTAGTCAAGAGAAGAGGGGAGGAAGGTACAGCTTTAATCACTAGCTTGGCTTTACCCCCAAATTGATATTCCCTGAGGTGTCTTAATCGCAGTCAGATATAATTTTGCCTGGAAAGCATTCAATTTCACAAGCATTTGTTGAGAACCTACTATACATCCAGCACTGTTCTAGGCACTGTAGATACAATGAACATAAACAAATTCCTACCCTCCTGAAGCCTACGTTCCAGAGGAAGGAAATATATTAAAAAATAGAGTCTGGGAGCTTCAAGATGGCGGACGAGTAAGAAGTGGAGATCACCTTCCTCCCCACAAATACATCAGAAATACATCTACATGTGGAACAACTCCTGCAGAACACCTACTGAACGCTGGCAGAAGACCTCAGACCTCCCAAAAGGCAAGAAACTCCCCACGTACCTGGGTAGGGCAAAAGTAAAAAGAAAAAAAGAGACAAAAGAATAGGGACAGGACCTGCACCAGTGGGAAGGAGCTGTGAAGGAGGAAAGGTTTCCACACACTAGGAAGCCCCTTCACGGGCAGAGACTGTGGGTGGCAGAGGGGGGAAGCTTCGGAGCCACGGAGGAGAGCGCAGCCACAGGGGTGCGGAGGGCAAAGCGGAGAGATTCCCGCACAGAGGATTGGTGCCGGCCAGCACTCACCGTCCCGAGAGGCTTGTCTGCTCACCCGCCGGGATGAGCGGGGGCTGGGAGCTGAGGCTCGGGCTTCAGAGATCGGATCCCAGGGAGAGGACTGGGGTTGGTGGCATGAGCACAGCCTAAAGGGGGCTAGTGCGCCACAGCTAGCCGGGAGGGGGTCCAGGAAAAAGTCTGGGGCTGCCGAAAAGGAAAGACACTTTTTCTGGCCTGTTTCCTGGTGTGCGAGGAGAGGGGATTAAGAGCGCCGCTTAAAGGAGCTTCAGAGATGGGCGCGAGCTGCGGCTGTCAGCACGGACCCCAGAGATGGGCATGGGACGCTAACGCTGCTGCTGCCACCACCAAGAAGCCTATGTGCGAGCACAGGTCACTATCCACACCTCCCCTCCCGGGAGCCTGTGCAGCCGGCCACTGCCAGGGTACCGTAATCCAGGGACAACTTCCCCGGGAGAACACATAGCGCGCCTCACGCTGGGGCAACGTCACGCCGGGGCAACGTCACGCCAGCGCAACGTCACGCTGGCGCTACGTCACACGGCACAACGTCTCCTGGCCTCCGCCGCCTGCAGGCTCGCCCCGCCTCATAACCCTCCCTCCCCCCTGCCCTGAGTGAGCCAGAGCCCCCGAAGCTGCTGCTCCTTTAACCCTGTCCTGTCTGAGCGAAGAACAGACGCCCTCAGGCGACCTACATGCAGAGGCGGGTCCAAATCCAAAGCTAAACCCCAGGAGCTGTGCGAACAAAGAAGAGAAAGGGAAATCTCTCCCACCAGCCTCAGGAGCAGCGGATTAAATCTCCACAATCAACTTGATGTACCCTGCACCTGTGGAATACCTGAATAGACAACGAATCATCCCAAACTGAGGAGGTGGATTTTGGGAGCAACAATATATATATTTTTTTCCTTTTTCTCTTTTTGTGAGTGTGTATGTGTATGCTTCTGTGTGTGATTTTGTCTGTATAGCTTTGCTTTTACCATTTGTCCTAGGGTTCTGTCTGTCTGGGTTTTTTTGTTGTTTTTTTTTTAGTATAGTTTTTAGCACTTGTTATCATTGGTGGATTTGTTTTTTTGGTTTGGTTGCACTCTTCTTTATTTCTTTCTTCCTTTTTTTTATTACTTTAAAAAATTTTATTTTTAATAATTATTTTTTATATTAATAACTTAATTTTATTTTTTTTCATTCTTTCTTTCTTTTGCCCTTTTATTCTGAGCTGTGTGGATGACAGGGTCTTGGTGCTCTGGCTGGGCCTCAGGCCTGTGCCTCTGAGGTGGGAGAGCCGAGTTCAGGGCATTGGTCCACCAGAGACCTCCCAGCTCCATGTAATATCAAATGGCGAAAATCTCCCAGAGATCTCCATCTCAACGCTAAGACCCAGCTCCACTCAACGACCAGCAAGCTACAGTGCTGGACACCCTATGCCAAACAACTAGCAAGACAGGAACACAACCCCACCCATTAGCAGAGAGGCTGCCTAAAATCATAATAAGGTCACAGACACCACAAAACACACCACCGGACACGGACCTGTCCACCAGAAAGACAAGATCCAGCCTCATCCACCAGAACTCAGGCACTAGTCCCCTCCACCAGGAAGCCTACACAACCCACTGAACCAACATTACCCACTGGGGGCAGACACCAAAAACAATGGGAACTATGAACATGCAGCCTGCAAAAAGAAGACCCCAAAAACAGTACGTTAAGCAAAATGAGAAGACAGAGGAACACACAGCAGATGAAGGAGCAAGGTGAAAACCCACCAGACCAAAAAAATGAAGAGGAAACAGGCAGTCTACCTGAAAAAGAATTCAGAATAATGATAGTAAAGATGATCCAAAATCTTGGAAATAGAATGGAGAAAATACAAGAAACGTTTAACAAGGACCTGAAACAACAAAAGAGCAAACAAACAATGATGAACAACACAATAAATGAAATTAAAAATTCTCTAGAAGGAATCAATAGCAGAAGAACGGATAAGTGACCTAGAAGATAAAATAGTGGAAATAACTACTGCAGAGCAAAATAAAGAAAAAAGAATGAAAAGAATTGAGGACAGTCTCAGGGACCTCTGGGGCAACATTAAACCCACAAACATTCGAATTATAGGGGTCCCAGAAGACGAAGAGAAAAAGAAAGAGACTGAGAAAATATTTGAAGAGATTATAGTTCAAAACTACCCTAATATGGAAAAGGAAATAGTTAATCAAGTCCAGGAAGCGCAGAGAGTCCCATACAGGATAAATCCAAGGAGAAACATGCCAAGAAACATATTACTCAAACTATCAAAAATTAAATACAAAGAAAAAATATTAAAAGCAGCAAGGGAAAAACAACAAATACTATACAAAGGTATCCCCATAAGGTTAACAGTTGATCTTTCAGCAGGAACTCTGCAAGCCAGAAAGGACTGGCAGGACATATTTAAAGTGCTGAAGGGGAAAAACCTACAACCAAGATTACTCTACCCAGCAAAGATCTCATTCAGATTCGATGGAGAAATTAAAACGTTTACAGACAAGCAAAACCTAAGAGAATTCAGCACCACCAAACTAGCTTTACAACAAATGCTAAAGGAACTTCACTAGGCAGGAAACACAGAGAAGGAAAAGACCACAATAACAAACCAAAAGCAATTTAAAAAATGGTAAGAACATACATATTGATAATTACCTTAAATGTAAATGGATTAAATGCCCCAACCAAAACACATAGACAGGCTGAATGGATACAAAAACAAGACCTGTATATATGCTGTCTACAAGAGATCCACTTCCGACCTAGGGACACATACAGACTGAAAGTGAGGGGATGGAAAAAGATATTCCATGCAAATGGAAATCCAAAGAAAGCTGGAGTAGCAATTCTCATATCAGACAAAATAGACTTTAAAAAAGAGACTATTACAAGAGACAAAGAAGGACACTACATAATGATCAAGGGATCAATCCAAGAAGAAGATATAACAATTGTAAATATTTATGCACCCAACATAGGAGCATCTCAATACATAAGGCAAATGCTAACAGCCATAAAAGGGGAAATCGACAGTAACACAATCATAGTAGGGGACTGTAACATCCCACTTTCACCAATGGACAGATCATGCAAAATGAAAATAAATAAGGAAACACAAGCTTTAAATGATACATTAAACAAGATGGACTTCATTGATATTTATAGGACATTCCACCCAAAAACAACAGAATACACTTTCTTCTCAAGTGCTCATGGAACATTCTCCAGGATAGATCATATCTTGGGAAACAAATCAAGCCTTGGTAAATTTAAGAAAATTGAAACAGTATCAAGTATCTTTTCTGACTACAAGGCTATAAGACTAGATATCAATTACAGGAAAAAATCTGTAAAAAATACAAACACATGGAGGCTAAACAATACACTACTTAATAACCAAGAGATCACTGAAGAAATCAAAGAGGAAATCAAAAAATACCTAGAAACAAAGGACAATGAAAACATGACTACCCAAAACCTATGGGATGCAGCAAAAGCAGTTCTAAGAGGGAAGTTTATAGCAATACAATCCTACCTTTAGAAACAAGAAACATCTCAAATAAACAACCTAACCTTACACCTTAAGCAATTAGAGAAAGAAGAAAAAAAAAAAACCCAAAGTTAGCAGAAGGAAAGAAATAAAGATCAGATCTGAAATAAATGAAAAAGAAATGAAGGAAACAATAGCAAAGGTCAATAAAACTAAAAGCTGGTTCTTTGAGGAGATAAACAAAACTGATAAACCTTTAGCCAGACTCATCAAGAAAAAGAGGGAGAGGACTCAAATCAATAAAGTTAAGAAATGGAAAAGGAGAAGTTACAACAGACACCACAGAAATACAAAGGGTCATGAGAGATTACTACAAGCAACTATATGCCAATAAAACGGACAACCTGGAAGAAATGGACAAATTCTTAGAAAAGTACAACCTTCCGAGACTGAACCAGGAAGAAACAGAAATATAAACAGACCAATCACAAGCACTGAAATTGAGCCTGTGATTAAAAATCTTCCAACAAACAAAAGCCCAGGACCAGACGGCTTCACAAGTGAATTCTATCAAACATTTAGAGAAGAGCTAACACCTTTCTTTCTCAAACTCTTTCAAAATATAGCAGAGGGAGGAACATTCCCAAACTCATTCTAAGAGACCACCATCACCCTGATACCAAAACCATATAAAAATGTCAAAAAGAAAGAAAACTACAGGCCAATATCACTGATGAATATAGATGCAAAAATCCTCAACAAAACACTAGCAAACAGAATCCAACAGCACATTAAAAGGATCATACACCATGATCAAGTGGGGTTTATCCCAGGAATGCAAGGATTCTGCAATATATGCAAATCAATCAATGTGATACACCATATCAAAAAATTGAAGGAGAAAAATCATATGATAATCTCAATAGATGCAGAAAAAGCTTTTGACAAAATTCAACACCCATTTATGATAAAAAACCCTCCAGAAAGTAGGCATCGAGGGAACTTACCTCAACATAATAAAGGTCATATATGACAAACCCACAGCCAACATCATTCTTAATGGTGAAAAACTGAAACCATTTCCATTAAGATCAGGAACAAGACAAGGTTGCCCACTCTCACCACTATTATTCAACATAGTTTTGGAAGTTTTTGCCACAGCAGTCAGAGAAGAAAAAGAAGTAAAAGGAATCCAAATTGGAAAAGAAGAAGTAAAGCTGTCACTGTTTGCCGATGACATGATACTATACATAGAGAATCCTAAAGATGCTACCAGAAAACTACTAGAGCTAATCAATGAACCTGGTAAAGTTGCAGGATACAAAATTAATGCACAGAAATCTATTGCATTCCTATACACTAATGATGAAAAATCTGAAAGAGAAATTAAGGAAACACTCCTATTTACCACTGCAACAAAAAGAATAAAATACCTAGGAATAAACCTACCTAAGGAGACAAAAGAGCTGTATGCAGAAAACTATAAGACACTGATGAAAGAAATTAAAGATGAGACAAATAGATGGAGAGATATACCATGTTCTTGGATTGGAAGAATCAACATTGTGAAAATGACTATACTACCCAAAGCAATCTACAGATTCAATGCAATCCCTATCAAACCACCAATGGCATTTTTCACAGAACTAGAACAAAAAATTTCACAATTTGTATGGAAACACAAAAGACCCCAAATAGCCAAAGCAATCTTGAGAATGAAAAATGGAGCTGGAGGAATCAGGCTCCCTGACTTCAGACTATACTACAAAGCTACAGTAATCAAGACAGTATGGTATTGGCACAAAAATAGAAATATAGATCAATGGAACAGGATAGAAAGCCCAGAGATAAACCCATGCACATATGGTCACCTTATTTTTGATAAAGGAGGCAAGAATATAGAGTGGAGAAAAGACAGCCTCTTCAGTAGGTGGTGCTGGGAAAACTGGACAGCTACATGTAAAAGAATGAAATTAGAACACTCCCTAACACCATACACAAAAATAAACTCAAAATGGATTAAAGACCTAAATGTAGGGCCAGACACTATAAAACTCTTAGAGGAAAACATAGGCAGAACACTCTATGACATAAATCACAGCAAGATCCTTTTTTGACCCACCTTCTAGAGAAATGGAAATAAAAACAAAAATAAACAAATGGGACCTAATGAAACTTAAAAGCTTTTGCACAAGAAAGGAAACCATAAACAAGACGAAAAGACAACCCTCAGAATGGGAGAACATATTTGCAAATGAAGCAACTGACAAACGATTAATCTCCAAAATATACAAGCAGCACATGCAGCTCAATATCAAAAAAACAAACAACTCCATCCAAAAATGGGCAGAAGACCTAAACAGACATTTCTCCAAAGAAGATATACAGACAGCCAACAAACACATGAAAGAGTGCTCAACATCACTAATCATTAGAAAAATGAAAATCAAAACAATGAAGTATCACCTCACACCAGTCCAAATGGCCATCATCAAAAAATCTAGAAACAATAAATGCTGGAGAGGGTGTGGAGAAAAGGGAACCCTCTTGCACTGTTGGTGGGAATGTAAATTGATACAGCCACTATGGAGAACAGTATGGAGGTTCCTTAAAAAACTAAAAATAGAACTACCATACGACCCAGCAATCCCACTACTGGGCATATACCCTGAAAAAACCATAATTGAAAAAGAGTCATGTACCACAATATTCATTGCAGCTCTATTTACAATAGCCAGGACATGGAAGCAACCTAAGTGTCCATCAACAGATGAATGGATAAAGAAGATGTGGCACATATACACAATGGAGTATTACTCAGCCATAAAGAGAAACGAAATTGAGTTATTTGTAGTGAGGTGGATGGACCTAGAGTCTGTCATACAGACTGAAGTAAGTCAGAAAGAGAAAAACAAATACCATATGGTAACACATATATATGGAATCTAAAAAAAAAAAAAAAAGGTCAGGAAGAACCTAGGGGCAGGACAAGAATAAAGATGTAGACCTACTAGAGAATGGACTTGAGCACACGGAGAGGGGGAAGGGTAAGCTGGGACAAAGTGAGAGAGTGGCATGGACATATATACACTACAAATATAAAACCGATAGCTAGTGGGAAGCAGCTGCATAGCACAGGGAGGTCAGCTCGGTGCTTTGTGACCACCTAGAGGGGTAGGATAGGGAGTGTGGGAGGGAGGGAGATGCAAGAGGGAAGAGATATGGGGACATATGTATATGTATAGCTGATTCACTTTGTTATAAAGCAGAAACTAACACACCATTGTAATGAAATTATACTCCAATAAAGATGTTAAAAAAATAAATAAAATTAAAAATACATAAAATGTATAAGGTATGTAAGATGATGATGAGAGTAACAGAAATAAAGTAGGAAGAGGGGTGTCAGAGAAGAAGGCAGGGGTCAGTTTTAAATAAGGTAGTCAAGGAAGACTTTGCAGAAGAGAAGTCAACATTTGAGCAAGGACGTGGAGAAGGTGAGTGAGAGGCCACATGGGGTCAGGGGAGGCTGGTTTGACTGGAGCAGAGAGATGAGCTCAGAGAAAAAGAGAGGAGCCATGGTGCAGGGCATTGCAAACCCCTATGGCTTTTACCCTGTGTAGCAATGAGAAACCATTGGAGGATTTTGAGCACAACTAATGACACTTTTAAAAATATATGGGGAATTCCCTGGCAGTCCAGTGCTTGAGACTCTGCTCTTTCACTGCCGAGGGCCTGGGTTTGATCCCTGGTCAGGGAACTAAGATCCCATAAGCTGCGTGGCGCAGCCAAAAAAAAAATATATATATATATATATATATAGTGTGTGTGTGTGATCACTCTGTTAGACTCTCTCTGGCTGCTTTGTTGGAGATGACTGCAGGGGAGCAAAGGTGGAAGCAGGGAACCTAGTCCAGAGGTCATTGCACTGATCCAAATGAGAGGCGATGATGGCTTGGGCCAGGGTAAAAGCAGTGGGAGTGGTGAGAAATGGTCAGATTTCTAATATATTTTGCAGCTAACACTGACAGGATTTGCTGATGAATAGGATATGGAGTGGGAGAAAATGAGAGGAGTCAAGCTGGATATCAGTGAGCAGCTGGAAGGCTGGACTTTAGTGTGTAACAATAGAGTCACCTGGCAAAGAAACCAAGCCAGGTACAAGCTGGATTTATATGTTTAATGCCCACAGGCAAAAGGAAGCTAATGTGTGGCTATTTTCTTATGTCTTTCATAAATCAGCATGAATTAACTACTGAGGTGTATCATTTAAAGGACAGGATATGGTCTGCACACATTTAAGTTTCATAACGGTAAATACAATACTATTCCTGTCTCGTTAATAGGGAGTTGACATCACCCTCAGTCGGCCTGTGGTTGAGTCTTGCAGGGAGAATGCTACTGAGTTTTCCAAACCTTAAGAAAATAATGTGGGCTTTTACCTAATCTAAAATCATGATATATGAAAGAGAAAATGCAAGCTTGGATGTGGGAACATAAATGAAATAATATAACAGAATACTATAAAGTTGAAGACAGTACCAAAGTACGTTTATCCTACTGAAAATTTCAGTCATATCTTTTCTTTAACATTATATTTTCCTTTCTTCCCCATAGTTCTTAGCACTTTTTTGCCTTCAAAATTTGGGTAAGGTAACAAAAATTTGTTTAAAAAAATTGGGCAAAAGTAACAAAATATATAAATTGTTATCCTTTTTTCAACCATTAGATCATACTTTCCAAAGACAATCCCAATTTTTAATTTGATTTTCAAGAAAATAAAATCTAGGGGAACCTCAAGAATCACCATTTTGGGGACTTCCCTGGTGGCACAGCAGTTAAGAATCCGCCTGCCAATGCAGGGGACACAGATTCCAGCCCTGGTCCGGGAAGATCCCACATGCTGCGGAGCAATGAAGCCCGTGTGCCACAACTACTGAGCCTGCACTCTAGAGCCCGCAAGCCACAACTACTGAGCCCGCATGCTGCAACTACGGAAGCCCACGCACCTAGAGCCCGTGCTCTACAGCAAGAGAAGCCACCACAATGAGAAGCCCACGCACTGCAACGAAGAGTAGCCCCTGTTTGCCACAACTAGAGAAAGCCCGTGCGCAGCAACAAAGACCCAACGCAGCCAAAAACTTTTAAAAAAAGAAGAGTCACCATTTTGGTTTACTATTTTCATGTCCTCAGTCAGTTTCTTGATGTGAATATCTGACGCAGTACTTTTGAAGTCATGTAGAAGAGGTTTTGAAAGTGGAAAAACCCAGGCCCTGGAGCAAAACAGACTGTGGAAGTATGACCATGGGGAAGTGATTAAAATACTCTAATTCTCAATTTCTGTAAAATATAATAATGGATAATATTAATGGATAATAAAATTTGATAGGGTTGTTGTAAAGTTCAAATTAATTAACATGTATAAAGCACCTATGTAAAAAATATGGATTTAATAAGAACAATTATTACTGTCAGCATTTTCGGTAAATATAAAAACAAAATCTCAGTGAGCATGGCCACGTTTTTGGAGAAATACAATTTTGAGATTAGCACAAGTTGATAAAAAGATATTTTACTCTATCATAAAATAAGGCCTGTCTTTCAAGAACAAATGAGTGACCACTATTCTATATCTCTTGTTTTTCCCCTCATTTTTATGAGTCATAAAGGGCATCGTATGTTTCACATACATGACCTGTCTGTATTTTATTTGCTAGTTCATGATTTCAAACACAAAAGTCTAGTGGCCACTAATCATTTGTTCAAGCTCTTGAATTTCACAATCTCAAAATATCATTAAAAAATAAGCTGGGGACTTCCCTCGTGGTGCAGTGGTTAAGAATCCGCCTGCCAATACAGGGGACATGGGTTCGAGCCCTGGTCCGGGAAGATCCCACATGCCGTGGAGCAACTAAGCCTGTGAGCCACAACTACTGAAACTGTATGCCACAACTACTGAAGCCCATGCGCCTAAAGCCTCTGCTCTGCAACAAGAGAAGTCACCGCAATGAGAAGCCTGTGCACCGTAACGGAGTAGCCCCTGCTCGCTGCAACTAGAGAAAGCCCATGTGCAGCAACAAAGACACAACACAGCCAGAAATTTAAAAATTTTTTAAATTAAAAAATAAAAAAGCTGGTGATTCTATAATACTCAAGAGAAAGTTTCTAAAAACTCCATTCTTCCCTAATCGAAGAAAGAGTGTGGTGAACATTGATTGTTTTACCTTGCTCAGCATGCCTTCCCTATATCTTTCTACAAACAGGCTCCACCTGCCTCACTGATTGGAGGGCTGGCTACTTACAAACTGGTGAGTTAGACTCATTCCCCAGAATTTTTCAAAAGTTTTCAAAATTGGGGTGAGGTATATTTAAGCTGAAATCGAGAGGCGGGGCTCACATTCATCGTGTAGGCCAGTGATTCTCAAAGTGCGGTCTCTGGACCAGCAGCATCATCTGGAAACATAAAAAATGCAAATTCTTGGGCCTCACTTAAAACCAACTGAATCAGAAACCCTGGAGATGGAGTTCAGGAATCTGTTTTAACAAGCCTTCCAGATGATACTGATGCACTCTTAGCCTTGAAAAACACTGTTGTGAGTTAACCCTAAGTCATGAGTCTGTCATATGAAATTACTCTTAAGAAAGAAAAGAATGGAACCTGTGGTATCTCCAAATATATGTAACTATACCATAACAGAGTCTTGGACTACTTGCCTATATATTTGTATTATTAAACTAAGAAGGAAAATGTTTTGAATGTATGTTAGTTTCTGATTTTCAAGACCTTGGCTTTAAATTTTAAATGAAATTTATTAGCTGTGTCTGAAACTTCTATCTACTCAATCCTCCCTTAATTGAATTTGTTACAGATTTAGATTTTGCCTATATTTATAACAGCTGTGCACAGGCCAGCAAAGCATAGCCTATACAGTAAGTTCAAATCCAAACTCTCATGTAAGTGTCCCTCTGCACTGTGACTTTTAATCAGGAGGTCATAAAACAGCTATTTTTTAAATAATAATGCTATGTGTTAGATGTGCCAAGAGATGCTGTGGCCTGTCAGTGTGCTTCTTCCTGAGGCCTCAAACTCAAATGTTCAAGCAGTTAACAAATTATTGAAGCATGCCATGTGTGAGAAGATAGGGAGTGGTGAGGACTACAGCAAACTGCAGCATGCCTATATGCCTTGAATTTAAAAAATTATGAAAACACTGTGCAGGCTAAATAAAACATGTCAGTTATTGGATTCAAGTTTTATGAACTTTGGTCTATTCCTACTACATTCCTATATTGCACACTTGTGGATTTAGGGGTAGAATGAGCCCAGACCTATCAAAAAACAGCAAAGGATGACTCTGTGGAAAACAAGTGTGTTTCTTAACCTCCTCTTACCTAGGTCAACCCTATCTAAGAAGCAGGCTCAGTGTCTAGGGGAAATCTTTTTTTAAAAGCACTTTTATTGAGATATAATTCACATACCATATGTTATAGGCTGAGCTGTATTCCCTCAAAATACATATGTTGAAGTCCTAACCTCCGTGCCCCAGAATGTGACCGTATCTGAAGATAGGATCTTTATCAAGGTAATTAAGTCAAAATGAGGTCATTACACTGGGCCTTAACCCAATGACTAGTGTCCTTATAAGAAGAGAAAATGTGGACACAGATATAAACAGAGAGAAGAACATATGAAGACACCACAATAGAAGACAGTGATCTACAAGTCAAAGGGATAGGTGTGGAACAGATCTTTCCCTCATGATCCTCAGAAAGAACCAACCCTACTAATACCTGGATCTTGAAGTTCTAGACTTCAGAACTGTGAGAAGATAAATTGCTGTCATTTAAGCTATCCAGTCTATGGTATTTTGTTATGGTAGTCCTAGCAAATTACTACATCATACAATTCACCCATTTAAATGGATTTTAGCATATTCACAAATATGTGCAACCATCGCCACAGCAATTTAAAATTTTTTTCAAAAAACTATCAACACCCTATCACTCTATCTCTCTAGTACTAATCTACTTTCTATCTCTATAGATCTGCCTATTCTGAACATTTCAAATAAATGGAATCATGTAATGTGCAGTGTTTTGTGAATGGCTTCTTTCATTTTAAATGTTTTCAAGATTCATCATTGTGCATCAGTAATGCATTCCTTTTTATGGCCAAATGGTACTCCGTTACATGGATATACCACATTTGTTTATCCATGAATCAGTTGATGGACATTTGGGTTGTTTCCACCTTTGGGGTATTATGAATAATGCAACTATAAACATTTGTGTAGAAACAAATTTTGTAAAGGGAAAAACCTTGTGTTTGGGGGGAGCTAAAACCTGTTCTAAATGGACAAAAACTCCTCACTAGTCCCTTGAGTTGATTTCTGGCAAATTTCCACCTTTCTTATTTTCTCTCAGGCCTGCCCATCATTCTTATTTTAAACAAACTGTCATCATCCACTCTCACAGGCTGATTCATGGTCGATTTGTTCAACAATTGCATGGCATCCAGTTTACTGAAGAATATACAGAACCCTCAGGGGAGAATGAAAGTGTCATTGTAAATGGAGCATCAGGACCATTAGAATCTCAGCCTGGGAAAAGACATGTGGGTGAGTGAGTGGGTGGGTATGGAGCTATATTTGTGTTCAGAAGCATTAGAGGTCTCCCCAGGTGTGGAAGGGCCCCGCCAAATCATGTCAGACTGAAATGCAGTCGTTGAAGCTCTGCCAGAAAAGGAGAGCCATCTGAGTTAGATGAGGTGCACCTGGCTCATTAGCTCATCAGGCTGTTCTTCAGTGCTCACATAAAGATGTAATTTATCAGAATCCTATTTAACCATTAGTTGTAATATGAGCCAATAAGCAGTGGGGAAGTCACAGGATCTTGATTGCTGCTAAATTATATCATGGAGAGCCTGAAAGAAGAAATTTATGGGAACACAGATGGAGCAGGTCACCAAGTCCCTGTTTTAACTAAAGTTCCCCTTTTTTTGGCATGGGAATGCAGTTTTTAAAATAAGGCAATTCTCACAGTAACAGTATACAGGTGGGAGTGTACATTGTGTCTCTATGGCAGGCTTGTAAGAATAATGGTCTCGCAATGTTGGTTCAGCAACTACGTAATAAGCAGAGCACTTACTATGTGCCAGACATCATGCTACATGCCAGATGTGCTGTTGTGAAATAAGATGAGCATGGTCCTTGCCTCACACTGTCCCAGACAAGGTTATTCACTGATTTGTGGATTAGTGGATTGTTCCTGACACATCTACTGGATATTTTAGTCCTGTAGAATCTGGTTAGATAAGTAATAGCTCTCTTATGCCTTTGAATATTCTTAGATTCTTAAATATCAGTCTAACAACTGAGCACCTATATTTGCCAGACACTATGCTAGGCACAGCAAGTTCAAGAATAACTAAAATATATGGTCCTTGCCTTCAAAGAACTAACAATCTAGGATGTGCTTATACATGTGCAATACCATAAACCATAGGATGTACATACACCATATACATGATGGAAGATTCTAGAACAGAGGTATAAAAAAGTGGGAGCACAGAAGTCCTCATTCTTTCAAAGAATATGGTTGGTGGTTGTGCACAGGAAAAGGGCTGGGGAGTTTTCACAGAGAAAGTGAGCTTTGAGCCAGCTCTTATGGGTTAAAAGCATTTGGGCAGATAGTGAAGGAAGTGAAGGGAATTCTACTTGGAGGGAATAGCCTGAGGAATGGCCCAAAGGCATGAAGGTAGTGTTTGGAGGAAAGACAGGTAGGCAGACATTCTCTGTATTCTTTTCTCTGTCACCTCCCAAAGACGAAAGGCTCAGGTCCAGAGACTGTTCCGGTTAAACACTTCAGTGAGAAGTTAAGACCAGTCTGTCATTTCTCAATTGAATACCTGGAAGGTCTCTAAGCATATCAAAGTATGCTCAACTTTCTGGAGCTTACCACATATTCAGCTTCAGTTTCTATAAAAGCAGAGGACAAGTTTAACAGGCAAATAGCGTTGATTGATAGGATCTTGCCTTGTCAACACTAAGTAGAGACTAAGGTGTAAGTACAGTTTGTCCTTTAGCAGAGCTGACACTAGGTAGTCCTCCAATTTTCTGTGATGACTTTAACTTGGAAATAACTGGCAATGTTCTTCTCATGAACCTATGTAAGTTGGATTACTACAGGTCAAGGACAAACTGTGTTCAAACCTGACAGAAGCATCACAGGTTAGTGATAAGTTCTGAAATCAGATTGCCTTGTTCTAAATCCCAACTCTTCTACCTACTAGGTTTATTCTTTCTGAACCACACAAACTCACTTGGCCTCAATTATTTTATCCGTAAAATGTGGATACAATTGTACGTGCCTTAGGGGCTATTGTGAGAATTAAATAAAATAGCGAATGTAAAGTATTCAGTCTGGCACCTGTACAATATTGGGTACATGTGAGCTGCTATTGCAGAGAAGTGGTGAAGACCCTGACTGTCCTTCTGTTCTCATCTGAATCTGAATCCTGCCCCTGTACATTCTTTAGCAATTTACTTAGTTTCTAAACTTTGGTTTCCTCATTTATAAACAAGACAATAACATAGAGTTATTGTGAAGATTAAATAAGAGAACTATATCTCAGTTAAACTGGAAAAAAGATATATTGAGGGGAAAAAAAGTATACGTAAAGTGATAACCACAACATCTGGCACATAGTAGGTACTCAAAAATAACATCTCTTGTTATTATTAGTATTATGTAAATCATACTAAAGAAAAATTTACATGTTCTCAGTAGTCATATTTTGTAAACTTTTAAAAATTAATTTTTGGGGTAAGATAATTTTGAATACATTCTGGATATTTAATAAAAGCCTGTGGTTGGCCCTTTTGTACAGGGCAAATACTTCGATAACTAGAAATTAAAAATTTCCTGGGGACTTCCTGCTTGCCAACAGCATCGCCTCACCTCTGTTTTAATATTTAGCCTTTATAGCTTTAATATCTATTGATACATATGTTTGTTTTGGGGAAGTGTTGGGGTTGGTTTGCCTGGGAATGTGAGGAATGTGACGGGTTTATTGGGAGTAAAATTGAAGGAAAGTAGCCAGGATTAGGCAGGGACAGCCTTCAGACTTGTTGCAGACTGACAAGGTCTCTGCCAGGCCAAAGGAGAGCCCAGAGCAAGATTTGCTCATTCATGTCATCATGAGCTTGCGGGGAAATGTTGGGCCCTCATATCCTGCCTTGACCAATTATTGGTCAGAGCCATCCTGAGAAGCACATAACCTTAGCTTGCCTTAGTTGTATTCCAGAGTACTTCAAGACAGGTATGCCCTCAGCTTGAAAGCTGAGATGGATTGTGAAGGAGATAGCTGGAGGCCTGCAGCTAGTGGAATTCCTCATAGCTAGGCAGCAAGTCCCTTCTTGGAGGAACATCTGAGGAGTGCATGTCTGTGTCTGCTACCGGAAAATTTCAGGAGATTATGATGGCAATAATGGAACCTGTCTCAGACTGTTCAGGTTGCTATAACAGCATACCATAGACCGGGTGGCTAATAAACAACAGAAATTCATTTCTCACAATTCAGGAGGTAGGGAAGTCCAAGATCAAGGCACTGGCAAATTCAATGTCTGGTAAGAACCAGCTTCCCTGGTTCACAGATGGCCATCTTCTTGTGTTCTCACATGGCAGAAGGGGCAAGGGAGTTCTCTAAAGTCTCTTTTATAAAGGCACTAATCCCATTTATGAAGGCTCTGCTTTCATGACCTAATCACCTCCCGAAAGCCCCCCTCCAAATATTATCACATTGGGGATTAGATTACAAAATGTGGACTTTGGGGAAACACAAATATTCAGTGTATAGCAGACCCAGTTTATGTACTTCCCCACATTTTCTTAGGCCCTACCTGTCCCCGGACTTCAGCCAGTTTCCCAAGAAAGAGCCCCAGCCAACCCCCAATATCCCTTTATCTCCTACACCAGCAGCTGCTTCAGCCTCCCCTGGGATGCGGGTCAGGTTTGCATTTGGCCTTCAATGCATCCACCATGGTAGGAATTGCAGAGCTCTGATGTTTACCTCAGTCAACTAGACCCATGGAGGCTCTGGCCCCTTAACTTCTGAACTCACGTGAGGCCCCATGCCACAGGACATGGATCTGGCCGGGTAACCCAACCCACCTGAAGTGCAGGAGAATTAATGCCCCATGGGCTGAACTCTGACCAATGAGAAACAGAAGATTAAAAGGATCAAGTACAAGAAATCTCTTGTACTTCCTCCCCTTCAATGGACTATCCCAGGATGCAGAGGATCCACATACCCTATCTGCATCAAGTCCCATTGAGTTCCCATCTGTGTTTTCTTGTGACACTGTGGTCAGCACAAAAACACACTACCTTGCATTTGCTTTCCCTCCATCCTTATCTCATTTCCTTTTTGTTCTTCTCTCTTGCTGCCCTGGAATCACAGTTCCAAATACAGTTTTAGCTTCAAGCTTGTTTTCCTGGACCTGAGCTGAGAAACTAGTTTATTATTCCATGATAACTGTGTGTCCAGCACTGTTCTAGGAGCTTTAAATATATTCTCACAACAACTCAATGACATAAATATCCTTAATATTGTCAATTCTGTTTTACAGGTGAGAAACTGGGATACAGAAATATTAAGGATCTTTCACAAAGTTCTATAGCTAGTAATTGACAGATCTAGGATTTGAAACACAGATGGTTTGACTTTAGAGACAAGGCTCTATGCTGTATCTTAGTTGGGTTTGGTTATCAAGTCTGTTTTTATGGTTAAATGCATTTATATTGCCAATTCCACTGGCAAAAAGGCTGCCACATATCATCCAAGGGAGTACTGCTGAGTCAGACATAATATGAGAAATATTTATCTAATTATAAAATTTGAATCAAGTGAAGGAAGATCATCCAGAGGCCTTGGAGGAATACTTGGGAGGTCTGGATTCCCTCTGGCTTCCTCAGTTTAGTTAGCTATTTGAATTTGGATAAATCACATAACCACTCTGTACCCATTTGCTAGCTATAACATGAATGTATTATCCCTAAACTGCCTGCTTCACATGACTTTTGTAAGAACAGTCATATCCATTAAAACATTTCTAAATACTGAATTATTACTGCTATCTCAATAAGAGTAATTCTATTAACAAAACGCTTACTAAATATTATGAAAATTTATATCAGTTTTTTACACCTCCAAAAAAAGGGCTGAGGTAGACTTTTGAAGACACTAGAATATAACAAGATAATGCAAATTTAAAATAATCAATAAAAATAAGGCAAAGGGAAAAGTTGCCAAGCAAATAGGTTTAGGAACAAGATCTATGCGTGGCGTAAATGCTATCTATCTTTGCTAGTGGTGGAATACATATTTTGTATGCTTTCTGGAACCAACAAAAGGAAGGAAACATCATCAGTTATTGGATTCCTAGCATCCACAAATTGAAAATTAACCAGTTCCTCAAATAATCCTGACACTGATAGCAGAGAGAAATTTCTCTGTTGGTCTGCACACAGAGGACATTACAAAAGTAATGAGTAGTATCCTCAACAATATTCTAGCAATGCATACATTTTTCCCTTAGTGTAGACTAATGATAGCACACCAGAATATAACTGTATAAAGTAATCCTGGGAAGAACCCACGCTGAAGTAGTCTGTGGCATTCTGGCTCAATCCTGGGCTAGCTTTTATAATTCCTAGATAAATAAATAGAATAGAATATGAATAATAACAGTAAGAGGCCAGAACTCAGTCTGAACTGAACTCCACTGAAACAAAGGGTGGAAGAGTCTTTAAGGGCTGAGATGACTAGTGGAAAAGTACTGGAGGATACTGGGGCATGGGGAATGATTGATCAGTGGGATGTGTGGAGCACATTGAGTTTGCACATGTTTTTCTCTGTGAACAAGCCATCTGTGTTTGCTAATTAGTAGTGTCCATGGGCTCCTACCTTTCCTCAGAGACTGGGAGATGAGGATGCTAGCTTCCATGATAATTACATTTCAAAGTGATGGCTCTGAGGTCCCTGAGAAAGACATTCCTGGGTTGTAAAACTGGAAGGAGGATTTTTAAAAGAATGACAACTCAAAGGAGCAGAAAAAGAAGGTACAATTATAAGTTTTCTTATGTAAATGCTTTAGAAAAAAGGAAGTCAGAGCCTAGAGTCAGGAAGAAGACTGTCCAAAATTTAGTCATGCTGAGGGAAACATAAAGCTATCTTGGTCCACATGTACATACCCACACACACTTGCACATAATTTATCTTCAACATATAGGCTATGCTATCAGTGTTCACAACGCTTCCTCTTTATTATGTCATATTTACTTGATAGAATCTGCACAGTAAGCATTGTTAAAGTGTATTTTATAACTACATGAAAGTTGCCTTATATCACAAACAATGATAAAACAGACAGCAAAAATAATATGATTTGTACATAATCCATCATTGCTAATAGAATGTAAACAAGCCAACGGGGGTGGGATATAAGTATTCAACAAATGTTTGCTGGTTGATTACTGAACTTTGGTTTCATGATCCATTTCTTACTAAAGTATCAGAAGATGTCTATTACATGCTTTTTTATGTTTTAAGAGCATTTGGGAAATATTTCAGGTTATTTCTGAGAACTATTTGTATCATCATGGAATATCACATATAAGGCTAAGAATGAATTTTAAAGAATAATACCCCAAAACCTCTGCAGCTAAGGAGGAAATTCAATAATGTTTACAAAGGAAATGTCATAGCACCCATCTTTCCACCAAGAGAAGGATCCATTTTCAATTCAAATTCAGTCTGAAAGTTATTCTTCATTCTGAAGGGAGCAAAATGTAACAATTCCCCACAGTTCTTCTACTATGGAGAATGTGGAGGGAACAGACTGAATGAGAGAGAACAGTCAGACAGTGCACAAGAGTGACAGAAAGCAGTAGATCCAAGCAAATAGAAAGAGAAGTCATTCCAGGGATTACCAGAGACCAGCAGTGTGGGGAAATATTACCATCTTTCAATACACTTGATAAAGACCAAAAATGAAATAATTCAAGGAGCAAGAATTTTTTTTGCGATGACATGGACGGACTTGGAGGGCATTATACTAAATGAAATAAGTCAGAGAAAGATAAATACTGTAATATATCACTTATATGTGGAATCTAGAAAATAAACAAACTAGTGAATATAACAAAAAAGAAACAGATTAGTGGTTTATAGATATAAGGAACAAACTAGTGGATACCAGTGGAGACAGGGAAGGGGGAAGGGACGAGAAGGGGTAGGGGATTAAGAGGGACAAACTATTATGTATAAATAAAAAAGGAACAAGGACATATTGTACAACACAGGGAATGTAGCCAATATTTTATAATAACTATAAATGGAGTATAACCTTTAAAAATTATGGATCACTATGTTGTGTACCTGCAACTTATATAATATTGTACAACTATACTTCAATTAAATTTTTTTAATTAAAAAAAAGAATTTTTTGGGCTTCCCTGGTGGCGCAGTGGTTGAGAATCTGCCTGCTAATGCAGGGGACACGGGATCGAGCCCTGGTCTGGGAGGATCCCACATGCCGTGGAGCAACTAGGCCCGTGAGCCACAAATACTGAGCCTGCGTGTCTGGAGCCTGTGCTCCACAACAAGAGAGCCCACGATAGTGAGAGGCCTGCGCACCGCGATGAAGAGTGGCCCCCGCTTGCCGTAACTAGGGGAAGCCCTCGCACAGAAACGAAGACCCAACACAGCCAAAAAATAAATAAATAAATAAATAATAATTAAAGGTGCTAATAATTTAAAAAAATAAAATAAAATAAAATAAAAGAACTAACTATATGCCAACAGTGCACAAGGGTTCCCTTTAAAAAAAAAAAAAAAAAGAATTTTTGCTACTACTAATAAACACTGGCATACAAAGAAACAACCATCTTAGTGAAGGTCACCTGGGGGCAGCAAGGTCATACAGATGAGAGTAAGAGGAATCTAGATAACAAAGGAAAAGAAATCCGAATAAGACCAGAACAAACCAGAGACAATCAGCCAGCACACACTAGGCTTACCCTGGACAGGAAGGACTTGAAATTTTGGCAGAAACCTACAAATTTTATTTAGAACGGATAAGTAATTATGCTTAAGTTAATGTACTGTAAACTCTACCTAGTTTGAATTATTTCAACTAATCCTTCATTTTTCTCATAAAGTCTAGAGAGAAAAGACCCCGCTAGATATACTAAAGACGAGAAACCAGGTTGGGGGAACCCCAGCTAAGCACTGCAGTTAAGAGTCTGCTACCCAGTAGGGCAGGGAAGATAAACAGAGCCCTCTTAGCAGGCCTGATTCCTATCTGGGGCTGTTCCTATGACAGAGGTTGGAATCAGGAGGCCTACCAGCAACCTATTTCCCTTGTACTTCAAGTAACGCTTTAAGGCATTTTCTCACAAGAAGAACATAGTGTTTAAGGATCCGTGGCAGCACTCTGCAGACAGAACTCTCAGAGCTTACCATTGGAGGTCAACCATTTATTTTTCTAAACAAAGGTCAAGATTAAGCTTGAAGGATTTAGCTAAATCTCTAATACAATAGGATTCAGTTAAGATTGGAGTTTGCCTCTTCCTTCCTAAATCGCATAAGAGAGAAAATCTGTCCGAGGCACTGGGGAGCAAGATACCTGATGCACAAATGTTATTTATAATACTGTCCTCTAGCACTTTGTGAAAATGAATCCATAGGAAGCATTAAAACTCCCTCTGTTTGGGTTTTTTGTTTTTTGTTTTCTCTCTCTCTCTTTTCATTTTATTTACTTCAACCCAGGGTCAACACATGACTGAGATGATTAGGGCCAAAAGAAAAGGGAAAATGGTGGTGTGGATTTCAGTTTCCTCTTGTGTATCTGGCTTGATTGATCTCTTCAGCAGGGACAGTATGTACATTTGAAAATGCATCAGGAAGGTGTAAGTAATCTCTATTCTCTTGGCATTTTAATAAAGTTACTAAACAGAAGCCATCAGATATCATTTTTGCCTGCAATGGTTATTTTCTTTAAAGGAAAACAATCAGTGGAAAGTGGCACTAGGATTGTTTTAATGTGGGTCCATTTGCAACTCATTTAAGTTTTTTATGTAGCTCTGCCAATGTGTTCCACTTCTGATGGTCCAGTGAGTCACTGGCATCGTGTCAATTACAAAAGCCAACCTCTCTACCTGTGTATATACAGGGAATTGGCAAGCATGTGAATTTAGGAGATGTATTGTGCCATTGGGTCAGGGAAAATACAACAGCATCTCCAGAAGGTGGATAAAATAATCTCTGAAAAGACAGAAGGAGTACCAGGTTCCTCTGCCTTGGTTTTGATTACACCTCATTTTTTTTCCTTTTGAAAATCTGGATAATATGCAAACTTCCATATACCCAGGTTTTTTAATCCTTTCAAGAAAACATTATACATGTGAGATTATCAAGAAGACAGTGCTGCTGCTATTTCCAGAAAAAAAAAAACCAAACCACAGAGCTTATGAGAAGACACTAGAGGACTCGGAGCTTGTAAATGAAACACACTGTTTCCTTTAGTTGAGTTTTTCCTTTCATAAGGAAAACTCTAAGATACACAAAAAGAGTTCTTTATGGCTGGATGCTCTGTCACTGCTAATGGCTTTTGACGGTGTGTTACAGCTTATTTAATCCAATTGAATTTGATTATTCATGTCAGTAACAAAATAAACTTGTTGACAGAGGGAATTTTCTTCAGCCACTGGTTCATATCAAATCTGCAAATTCAGTTGTCTAGAAAAGAAGAGATAGGGGCAGGAGAGAGCCAGAGAGACAATTCTAATCCAGGCTATTCCTGAAATTTGAATTTGACCAAGGAGAAGGTATTGATTGTGGAGACAATTGATACTTCCTCTAAAAGGCAGAATGAAAACTTTCCAGTGGAGTACAAACCACTCATCGAAATATAGTCCCAAACTATATTATCAACCATGTCCACCCCATTTTTACACACACACACACACACACACACACCTTGCTGCAGTTATACAAATCCTTGATGCTTCCTAAATAGAACAAATTCCCTCTTTGCTGTTTCGAAGTCTTTGCACATTACATCCTTTGCCCAGGATATCGTTCTTTGAATTGACAAACTTCTTATCCTTCAAAAGGCAGCAAAAATACCACCTTGCCAATAAAGTCCTCCAGGAAACCCTCAGTGCCCCATAGCAATTTGTATATCCTCTTAGCTCAGTGTCCCTCAACCTTCTTTGCAATAGGCACCCCTGGGATCTGGCATGATCTTGTTAGTAATGGCAGCTCAGTGGGATGCTATATGAGAAAGGAGTGGCAGGGTGAGGTGTTGGAGACAATGCCTCTCTCCTACAGGGTTGAAATTTCCAGGGTATGAATGTAATTTGAAATACAGTTCCCCTGCCCCACTCCCACCCCATCAAAAATTCTGGTTTATCCATCCCCAATTCCCAATTCCAGTCAATCACTGTTTCAGTTATTACTCTTGTCATAACATCTTATGAATATTTGTTTATATCTTTGTCTCTAATACTAGATGTTTTTATTCGTCTTTATAGTCATCATGCCACATCCCCTCAGTACAATCCCTCATACATAGTAGGTGCTCAACAAGTCTTTGTTCATGGAAGAAGTGAGTGAATGAATAAGTGACTAAGTAAAACAAAGATTTCTGGGACACCATAAGCATTTAGCATCCATAATTGGTGAAGAGAGGAACCAAAAAAGGAAGTTCTTCAAACTGAAAAGAAAGGATGCTAACTAGTACCATGAAATCATATGAAAGTATAAAATTCATTGGTGAAGGTAAATATATAGTCAAATTCAAAATATACTAATATTGTAATGGCAATATTTAAATCACCTATAACTCTGGCATAAAGGTTAAAAGACAAAATTAGTAAAAATAACTATGGCTATAACAATTTGTTAATGGATACACAATATAAAAAGTTCTAAATTGTGACATCAAAAACATAAAATGTGGGAGAGGGGAGGTAAAGTGTTGAGCTTTGGTATGTGAACAAAATTAAGTTGTTATCAGCCTAAAACAGGGACTTCCCTGGTGGTCCAGTGGTTAAGACTCCACGTTCCCAATGCAGGGGCCAGGGTTTGATCCCTGGTCAGGGAACTAGATCCCGCATGCCGCAACTAAGACCCGGGGCAGCCAAATAAATAAATAAATATTTTTTAAAAACCTAAAACAGATGGTTTATAAGATGTTTTATGTAAGCCTTATGGTAACCACAAAGCAAAAAATGTATGGCAGATACACAAACGATAAAGAGAAAGGAATCAAAGCCTACAACTATAGAAAACTATCAAATCACAAAGAAAACAGCAAAGGAGGAACAAAGGATCCACAAGACAGCCAGAAAATAATTAACAAAATGGCAATATTGAGTCCTTAACTATCAATAATTACTTTAAGTGTAAATGGACAAAATCAGCAAAATGAAAAAGACAGCCTAGAGAATGAGAGAAAATACTTGCAAACCATATATCTTATAAGGGGTTAATATTCAAAATATATAAGGAACTCATACATCTAATAGCAAAAAAAAAAAAAAAAAATCCAATTAAAAATTGGCAAAGGATCTGAATAGACATTTTTTCAAAGAAAACATACAAAACAGATATATGATGCTCAACATCACTAATCATAAGGAAATGCAAATCAAAACCACAATGAGACCTCACTTCACACCTGTTAGGATGGCTATTATCAAAAGTCAAAAGATATACCAAGTGCTGGTGAGGATGTGGAGAAAAGCAAATCCTTGTGCACCATCGGTGGGAATGTAAATTGGTACAGTCATCATATAAACTAGTATAGAGGTTCCTCAAAAAATTAAGAACAGAACTACTATACAATCCAGCAATCCCACCTCTGAGTATATATGCAAAGGCAAAAAAGTAACTATCTCAAAGAGATATCTGCACTCCCATGTTCATTGCATTATTATCCACAGTAGCCAAGATATGGAAACAACCCAAGTGTCTGTCAACAGATGAATAAAGAAAATGTTATAAATGGAATATTATTCAGCTTTAAAAAAGAAGGAAATTCTACAACCTCCAAAAACATGGATGAACCTGAAGGATGTTGTGCTAAGTGAAATAAGCCAGATACAGAAAGCCAAATATTGCATGATCTCATATACATATGGAATCTAAAAAAATGGTCATATCCTAGTAACAGACTAAAATGGCAATTACCAGAGGCTGGGAGGTAGGGGAAAAGGGGAGATATTGATCAAAGGGTACAAACTTTCAGTTATAAGATGAATAAGATCTGGAGACCTAATGTATAGCATAGTGACTATAGTTAGTAATAATGTATTGTATATTTAAAATTTGCTGAGAGAGTAGATCTCAAGTGTTCTCACCATACACACACACACACAAAAGGTAACTATAGGTGGTGACAGTAATCAATTCACAATGTATACATATATCAAGACATCATGTTGTACACCCTAAATATCTACAATTTTAATTTGTCAAAAATAAATAAAAATTTTAAAAGAAGCAATAAATAAATAAAAAAGAAAAAGAAAAGCTCATTTGAACATCAAGGTGAGCAGTTTCTCTCCCATTAATGAATATACTACTTTCAGCTGTTCCCTATCAAGATAAATAGACTCCGCGGTAAAAGGAAATCTGCTGAAAATAAGAAAGTAGAACAAATGCTCCTAAAATATAAAAAGCTGACAGAGTTATTTTATTTCTAGCCTCAGGACTTCCTTCTGCACTAGTCTCCAACTCTAAAAAAACTTGTTTGCACTGCAAAAAGGTGAGGTTGGGATGTCACCTCCAGATAGGTTCAGAAGGATAATTGCCTCTGATCAAGTTGTCTGTCAGTCGTCACCGTTACTAGTACCATCAAAAAGCTCCCTAAGTCAAGAATGAGTTTAACAACAAAAAAGGAGTCACTGCTTCCTAAATGCTCCATTTTCCCAAGCAGATAGCTACCTTTTTCACTGACTTAAAGGATTTTCAACTGAAGTACTATATATACTAGCATTTCCTTGTACAGAGCAGTAATATGCCCATGTATTAGAGGAAATAAACACACTCATTTACATAGTTTATGGAGCACTTCCCTAAAATACTTTAGACCTTTTATTTCTCCATAAGGACTGAATTTTGTCCATCAGTTGGAAAAAATTGTAACACGTTGCCTTAACTTGATTATTTCAGGATTTAATTTTCTTGAGTGTTGGAAGGGCTGTGAATAAAACAGAAATAAATGTTCTTAAATTTTCCATAAATTTTATCTTTGATTCCATTGTACCACCACCTATCAGGGAGATGGTACAGAAATAAGAGGACAGTGATGGAAAGAGGGAAGGAGAGTGTGGGAACCATGGCTATTGCTTTAAACTTTTATTTCCATGTCCAGTTTTCAAGATCTGCTCTCACTTTTATATTTTATAGAAAATGGGTTTAAAGTGCAAATGCTGAACCTATCCATTTGTTTGAAATACTTGATACACTATCAATTTAAATCCAAACATCTGAAAGAAAACCAAAACATTCCATCAATCTCAGAAAGTTTCGGAAATAACTAGATGCATTGAACACAATAACTTAACGACTGGAGTGTTTAATTTTCTCCCAGACAATTGGAAATCTTTTGATAGAGTCTTTTAAGTTGTTCTAAGATTCTCTGAACCATACAAATATAAAATAAATCACAAATAACATAACATATGACTGCAGTATACTCTGATGTTAACTCCAATTCTTCTTCACCAGAGTATAGGTGATGTACCTAAGCAGCTGTGTCAGTATTTAGTCTGGATTTGCCTCTCCCCTGTCCTAAATTTGTATTTCTAACCCTTGTTAATTATTTTCTACATCCTCACAGTGCACTATTCCACCTTAGTCACTTTCAGGTAACAGGACAACACACTAAAGGTGAAGAGTTTTGTGCACTTTGCAACAGTTCTAAATTTAGAGCTGCAAATACAGGCTTTCCATCTCAGCCATGGAAACCTCATCAACCACATTTCTATTGCTCTTGTTATTTCTGTTTCTGTTCTGAATTGCTCTTCTATAAGTCCTTATGCAAGAAGTAGAGATGACACTTTTATGTGACTAATGTCAAATGCTCTAAGCCTTCTTGCCTGAATCACCATGAGTGGAGGTGTTGGAACACTATTGTGGCTTTCAGAATGAATAAACCCTGCTCTCACTCAAGCACTGTCCTCAAAGTTGCCCTCAGTGTGGAATTCCAAATGGGATTGTTTTATTATTAATATTGTTATTATTTATTACTTATTACTTTTTTCCAGCTTTATTGAGATATAGTTGACATAGAACATTGTAAGACACATTCTTGATGTGAATCTCAGATTAGTGTACCATGACTTGGCTTCTTAACCAGCTCTTAGTCCTCAATGGACATTTCTGAAAGGTGCTGATTAACTGTTTAATGAGGAAAGTAATCTACATACTCCAACTTACTCAACAAACTTTCCCCAAGTTTCTAAGCACCTTTGGATATAATTAAAACAGATAATGTTAGTGGGATGTCAGAAAGCTTTTTTTTCTGCTAAAGCCAGGGGAATTCAGAAGTCTAAGACTGGTACAAATGGGATTCAATTTAAATCTATGGATCTAATTCCTGACTTTAAGGCTTTAAATCTAGTAGAATAGTTAATAGCATGTCTTCTTTTTAAAGAGGTTTTAGAATAGACTATTTTTGTATAAATACTTATTGAGAATCTACTAAATACCAGGCAACAAAAACCAGAAAGTCACTGTCCTAGTTCCCATGCAGCTTGCAGTATAGAATCAAGGCAGCTAACTAAATAAGAAGTTATGGCAAAGTTTGATGTGTGTTATGACAGAGGAAATTCAGACACTCTGACGTCAAGGAAAAGTCAAGAAAAGATCTTTTGAAAGAAGTGCTACCTAAAAGAGATACCGAGGAGTAGGTGAGTTGGAGTTAGAAAAGAAGGAGTGGGGGTGGAAGGATGTTTGAAACATTCTCCAAAGCATTTATTTGTTTGTGCAAATGAAAGTACAGTGAAGACATGGAACTGACAGAAATTCAGAATGGCTGGAATTCAAAGGAGAGGGTAGAGTGACATGAGATGAAGTTGAAACCCAAGGCTGAGAGAGAGGTGACAACTGCAAGCCATGTTAAGGAATTTTCCCCCCAAGAAATACAGGAAGTTATTGAAGCAATTTTTGTTTTAGAAAAAGTGTCGACGGCAACAATGCAGTCAACAGATTAGGGGCAAGTTAGGTTGTAGGAGAGACCAGGTAAAAGGCTGTGAAAGGTAATGGTGACTTGGATTTGGATAATGGCAGAGGGAACAGAAAGAAATGAATGGAGTCTGGAGATTTTTACAAAGTCAAATAGACTGGTTGGAAGGGAAGAGGGGAAGGGAAGGGAGAAGAAAGATGGGAAATAGATAAGGAAGAATCATGATGATAGCTTGAAAGTGAGGTTACTACTGAACTCAAAAATATGATTCCAGGAATTTAAGAATAGAGCTCTGTTTGCATCAAAGACTAAAAACAGTTTAAGTGATTCAGAGTCTTTCTTGTTCAATGATTCTATAGGTATGTATCTCCTAGTCATTTGGTGCTAAGACAAAATTTAATTTTTCAAGTCATCTGCAGCTCTCAGTTAAATCCACAGTATAATCTGTGAAACAACCATCGTCGTTCAGACTTCAATTAGCCATCCCCACATGTAGAAAGAAATCCAATATTCACACTTTTAACACTATAAAATATGTGTGTAAATATTGATCTACTTAGAATAATTTGAGAAAGTATAGATTGGGAAAATTTTGATGCAAAGTAGTTTGAATAAAGCAATAAAGTATATTTTCTACATGACAGTATGTATTCTCTAAGTGATGAAGAATTAACATATTCTTTACATAAAAATAACTGAAAAAAACAAAATCTTAATGAATTCCCAGTTAGATTCCATTTTAAAGGATTATTAAAAGAATACAGAATATTAATCTATTCATGGCATGGGGAATTTTCAATATTTATATGTGGTTCTTTTAAAAACATTTATTACATGGTCTATATCTACAGAAATTATTGATGAGAAAAAGATGCTGGAAAACAGCCTACCAGCAGTTCCTATAAAAAGTATAATGAATGTTATAGAAGATTGAGTGAAATAAAAATACTGAAAATAAATGTTGGAATTTTGTCCTGCTCCGTATCAACATGTTGGGAATATATTTTAGAAACCCAACATTAATAGAGGGGAACACACTGAAGTCCTAGTAATCAATACATCATTGTGAAATACTGAGATTTTTAGGATTTCCATCCCCCCCCAAAAATATCCATTACATTCCTACAATAAGTAAAAGGTCTGGCAGCCTATCCTGGGTATGTATGTGTGTCAATAATAACAAAATCCTTACCTCCTCTGTCCCTAAATCTGCTTATCTTCCTATGGTCCCTGTCTCAATGATGGTTTGCTCTTGCTACTAGGCACCAAAATAAAAATCTGGGGAGCACGCTAGACCTCACCACTGACATTTACTATGTCTCTGATTTCAGCCAATTGTATTTCTTAAATATTTTTCAAATTCATCTTTTGTTCTCTAGAATCACCTCTAGCCCTTGATGTCTCTCACCTGAATTATTGCAAAATTTTCCTAACTGGGTTCCCCTCCTTCAAGTCCTTTCTTTTCTTTCAAATCCATCATCTATACTTCCACCAGAGAGATTTATCTAAAGCATAGATCAGACCAGGTCACACTCTGTCTAAACTCCTTCATCACCTTTCCAGTGCTCCTTTCGGTATATAGCTTTTATTCCTTTTTTGAAGGGTTCTAATGGAATTTCAAACATTGTGATCTTGCAGACTTCCAGCCTGATAATGACAGGACATCTTGCATTAGACTAACAGTTCCTCAGGAAACAATTATAAACTCTGCACAAAATACTTTAAAAACAACACTTTAAAAGCACTGGAGAATGGCCAAAAGCAGGTAGAAACTGGAGGTGACTTGACCCTTGAAATTACAGGATCACATTGGATTTATGTAGTTTTTCCCCTGAGGCCCTCTCAGTCTCTCTGGTGTTTGGAATATAGAGCTCGAAAAAAGTCTGCAGTCTTATTGGCCTGAGAAATGAAATTAAGTATATCCCTCCAAGAAAAGATGAAGTCACAGAAAGGGATGTCTTAAAAGTTGCATACAAATATCCCCTCAAATCTCCGCCCATCTCCCCAGCTTCATGTGCATGGGGAAGAGATTCAAAAGAAGCCAGAGGGAAAACACTGAAAGGCCAAAAGAACTAATCAAATATTTTAGCTGCTACCTGCTGCACAGAAGCAGTTTAGAGTTCAAGTCCAATCAAATTGGAGGGGCTTGGTAAACATTTGGGGTTTTCCATTGAATTCCAGAAAGGTCACACATTGAAAATAAAGACGACATTCTAGGACTAAGGGATTTTCTCCCGAACTAAGGACAAAACTAAAATAGGCCTGATTTAGCAAATCGTCAAACCAAATGCCATTAAGTTCAAAATGTTCTGTCTATAACTTAACTGTCTACCAGAATAAAACTTAACTCTGAGTGAGGGTTATCAAACTACAGCCTATGGCTTGTTTTTTATGATCCTCAAGACAAAAATGGTTTTTACATTCTTGATGGGTTAAAGAAGATGAGGAAGAAGAAGCAGAGGCAGAAGTAGCAGCAGCAGAAGAAACAAAAACCATAAGTGGCCCACAAAGCCTAAATTGCTTACTATCTGTCCCTTTACAGAAACAGTTTTCCAACTCATAGCATGCCTCCAAAGAACATCGCATAGTTTAACATTTGTACAGAGATGCTTAAACATTTCAATTGTACTATAAAGTAAAAAATAAAAACTCCCCATGTCCCCATTTCCACTTCCCAAAGTTTCTACTTCATTACTGACAGTTTCTTCTCTATCCATATATTCACACACGTACCTCATAAAATATTACTACAGATTGGATTATGGTATATATTTATAGTATATACTATTCTCAACTGGCTTCTTAATAATTAATAACATATTCTGGCTATTTTCCATATTAACACACATAACTCATTTCAACTGCTGCTTAGAAATCCACTGTATACATGTACCATGACTTATTTAATCAGTTCCCTATAAGTGAATATCTAGTTTGTTTCCAACTTTTTGTTGTTATTATGGAAATATGTCTTGACAGTCCTAACATGTGTTTCAGTGGGAAACATATTCATAGAATAAATTTCTAGGTTAGGAATATGGGTCCAAAATGTTACATGTTTCAAATTTTGATACTGATAAAAATATCTTCCATAAGGATTGTATCCATTCCTAGGGTAGTATGAAAACACCTATTTTCCTACTCATAAAGAAAAGAACCTAGCATAATCCGGAGTTTCTATTTACAATGTATCATCCATTGTGTCCCATATGCCATTAAAATTACTAGTAATGTAAAGAAACAGGTAAATAAGTCTCAAAGTTAAAAGAAAAATCCATTAATGGAAATAGATCCACAATGCCGGTCCATAAAAAAAATCTTAAAATAATCATAATAAATATACAGTTTGCATAGGTGAAGAGAGGAGAAGTTCCAGGAGCACTTTGTAAACTGAAAATACAAAAGCACAAATGGAAATCCTAGAACTGAAGACTCAATATTTGAAATAAAAAATTCATTGGATGGGATTATTTTTAGGTTGCCTACAACAGAAAAAGAGGATCGATAAGCATGAAGACTTCATAATAAAAACCCTCCAAACTTAAGCACATAGAAATAAAAAAGATTCCGTGATCTATAGGACAGTATCAAGCAGTCTAACATGTGGGTAATTAGAATTCCAGCAGAGAAGAGAGACAATGGGTTAAAAAAATATGTATATCTATACCTATACACACAGATTAATTGAAAAAACCTTCTAAGTTTGTTTAAAAACTATAATCCAAAGATCCAGAAAGGTCAGTGAATTCCAAACAGGATAAACACAAATGTTATACTTTCAGTTTGCTTTAGAGAAAGGTGTAGGGAACCCTTGAAGTTGGAGGTTCACTTCACAGAGTTTGTCTATAGCTCTACAAAGCGTGTTCACCTCTCGACAAGGACAAAGTCTTGGTTCCTGGTTAGAGTAGTTGGGAAAGTAAAAAATGAACTTTATTCTCAGTTGCCAAATTTGTATACATCTATCATTTATCAAGTTGCTACTATGTGCTAGGCCATTTGGGTGCTTTAACATGCTATGTCATTTAACCCACACAAATTTATGTATAATTTTATAGAACCTAAGGCTCACAGAGGTTTGTAACTTGCTCCAGGTCATATAACCTTGTAACTCTTAGAAGCAGAATTTAAGTATAATTTTGTCTATAAATGAAACCTGTATTCTTTCTACCACCTTTACCTTAGACACCTTCAAAATATACATATACATACACAGTTCAATTTTGCTAATTTAATGACGAATGTTAAACTATTATATGAATCCAGTGACATGTCACTCACTGTCATTCCCTAGATTTGGTCAGATATGTCCCACAACCAGCAAGTAAAGCTCTGCCCACACCCTGAGCCAAACCTGGCCAAACAGTTAAGTATTTACAGCTTCAGACTCATCCACTGATTCAATCTATAATTAGTCTCATTTCCCTAAACAGAGTAGTTAGTGTACCAAAGCATCCCACCAGGCTGCTTTCTTTGCCCAGTATCTGGTTGATTTGTTTTCTGGATCAGTACTGAACTCATATTTTAGTTTCCTATTATGTATTCCATTTGCCCACTTAGGCCTGGGGCTGCTCTTGGCTGGAGCCCAGTCATCAAGATGCCTACCCTTCAATATAAGTGGACCCTATCTTCTTTATGCACTGGCAGGGACCCTGATCCAAACCAAATTGGCTATTTGGAGCCACACTAATGACTCGGAAAATTCTCTGTCTCCCATGGCTATCAAACACCAGCCTAGACTGAGTACCAGTCTACTTCTTGGTCATATGGGTACCGAAAAATGTTCTGTTATACATGTCTATGATGATCGTCCTATCAATGAAAGTCATATCCTGAAAATCACAGATAGCATTTCTCAATGACCTGATTCCATCTTTTATGCACCAGATAGACACAGGGTTCCCAAATGCCTAGCAGCAGAGCCTGCTTAAGATTTTAGAGTTTTCCTTTGCTTCTTTGGGGTTGGGACACACTGGTCACCCCATCTGGCTGTGAGAGCTCTCTACAGTCTGGGCTGGCAGTATGCTGATCTTTTAAAGTTTCTTTCCCTACCCAATCCCCCCTTTTTGGTGAGGTTTCAGTGAGGTCAGTTAGGTGTGCATCCTACAGCTTAATTGGCTTAAAATGTGCTCTCCTTTGGTGTGGTCTCTTTGGGGGCCGATTGGGAGAAAGAAAAACCAATAGCACAACTGTTATGATACTGAACACTGATAAATGTCTTTTTGAAATAAAGAACCAGTCCACCCCCCCAAAAAAAAAGATTTTAGAGTTTTCAAAGTCCAATCCCCATGAATATTTATCTGAATGTGAAGAGTGGTAAAATTTGTGATCATTAGTGAGCATTCAATCGAAGGTAGCACACCTGAAAACCTTGCATTTACAAAGTAACAATAATAATATTAACTAACATGTATTGAGTATTTGTATGGGCCAGATTTATACATGTATTATCTCACTTAGTCCTCAAAACAACCATAAAAGAGGAGTGTGGTAGGCAGAATAATGGTCTCCAAAAGATGTCCACACCGTAATCTCCAAAACCTATGAAAATGCTACGTTACAATGCAAAGGAGAAGTAAAGTAGCAGATGAAATTAAGGTTGCTAATCAACTGACCTTAAAATAGGGAGAATGTTGTGGGTCATCTGAGTGGGCCCAAGGTAATCACAAGAGTTCTTAAACGTGGAAGGCAGAGGCAGGAGAGTCAGTGTCAGAGTGATGCAATGTGAGAAAGACTTAAATGGCCATTGCTGGCTTTGAAGATGGAAAGGGATCACTAGCCGAAGAATGTGGACAGCCTCTAAAGAAAAGGCAAGAAACAGACTCCCCCTTGGGGTCTCCAGAAGGAATGCAGCCCTGCCAACATCTTGATTTTAGTCCAGTGAGACCCACAGCAGACTTCTGACCTACAAAACTGAAAGATGGTTGTGTGTTGTTTCAAGCCACTAAGTTTGTGATCATTTGTGCAGCAGCAATAGGAAACTAATACAGGGAAGTACCATTATTCCTCTGAAGGTGAGAAATTTTGAGTCCCAAATAAGGGGAGTTAATTACCTCAATGGACAAATACTTTGTAATGAGACAGTCTCATAGTTTGGATTATGAAGAAGGTGAAATTTTTGTTTATTTTCTTTAATGACATTATTATTTCTGCTACTCCTGCCCCTAAAAATGGATGTGAAGCTGTGGTTGACTGCACTTATAGTCATCTAGCATATGGCTTTCAAAACTATAAACTGGCCTGCACATAATAAAGTAATTTTTTTGAAAAATCTCATCTCACAATCATGGGATGAATATTTCACATAAGGCAAGTGACAAAAGCATCCTCCCAGATGCAGTACAATTTCCATGTAAGAATTCCAAGAACTAAAAAAAGTCAGTAAGTGAGAGTTAGCCAAGCAAAGAAATCTATCAGAAAATGGCTTAAAACTAGGAACAGCGTCTGGATTGTTTTACCCGAGCTAAAATGCCATTTTCTGTTGTCAACTGTATAAATCAAATAGTTATATCTCTTGAAATCAACCAGCTCATATTAGTGTCTCTGGCATATAGCAGAGCTTTAGTGTTTGTAAATTCCTTAGGGGTGTCAGACATATCACAGGAGCATATTTCATGTAAGCCCTATGTGTGTTTTTATTAAATATCACAGTAAATCCTCACCTGCATAACTCTGAATAACATATTTCTGTGGTAAATCCTTCACCAGGCAGTGATCTATACTGAGGTGAAAAATGCCTCAAGCACCTTCATTTTTAGCACTTTGTTCCAGTGACTTTAATCTACAGCTTACTTCATGAGCAAAGTATACGCTGATATATCTAATGGGTTCTAAACCCTATTTGGCTTAAAATACCATTCTCTAGGGAATTGAAATGTGGTTACTGATATGAAGTCAGCTAGTAACATAAAAACTATGTTTAACAATTCATTAATTTCATTTGTAAAGCTGCAGAGCAGAGAGCCAAGACAACAATTGCCTTAATCTTTTGTTCCTTATCCGATTTCCACCCACTGATAGGCAGCATTTGGGTGGTTCCTAGGGCTAAGCTTAGGATCTGCCTAGGAAAGAGCTTTCACACAGGTGGGGCTCTCCTCCACCCCGTGCCTTCAAGCTCTCCCTAGGTCCAGCAAATGAACACTCAGGACAAGTTCTCACATGTGCTTGGGCCATGTATTCAAGTCCCTTATAGTCATGGCCCTTCATTTCTGACTTTCTGTCTTGGCTGACTCAAATAGACTAAAGATCAGGAAGACTATTTTTCATCTTATGCATCTCCGATTATCTTATGTACACATCGTGGCTATATTAGTCACCTAGAGGCACAATATTGCTGCATAACAAATGAGCCCTAAAACTCAGTGGCCTGCAGCAATAAGCATTTATTCTTACACTTGTGGATCTGTACGTACTATGGTTTGGCTAGTCTAGGCTTTCTTTCAGGCTGTGGGTTGGCTGGCCTTGGCCCTTGGCTGCAGGTTTGGTCCCAAGTCTGTCTCAAGTATCTTTGTTCTGGGGCTAGGCTGATGGGGGAACAGCTATCCAGGGCATGTTCTTCTCATGGCACTGGAGCACTGGAGCATAAGAAGGCAAGCGGGACCATTCAGGAATGTTTCTGGTCTCTGCTGTGTCACCCACATCTCGTTACCAAAGCAAGTTACATGTCCAAGCCCAAAGTCAAAGAATAGGAAAAATGCAGTTCACACACATAAGAGCAAGGCAAGGGAGGGAATGACATAAATCTCTCATGGGAGAATGGAGAATTGGACCAAAAATTCAATCTACCACACTGGTCCATATCCATAGGATAGCCTAATGAACCAACTCTTGGAAGGAGATGAGTAGAGGAGGGTAAAAAAAAAAAGAAAAAAAGAAAAGCAAACTGCAGTTAGAATAGCTATGAGTTTCCAGCAATAAATCAAATTAGGCAGTTGTACATTAGGTTTTATGTGCTAACATCCTTAATCCTTGCATTTTAGCATAATTATAATTCATCCACACCTTCTTTTATAGTTACTCTCTCATTTTCTACCTGTGTAGACATTCTGCTACTAGCATTGAGTTATTTAAAAATAGTGCTTGCTCTGGAGTTTGAAAGGCCTGAATTTTAATCACAGATCCACCATGTATTTATAAAGTAACCCTGAGTAAGTCCTTGTGTGTTTCGTGGCTTAAGGTTCCTTATCCTTAAATTTATGCTGCTGAGTTCTTGCAAGGATTAGTCATAACACATGTAATAGTTCTGGCATATAGTAGGGGTCCAAAATAGGAACTTATTTTCTTATAATTTGTCCTTCTCTCTGTCCTTTCACCCAGGATTCACCACAGAAATTTGTTTGTTGGTTCAGAATAGTCAGTGGACATCTGACCATTTGTCCATTTTGACCATTTGTTTGTAGACAAATAATACTTTGGAGCCAAGCCATTTGGGGTTATCAGGAGCACACCATCTGGAGAACTTTCTCACAAGTCGGCAAGTCCCTGGCTTTGCTCTCATTCCTGTGGAATATCTTGGGGTAAACGTAAGTATAGAATTTCAAGCATGTCAGTGTCTAACTGTACAATCAGTTTTCAACTAAGCAACAAAGAAAAAGTGATCCCACTCCCTGCCAGGGCACTTTAGGCCAATGGGGTTTAGAAGCTTTAGATATTCCTTTATCAGAAAAGATTCCTTGAGATCCTATACTCCATCTCAAATTTAATGTTTAACCCCACTTCAACTTCCTAATATGTGTTATAATTGTAATTTACCAATAAATTGTACAATCAATTGACAAATCAGTCTATTTCAAGAAATCACAGTCTATTTCAAGAAGGTAGGATTCATCTCTCTTTTTCACCACTGTATTCTTAGCACTTTGGCATAGCAGATGCTCTATAAATATTTGTCAAATAAATAAATAAAAGAATTAATGACTAAACCTAAATTTTAAACAAACTATAGAACTTCCTAATTAAATACAAACTAAGCCCGTTATTTTCATTTCTCAACTCAAAATGCATTTTTATTACTCTCTTCTATTGACTTTAAGCTATTATTTCAAATAATTGTCAGTCCTAGGCCTTAATATTTGAATTGTAATAAATTACTCTTTGAGATTTACTGTGTAATACCTCAGTTGTCTACCTTGTATGCATGCAGCATTTAGGGGTTAAAGAGGAGGTCATTATAATCCAAGCAGGGATATATTTGAATTTATAAAATGAATAATAATGTTAAAATGAAGCTCTCATTATTCCATAGTTAGATCTTTAAACAACTGGACTTTAACTTTTTAATTCGCATGAATTAAAAGAAGTCTTGCACTTAGACTTATTTATCATATTGTACATGCTTTAGAATCAAGCAAATGCTTGGCAGTCATTTAAAGGAATTATCATAAAATCACACTTCAGAATTTTAACTGAAGCAGCAATTCAAGAGCCACCAAGGAATTGACTAAAGGATGAAGTTATGTTGAGTGTGCATGTGTGTGCACACACACGTGTGTGTAGACATATGTAATATATTCTAATCCACTAATTGATAGAAACATATGTAATGCATAATCATAGGTAATATTTTATTTTATTTTAATGTACCTATAATGCAAAAGTTTAAATATAGTTTCAAACAGTGCATTAAATCTTAGAGTGGAAGATTTTGTGGAAAGGTTTCTAAGTAACATGGTTTTCTATTTTAATTACATTAACTTAATTTGAAAAAATTCATAAAACTATAAGAAAAAATAAAATCACATATAATGGGGATATTCCTACACCCTTCATTGGCACCATCCAGGGAAAAAAGCCCTATTACATTTTTGGTATATTTCTCTTTTTTTCTTGTGAGGATATATATATGGGGTGGGGGAATAACAAAATCGAAGTCATACTGCGTAAACAACTTTGCTTTCTGCTTCTTTCACTCAACAATACATACTATATAGTAAGCATACCTTTCAAAGGTCTTTATTTGCATCATTTTAATGACTGTATAACATTCTATATTATGTATTTACCCAATCCTCTAATGTTGGGCACTTAAGGTATTTTAAATTTTCTAATGTTATAAATGAGACAGTAATTATGGCCTGCTGCCAACTACTCTGTTCTACCCAGAAGCAGGCTTCACCCTAACGAAGTAGTAATGCCCCTTTTGGCCAGATTTTCAAACCAGGACAACTGGTTGGTCAGTTATCAAACAATAGATTGGTGATTCTTTGCTGAGCACCCACCCCCAGTTGAGCTAGTCGGGGTCAGCAGAGATCATATGTTCACAGTGTCGAGAATTATGCTAATCAAAGTGTGGTAACTGCGACGGTATTCAAAGGTAGGCAAGATGGTTTTAGGTGGTACGGGAACACATGAGTAGTTATATGTCTGCTTTCAATGAGTAATAAAGTAATACCAATAACGTAACCTCTTTGCATGAATACTTGGGTCAGTTTTAGTGATGATTTATGCCTTTCATTCATTCATTCAACAAATAATTCACTGAGAATCTTCTAGATCCTAGGCTCTGTTTTTAAGCATTGGGGATGCCACTGTAAACAAGACAGATAAGATTTCTACCTTTAGGAGGCTTATATTCTAGCAAGAGAAACGATAATTAAAAGTAAACAAATAAATATTTAATTTAAGTTCAGGAGGAAATAAAGAGAACAGAATATGACTTGGTAGCCTTGGCTTAATTTTAGATAGAGAGGTCTGAGTATTTCTTTTCATAGAAGGTACCCCTTCTATTAAGTGAAGGAATGAGCCATGTGAAGATCTAGGGGAGTAGCATTCTCAGCAGAGTGAGCAACAAGGACAAAGACTTGAAAGAGAACAAGCTTGGTGCATTCCACAAAGCAAAACCAGCCTGCTTGACTCAAGCAGACTAAGCAAGGGGGAGCTGTTAAAGATGAAGTCAGGAGGGTGATTCAGGAGCCAGATCACAGAGGGCCTTATAAGACTTGATAAGGATTTACTTTGTTCAAAGTGTAATAGCAAGCCACAGGATGGTTTTAAGCGGGTTTACTGAACAAATTAATATTTTGAAAATAACATCTGCTGCTGTGTGGAGAATGACTGGAGGAGTGCAGGAACAAAAATAGGAAGACAAACTAGGAATTTAATGAATACCACAGCCAGATATAATAATAACATGGACCAAAATGACAAATGGATATGATGAGAATTGTCAGACTCAAGGTATGTTTTGAAGGTACAGCTGACCAGATTGGTTGACAAAAGGGAAGTAAAGTTTGAGAGAATAAAGGATGACACCTAGATATTTGATTATGTAACTCAGTAATTGTGTAACTTGATGCCATATACTAAAAAAGAGAATCTGTGTAAAGGGCAGGTTTGAGAAGGAAAAATTAATAATTTTGGTTTTAACATATGATGCTTTTTAGACATACAAGTGGAAGTATCCAGTAGACACTGGAGTTTAGAGGATAGGATGGAAGGGGATTAAAATCAGCATGAAGATGTTATTTAAAGCCATGTGCCTGGATGAGATCACCTAGGGAGTGATTACAGTCAGTGAGAGGGCAGGACCAAGAGCCTCAGGCTGGAGCACTCTAACACTGTAAGATCTGGAGAGATGGGGGGACGGTGCAGTGGAAACTGGGAAGCAGAAACTGTGAGATGAGAGGACAACCAGGAGAGTATGGAAGGCAGGACAGCCGAGACAAAATTGCTTCAGAGTAGATGATGAATTGCTGGGAGGATGCATAAAATGAAGATTGAAAATTGACTGCTGCTTTTAGAAATATGGAGATTGCTGGTGATTTTCACAGAGCAATTTCAGGGAAGTAGTGAGCACAAAATCCCAACTGAAGTAAGTTAAAGAGTTAGCAAGATGAAAATATGAAAGTGTGACAGTGAGTACAGAAAACTCTTAAGAAGTCTTGCTGTAAAGGGAAGCCCAGAAAAGCTGCTGGAGCCAGAGTGGGATAATAAGTCTAGGAGGTTCACTTTTGTTTTACTGAGATGGGAGGTCTACCTGTAGGCTGATGAGAATGATCTAGTATTGGGGGGGAGTGGATGTTCAGAGGGTGCCACAAGAGTGGAGGGACTGTCCTTCAGAAGAGCAGGACCTACTCATCCTTTGTATCTAGAGGGAAGACAGAGCATGAGGGTAGGACAAGGAGACTGGTAGATTTGGTAAAGGGGAAAGGAAGCAATTCTCTTGTTCTTGCTTTTATTTTCTTAGTGAAATTTTTTAAAGTCAAGGTTATCAGATGAGAGTGAGGACTGGGAGGGAGTGTTGGAGGTTTGAAAAAAGAGAAGATATAAAGCAGTCATTTGAAAAAGTAGACAGGAAACTGACCAGAGAATTCTAGTAAAATAATCCTATAGTGTTGAGATTTGTGGCAATACACTTAGCTGCTTGAATGCAGATGTCGAGTAGGCAGAGTCGAATATAACCAGGGTTTGGATTTTGCCAAAAAAGCACAATGGAGACAGAGAAGGACAAAAGAATTGAGGGCACATGAAAGGGAGTTACGGTGACAATCCATGGAATCTAAGCTGAGTAATTAAAGAAGTAAGGACAAAGGGGAGAAGTGGACAGAGAAGAGGTATGGGGTAGATCAATGAATTATTGGGATGGTGGTGTCCTTGAGGAGGCAGGAAGAGATGCTCTGGATATCAGAAAGTTGGATGATGGAAAGAAGAACTTGGAGGTTATTGATAGTGATAAAATCTAGGTTATGACTGTGGGAGTAGGTGAACATGGTCAGGGGGACGGTGGAAGGGAGGAAGAGATATTGGAGTGAGGAGGTCAAAGACCTAGAACTGATCTCCTAAGTAAGTGGTGCTGAATCCTACCTGTTCATTCAGATCAACCTGAGAGTTAAAAAACAGAAACAAAAGCCCTAATACCTGAATGCCATCTTGACTAATTAAATCAGTATCTCTGGGGTTTGCGGAAGGCTTGAGCCCAGGTAATCGTTTCAAACAACCCCAGCCGATTCAAATGTGCAGCCAGTTTTAAGGACCAAAGATCTACACAGATGTTGAAGTCACCAGAAATGATGTCAAGAGTGTTACTGAACCAAACTTGGGTCCACTCATCCACAGTGCAGCAAAGCCAATCTACTGACACTGGGTTGTGATGAAGGAAAGTACAGTGTTAATTTACAGCCTGCCAAGCAAGGAAAATGGGTAGCTCATTCTTAAAAGACTCAAACTTCCTGATAGCTTTCAGGGAAGGGTTTTTAAAGGCAACATTTGGGGTGAGGTTTGCAGTTTGTGGACTTTCTTCTGATTGGCTAGTGGTGAGGTAACAGGGTGATGTTTCAGGAATCTTAATCATCAACCTTCTGGTTCCAAGCAGTCTGGGGTCTACTTGCTTGTGGTCAGCATGTAGTCACCATCCTCCACCTGGGTGGGGGTCTTAGTTTCTGCAGAACAACTCAAAGATATGTGACAGATTGTTATGTATATGCTTTGAGAAGGAACTAGAACTCTGTTTTACAATCTGAAGTATTGTCATTACTTTTCTTGCTTGACTACTTTTCCTTTCTGTGTTCCCCATCTTCCCTAATTAGTAACTGCTTGAGTCTGCTCTTTGGAACTCAGGGAAGGTCTAGGAGACTAAAGCTTTCTTCTACAAATAAGAAATAGGGGACATGGAGGGGTTTTTGTACCCAAGAAGACCCCACAGGGTCTTGCTTGGTTTCAATCCCCCCTTCTCTTTGATACTCCTCAATCCTGAGGGGAAAAGGGGTGGGACGAGAAAGGGAATAAAGTTTTGGATAGAGAGGTTAATCATAAACTTGGCAGGGGAACTTGGTTTTAGGGGCACTCGATTTCAAGAGTAGTGGTGAAGGGAAATGCAGTGAGCCAGCTGCTAAAATCGTTCATGCATGAAACAGAATGACTGAGTGGATAGGAAATGAAAGCAGTCTAACATAATCTCAAGGGAACTAGGGTTTCTGAAAGAAAAGTAATGACGAGAAGCAAGGAGAATACCTATTTTTCTATGCCTACCTCCAGGATCTGGAAACGTGGAGTGTGGAAGCAAAAAACAGCCATCATTTGAAAGGGCAGCAGGTAAGCAGGATGCAGCAGAGAGAGTCAGGTCTTAGAAGGTGATGGTATTCAGAGAATAATTGAGAAGAGAATTCAGAGAAGACAATTTAGGGAAGAGTTTGAAGGTAAAAGAGGTTCAAGCTCTGAGTTCCGAAGGCTGCACTGGCAGGGACTGCAGTTTGGGAAGGAATGAGAGAGTGGGTCAGATAAAGGGATATACAGAAGTGTATGGATGAGAGTCTCTATGTTGATCTGAGAGGCTTGGACTTGTGGTAATTAGTCCCATGTCCTCTCAGGGAAAGGTGGAAAAATTAATTCTAAGTATACCTTCCTTCTTGGGATAGGTTGCCTAGGTAGCATGTGGTGATGAAGCAAGTGGAGGAACTGGGTAGGTGGAGTGGGAGCCTGTGAGTCTCAAGCCCTTTTAAGTTGGACCAAGGACAGTGTCAAAAGGGGTAAGAGAATAGTCCTACAAGGTGTAAACTATGAGCCTTCCTTAAAATCTTTGATATAAGCAGTTAAATGGTCTGAATCTCAGAGCTTAACGAGTTATGTTGCATTATCTATTTATGTGCCTGTCTGCCATTAGGCTTTAAATTGCCCTAGCAGAATCTTTTTTTATTTATCGTTTACCCCCTGCACCTAGCATAGTGCTAGCTACAAAGGAAGTGCTTAATAAATGCCTGATGTACTGAAATGAAATGCTTAAAAAGCTAAAGACAAGGTTTTATTGTGTCTGGAGTTAAGTATCCAAGTGAGGCACAATATTTTGTTAGCAATTCTGGATTGTAATCTTACCAGGCTGCACCTATTGCTAAGTATACTTACATTTCTAACCACAAAGAGCACTTTCTTACTTGTTAAAATAATTAAATTAAAATAGTTTCTGCCAGGAATTGGTGCCACAATATATGTCGTTAAGTAGCACATTAAGAAATCAATATTTCTAGCTTGCACTAAGTAAGTTAAGCATCCCTTAATTTAGAAGCATGAACAGCGTATGCGCTTAAGATTCATTTCACAAAAAGAAAAATTAGATCCGCTAACTCAAGGACCCAATGAGACCTCGACATTGTCTTTAGTTCTAGACTTTTTGCTCTATTTGGGGCGCAGGTTTTTCCCTTTCTTTGGAATTTGTCGTTTGGAATTGGGGCAATCTAACACAAAGCAAAAGCAAACAGAAGAGACTCTCTGCTCAAAAAATCAGCTGTCTGCTCTCAATCTCTTGTGGTAGAACCCTGTTGTATTTCTTCTGTATTTATAATAATGTGTCTCGAGAACCCAAATACCAAGTGTTTAATCTAACATGGTGATTTGCTAGAATATTATTTTTTTAAAATCTTTTTTATGCTGTATATCAAAATAAAGTTAAGAACTTATTTATGGGGAAAAAAAGAAGGAAAATAGAACAAGATCATCCTATTTGGATGCAACCCAAATGCAATAAAAATATTCAAAGGAAAATATTCAAATATACAAAAATTTATAAAATCACAAATATGTAAATCACAAAACAACAATTGAAAGAAAAAATATTTTCATCAAAAGTGAAAAAGGGTTAATTTCCATATTAAAGTGTATAAGAAAAATAACCCCAATAGTTAAATAGTCAAAGGATATGAACAACAACTTCACACAAAGAGATATAAATTGCAAAGGAAATAAACTTAAGATAACAATTAAAATATTAGATTACACTTATTAAATGAGCCAAACTAGATTAATAATAATCCAAATTCTAGTGAAAGTGTGGTGCAAAATATTTGCACAAAACATGTAATACTGTAATTTAGGGTAATCATTTTAAAAACTTACATTGAAATGTTATTGTTTAACATTCATACCTTTATATTTAATACTTCTAGCTCCTCAGTAAAAAAAAAATCAATATAGTGAATACAAAATTTTCCAAGATGTTCATTGTATATTATTTACAATTGTAAAATCATAATAGGAACAATCTGTACAAATTATAACAAAGGGATAGTTATAGTATTATGAAAGGTATATGGAATCCTTGGACTACTCTGCAGAAGTACCCCCCTTATCTGTGGTTTCACTTTCAATTACCTATGGTCAACCGCAGTCCGAAAGTATTAAATGGAAAATTTCAGAAATAAACAATTCATAAGTTTTAAATTGCACACCATTCTGAGTAGTAAGGTAAAATCTCACACCATCTCACTCTATCCCACCCAGGATGTGAATCATCCTTTTGTCCAGCTATCCTACCTCTTAGTCACCTAGCAGCCATCTTAGTTATCAGATCAACTATTGCAGTCGCAGTGTTTGTGTGCAAATAACCCTTATTTTACTTAATGATGGCCCCAAAGCACAAGAGTAGTGATGCTGGCAATTCCAATGTGCCAAAGAGAAGCTGTAAAGAGATTCCTTTAAGTGAAAAGGTGAAAGTTCTTGACTTAATAAGGAAAGGAAAAAAATGTATGCAGAGGTTGCTAAAATCTAGGTAAGAACTAATCTTCTCTCTGTGAAATTTTGAAGAAAGAAAAAGAAATTCATGCTAGTTTTGCTGTTGCACCTCAAACTACAAAAGTTATGGCCACAGTGTGTGATAAATGCTTAGTTAAGATGGAAAAGATATTAAATTTATACCAAAAGATATTTTTGAGAGAGAGAGACCACATTCACATAACTTTAATTATAGTGTATTGTTATAATTGTTCTATTTTATTATTAATTATTATTGTTAATCTCTTACTGTACCAAATTTATAAACTAAACTTTATCATAGGATAAAGTTTCTATGTACAAAAAATAACATAGTATATATAGGGTTCGGTACTATCCATGGTTTCAGGCATCCAGTGAGAGTGTTGGAATGTATTCCCCAGAAGGGACTACTGCAGTACATGACAGTGGAACAATGTCATGGAGCTATTAAAAGTAAACTTATGAAGTCTATGTAACCACATGAAAAAATACTTAGGCAGATCAATGAAAAAATGAGTAAGTTTAAACCTGTATGTGCACTGAGATTATACTCAATAAAAATATGTGGAATTTGGATTAAGATTAAAAGGGACTAACATTTTTAATATAATTATTTCAAAATTAATAATAGTAGTAGCTAATATTTACTAAGCATTTACTAGTGCCAAGCACTGTTCTCAGTACTCTATGTATTTTACCTAACATCATCCTCAAACAAGACAATTAAGTAGGTATTATTAATATCTCCATTTTATAGATGAGGAAATTGGAGTTCAAAGAGGTTTAATAACTTTTTTCAAGGTCACTCAGCTATGGTCAGAAGGCACAGAGCCAGAATTCAACCCCTGGCAATCTGGCCTCATGATGACATAACAATGAATTATTCTTCTTTTTCAAGCTGCTCTATACTATGGTTGAAATATTGCTTAAATGATTAACAAAGAAGGAATTTTCTGCAAACTTTTCTACTCAGACAAAGCTAAAGGTGTGGAAAATAGATCTCTTTAATTCTTTGCCAAATTCCATGGGGTTTTCTCTAACTCTTAAGAATTATTTATTTAAAAGGAGCTTGGAAAACAAGGACAATTCCTTGTTTCTCCATTCCTACTATAGTTCCTAATAAACCAGTCTCCACTATAACTGCTTCAGGGAGAGTTAATACAGCCAGCTCTCAGGGACAATCAGCTCTATCGTGCACACTGAGGTAAAGATAAGGTTCATGTGTTCTCATCTATCTGGTGAATACTGCTACAATTCAACTGTAGAAAAACTACAATCAAATCATAGGAAATCATGTTTCCTGGGTGAATAAATGCAAAGACACAGGCTAAAAAAAGATATGTTACAATACCATATGATATCACTTATATGTGGAATCTAAAATATGATACAAATCAACATATCTACGAAACAGAAACAGACTGACAGATATAGAGAAGAGATTTGTGGTTGCCAAGGGGGAGGGAGGGTAGGAGAGGGAAGGACTGGGAGATTTGGATTAGCAGAGGCAAACTATTATATACAGGATGGATAAACAACAAGGTCCTGCTGTATAGCACAGGGAACTATATTCAATATCCTGTGACAAACCATAATGGAAAAGAATATGAAAAAGAACATATATATGTATAACTGAGTCACTTCGCTGTACAGAAGAAATTAACACAACCTTGTAAATCAACTATACTTCAATAAAATTTTTTTAAAAAGATACGTTACAATGATTGGATTTTTTTCCCCTTTCATAAATAAAAGCCTGTAGGAAATCCCTCCTTGAGCATTTTTGCCCATTGTCATAGCATTCTTTTTTTGCTTTCACTCAAAAACAAAGGTAAATCTGAGTGTCATCCAGCAGACATAAGCAGTTCAGATTCCTTTTAGAGGAACAATCCACTGATTTCTCTCGCATAGCCTGAGACCAGAGGGTTGTGGTAACATTTTCAGCAGACCCAGAATACTGGGTCATCACTCCAAACTAGTCCTCTTTTCTAGCTCATTCCTAAGAATCAACATTCTATTTTATTTTATTTTATTTACAAATAAGAAAAAGAGTTTATTTAGAGTCCTAAGAATTGCATTTCCAGAGGCACCGATTCGAATGGCAACTCAAATGTGCTCCGGGGTAAGTAGAAAATAGTGGGGGCTTATAAAGTCAACAAAGATATTCCAGAGAAATTACATAGGTTATCTTTACAGAACTACCATTGCTGCTGGCAGGCATTTTCACCTGCTGGCAGCAGATTGGTTGCTAAGCCGTGGTCTCTAAGGAGTAAAAAAGACAAGTTCCAGGTGGTCTGAGGGTGGCTGCGTCCAAATTCTATGCTGTGTTCAGGGGTGGACATGTGTTAAGTTCTACTTCCTCCCAGCTCCATCTTAGATCACTTTGACAAAAGTGACCCCATTGTTAATTGATGTAAGGCACTGATACTTAAGAGATTTGTGTTACACCGCCTAGTACACTCAACTAACCCATCACTTATGGCCCCTCCCACAGCCACTGTTCTTGGCCTTGGAGGCCTCTCCCTCCTCCTTCAGCTCCTGCCTCCAGGACACACAGAATCACAAATTCAGTCTTCCACAGGCTCTGCCTTTTTAAGCAGCAATCAATGTGACTGCTGATTAGGGCCTGAAAAGGGGGAAGGTACCCTTGGACCTAGCTATGTCCACCAATCTTCAGCCCAATTTGATTTCAAAGGCTATCCCAGGGGCACCCCTCAATGAAGGAGAGGAAAGGAAAGGGGACCTGAAAACAGAACAAGTCTGAGACTGCCTCTCAACAGGGGACTCGGATTCAGATCATAGAGTCTTGGAGATTGTGGTAGTTGAGAGGGATCCTGAATTAGCTTCATCCACCAGATTAGGGCAAAAGCTGGTCCCTGTCTTTAGAACTTTAGAACTTGTTTAAGAGAGGTGAGTCACAGCAGCATCTAAAATTCACAGTAACATTGAGATTAAAGAGCTTCATAGGAACACATAGGCTGCTACAACCCTGGCATCCATAGGAAACAGTGTCACCTTCGTAGACCTTCCTGAGAAAGCGCTGCTGTCTGCCTGGAGTCTGGCAGAAGCTTTCCCCAGTCTCGCAAACCCCACTGGTGTTGACTCGACACTGGAAAGACTCACCGCCTGATGAACGTGCTGAAGGCTGGTGTGATTTTTGGTGCTTGGCTTACCCCTGGGAGGAGGCATAGACGCCTCTAGGCGCAGGGTCTGCACTTGAGCACCGAGGGCTCTACCTGACCTCCCAGGGATGGACTGTGCTGCTGGAGGAAGAAAGTCAAGTCCATCACTGCAGCTCCACTGACCCCACTTGCCAACCAATTATCACCCCAACACCAGGCGGACACCACTGAAAATGTCCTATGCGAATGGCATCTGCAGGAGCACAACAGGTAAACGGAGTTGTATAAGGAGTCAGCACTGCCCACTCCTGCTCTGTCCCGGCTGCAGCTTCACAAAGCCTCCCCTCGCCCTCCTTCTCACCCTCCACTCTCCCTTTTCATCTGAGGAGTCAGGCTCCGAGGAGAAGCCCAGGACTCAGCCTAAAGGGAGAGATGAAGGGGGCAGGGAGGGGACAGAAAGGATGGGTGGAAGGAAAGGGGACAGGAAGACAAAGAGAAGATCAGAAGAAAGAGAGTGAGGCAAGCCAGGGGGAGACTGAGGAAAGGAGAAGAGAGGGAGCTCTTTTTTAATTTTTAATATATTATGGTTTCAATATTTCAGGGAGTTTTCCTACAAGTCTCCAGCAGTGATGAAAGAAATCTGAGACAGAAGAAGAAGGAAACAACAAACACATAAAGATTAACTTTCAGCTAAAACAAGCTTCATTGAACGAACTTTGGGTTATAAATTGCTTTCATTCTCTGGGAGTACTTGTGACTGTTTGGATTTTGCTGATTTTTTTCCCTTCGATTCTCATCGGGGTGACCTGGATAGCGTATAAGATGTTCAGCAAGTTGTTCAGTAGGTAGGAGCAAGTCACTAATTTATCCTCCCTACTTTACTGACTACCAAGCAAATCCACTTAGAGGTGAAGCTGCAGAAATGCCTTCTACGTGACTGACCAGCAGTTAGACAATGTGGATTCTGGGACAGGATGATGTCAGCAGCCTGTCAGGGCTAAACTTTGCTAATGTTTCTCAACTTTGCATAAGTCATTTCAACCATCTGTCTTGCTTTCTCTTAGTGTCCAGGGGAGGAAAAAGACAATGATTAAAATCTACTCCATGGGGCTTCCCTGGTGGCACAGTGGTTAAGAATCCGCCTACCAATGCAGGGGACACGGGTTTAAGCCCTAGTCCGGGAAGATCCCACATGCTGTGGAGCAACTAAGCCCATGCGCCACAACTACTGAACCTGCGCTCTAGAGCCCGTGAGCCACAACTACTGAGCCCATGAGCCACAACTACTGAGCCCGTGTGCCACAACTACTGAGCCCACCCGCGCTCCACAACAGGAGAAGCCACTGCAATGAGAAGCCCGCGCACCGCAGTGAAGAGTAACCCCCGCTCGATGCAACTAAAGAAAGCCCACGTGCAGCAACGAAAACCCAGGGCAGTCAAAAATAAATAAATAAATAAATAAATAAATAAATAAATAAACCTATTTAAAAAAAAAATCTACTCCATGCATATTTATAAAACATTTTTGAGAGTCTCCTAATGGAATTTTTTCTACAAAGTACAAAATACTAAATTACATTAACCATCTTTAATGCTATGCCTAGGGGGAAAGTTTGTATATATATATATATATATATATATATATATACACACACACACACACACACATAATTTATAATATAACAAATTTAATATAGTTAAAGAGGCTATGTTGAGGGAGAAAATTTATATATAATATGCATGACACATATTATTTGATGCCAATTGAGACTTCCCTTAAAAAAAACCATAGTGTCTTAAACTTATCTTTAAGAAAGTGAGTCTGCTTAGGGCATAAAGATTCATTGAGGTGGAGGATGTTTTGTAAATAAAATACGGTTCAGTGTGAAATTCCTAACAATTTGAACAAAAGTATAGGAAGGATCTCACAGACCTCAATTTCAACATCTTAAAGTGCATTTTTTTTTTCAGTCAGTGCTTTTGGTTTTTCTTAAAGTGACTGTGAAGTGAAATGGAGGATAGTGTCTGCTGTCTGGCATAGGAATTTTACTTCTTTAAAGCTATGGTAGTTTTGCCAGGATTTAACTTCTATACAGAGTGGAAGGTTAGAATATATTTACATCTACTTGGTCCCGTCCAACTGTAAGATTCTACTAATGGCTCTTTTCCTGGGTTTATTTGTATCTAACACCTCAATTTAAGTCATGTGACTTTTCCCCAGGAAGTCACAGATTATTTGAAGATGAGGAGTTGTCTTTACAGTAAGAGTGTCTTTTAGATAGTGAAACCCACCCTTTAGAACTACTTTGCTGCTTCTCAGTATCTGTTGTTTTGTACCATCCCCCTCCCCTGCTGAAATGTATACATTCCCTTTAGCCCTTTCCAGATGAGCTAAGATATGATTTTATTTCATTATCAATTCTAAAGGGACCATCTACTGATCCTTAAAGGAGCTGTCAAACTAGATTGAGTTCTCCTGTTAAAATCCTAGACCTCTTGCATACCTTTAAAAATAAAAATAACACAGAGGTGACTGGAAGATTGATCACTCCTCCATAACAAGATTAAAGGTCCCAGTTTTCAGAGAATGGATTCTATTTACTAATAAAATTTTATAGTAAAAGCCAGTGATATTCAATTGCCCTGTTGTGTGTCCAGTCACTTCTCATGATGAAACTTTTGTTTTATCCTCCACATGAAAATGCAATTAGATCACAGTATAATCTCCTACGTAAAACATTTTAATGCTCTGAATGCCCTACAGAATAGAATCAGAACTCCTTAGCATATAATATAAAGATCAAAAACATAAATGCTGATGGGCTGGAGGTTGATGACTGTACTGAGGGAGGAGAGGCCTGAGGCAAACTGGGCAGTACACACATCATGTACGGTGCTGTGCTGGAACTTAAACAGCATTGCCAGACCCTCTAGATTTTCTAGAAAGCCTGGAATCCATATTTTTCCATGTAAAATATTCTAAATTTTAAATGTTGACACCTTATTTAAGAAAAATACTGAATGAGCCAAACAAAACCAATCTAATTTCCAAATTCAGGCCGCAGGGCCCTCTTTGCAAGGCTGGACTCTGATGTCTGCCACCTGTAGGGCTTCATCTCTCACCCCACCCCTTAAGCACATACCCTGTCCTCTGGTCATAGTCTGAGAAGGGCAGCTCTGTAAATGCACTGCCTTCAGTCCCATGTTCGCAAGCCTCTTCTTGCGCCCTTTTCTTGCCTGCGAACATGGAAGTCATATTTCATGATTCAGCTCATTGGCCTTTCCTCAAGACATCCCTCACCCCTACTTAGGCCATACTCACCACACTGTGCCTTATACCCCTCTCTCCAAACTCTATATAACTTCTCAATTACATCTGTAATTTACTGCTCTTTTTTATTTACCTGACTCGTCCTAAGAGACTCTAAGCTCCCCAAAGACAGGGACAGTATTTTATCAATCTCTGTATTCTCAGTACCTAATGCAGTGCCTGGTACATCACCATCATCACTAACACATATAGTACTTAACTGCATTCCTAATGCCTGACAAGTATTAACGTGAACTCTCACACTGGACTGGTATTATCCTCCTCATTTAACACATGAGGAAACTGAAGCACAGAGTGTGACAAGATTCAACACCAAATAGTCTGGAGTTAAGAGGCCACACTTCTAGACCATATTTCCTCCCATATGGAGCAGTGTTATTTGCTGGAAATCAAATTAAATCTAAGTGTCATTTCCTAATAGTTGACCACTCTTTAGTATTTCTAATCCCTTTCTTATGTATCTTTCAGTTGCCAGTCAAACAGAAAAGCTGAGAGGCTATTTTGCCAAGAAGGCAAAACTTAATTAAAATAATGGTGTTTAAGGAATCTAAACTCACCTAGACTTCTGAATTCATCTGCCCTTGCTTCAGCCTTGGTGATAAACAGAGTGCAGCCTGACCTGGTGATAACCCCATTAGGGAGTTTCTTTTGGTGCAAACAGCAATTTAAGCAAATATGCCCTTCTGTTTTTTCTAGTGCTCTTTGTTATTGTAGTAAAATCCAAGTTGAGTTTCATGTGGGAAATCAAAAAACCAAAGAAGGCGACTTTTCATTATACGCAGAAATGCAATGAAATGGTTTTTATTCCCATTCAAGCACTTATTATTTACCTGCACAGCTAAGGAATGGAAGATCTAAAAAGAAACTAAGTGCTAGACTGGCGTCTGCTCTTTTACCCAGATGGAAATTTCACAGGCCTGTCTGAAGTTTCAGGGTAAGTGCTGTCACTCTCAAAAACCAGTAGGTCTGCATTTTCCTTTGCAGTTCAAGTACTCAAACTACAGACATTGTTACTGTTTTTAATCTGATTATAAATATTCCAACTAAAGTAGTTAAATGTTTAGAAAAGGTGAAGACCTGGTAAAACTAAGAGACTGAGGTACTCTGTTGACACTTAAATAATGTAGCCAAGGACAACGTAGGAAGTCATTTAGTGCTATTAATCAGTAATCTAAAAGCATTGTGTCTAGGTGCATGTGTCTTTCTCTTGGCTAACATCTGTGAAATTATCATTGAAAAATCTCATAAAGGAACATTGTAAAAGTACCCAGTAAAATCCAAATGATTGCCATCAATTACAGCTCACCTTTTGTAAGGCTCAAACTTGACATTTTAAAACATTTTAGTTATCACCTTGCTTCAAAATGAACAATGTACCCATGGTTAAAATTCTACCTTCCTTTCATCAAGATATTTGTGACCTAGAAAGTTCAGTCCTCTAGTTAGTATTGATTTTACTTCTGTAATTTTTAAAATAAAGATTTCATGCCCTGTATATCTTTTTTTCCCCAAAAAAATGTTGTTCTATATTCCTGACCCATGAAAAGTGCTGCCATCTGCTGGCCATTTATATATAACTCTATATAAGCAGTTTGGGGTCCTTGAGGAAAGAACTCTGAAAAACTCCGTGCGTTGTTCTACCAGCAACTGAAGCTGAGTACACTTGTCACTTTAGAATTGCCCTTTAAATTATAACACCTCTCTCACTCTCTCACTCTCTCTCTCGTATGTTGACTTGCAGAGTTAAAAACAAACCAAAAAAAGGTAATGTTTGCTGCCCCCTGCTGTTCAAATTCCTTAGCATTTCCGAGCTTTTCTCTCTTGCTGAAACTAAAAACATAATAATTAATGCATTTGTTCCTCCATTCATTCACTCATATAGCCGTTCACTCAGTTATTCATTCAATGAATGAATATAAGCCATCCTATGCACCTACAAACCATGACGTATGCAGATGACTGGGACACAAAACTGACCAATGTGACAAGGAAAGAACAAAGAAGAATTTCAAGGCAAAAGTACATGAAGTCTGTTTTTAAATGTCCCTAGAATCCATCAATTCAGTTGTACAAAATCTGTGATGCCTGGGCTTAATAACAGTCTGAGGCATAGAGAATGGACTTGAGGACACAGGGAGGGGGAAGGGGAAGCTGGGACGAAGTGAGAGAGTGGCATGGACATATATACACTACCAAATGTAAAATAGATAACCAGTGGGAAGCAGCCACGTAGCACAGGGAGATCAGCTCGGTGCTCTGTGACCACCTAGAGGGGTGGGATAGGGAGGGTGGGAGGGAGACTCAAGAGGGAGGGGATACGGGGATATATGTATGCATACAGCTGATTCACTTTGTTATACAGCAGAAACTAACACAACACTGTAAAGCAATTATACTCCAATAAAGATGTTAAAAAAAAAAAAGTCTGAGGAAAAGAGGGAGAGAGAATGGAAGGGGAGGACAGGTAAGAAGTGGGAGAGGAAAAAGGAGGGTGTAAGTAGGCACAGTGAACATGATGTAATCCAGTCATGACAACTTGCTGCTTCCTCTTTAAGTCCATTATAAGCATAAAACTTTTTAATAAGGAGCTAGATGAGTTTAACAGGAGTACATTCCTTCTGGAGCAAGATCTGTGTCTAACGTTTTAACTTTCTCCAGGAAGACCAGGAAATGTGCTCTGCTCTGTCCTTTCACAGAACCTAGTGGCAGTCTCCACCCTCACCCTAACCACACTGTTCCATAATATCTGACTTTTCTTTGTGACTCCTCTTACCAGACAGGGAGTTCCTTAAGGGCTGAGAAGTTGTACATCTTTCTCTCTTCAGCTCTTGGCTTAAGGCCCAGCACATGGTGGGAAGAATAATATAGTAGTTAAGCATTCAGACTTTGCAGGTAAGACAGATCGAGGACTGAATCCCAAATACCCTAGTTATATAAATTTGAGAAGACTTCTTAAACGTACTGAACCTCATGTGATAATTGTGATAATAACAACTACGCGTGTGCTTTCTCAAACATCACATTCCACCTAGACTTTTATTATCTTAGTTTGTTTTAATCTCTGTAAAAGTCCCAGACCCCAAGAAAAGGTAGTATTTTAAACTGCGATTGGGCATTTAAAACTTAACAGGGGGGGCTTTCCTGGTGGCACAGTGGTTGAGAGTCTGCCTGCCAATGCGGGGAACACAGGTTCGGGTCCTGGTCTGGGAAGATCCCACATGCCGCGGAGCAACTAGGCCCGTGAGCCACAACTACTGAGCCTGTGCGTCTGGAGCCTGTGCTCCCAACAAGAGAGCCCACGATAGTGAGAGGCCCGCACACCGCGATGAAGAGTGGCCCCCGCTTGCCACAACTAGAGAAAGCCCTCGCACAGAAACGAAGACCCAACACAACCAAAAATAAATAAATAAATTAATTAATTAAAAAAAAAAAAAAAACTTAACAGGGGGCTTCCCCGGTGGCACAGTGGTTAAGAATCCGTCTGCCAGTGCAGGGGACACGGGTTCGAGCCCTGGTCTGGGACGATCCCACATGCCACGGAGCAACTATCCCCGCGAGCCACAACTACTGAGCCCACGCACCATAACTACTGAAGCCCATGCGCCTAGAGCCCATGCTCCACAGCAAGAGAAGCCATCGCAATGAGAAGCCCACGCACTGCAACGAAGAGTAGCCCCCACTTGCCGCAACTAGAGAAAGGTCGCACACAGCAACGAAGACCGAACGCAGCCAAAAATAAATAAATAAGTAAATAAATTTATTTTAAAAAAAAACTTAACAGGAATGATAGATTTGATGGACTTTTTGATGGGGTGTGGGGATGGGGGAGGGAAGACTGAAGGCTCCAAAGAGACAAGGAAGCATTTGAAAGGGCAAATCAGCAAAAAAAGAGGGAGAGGGTGAGTCAACTTCTCTCAGTCTCATCTGTAAAATGGGGATTATAACAGCATCCAGGTCAAAGGGTGGCTGTAAGGATTAAATGAAGAATATATGGTTTTCAAGAAATATTAGCTATTTTTATTGTTGCTCTTGAAGATTCTCAGAAGACAAACATGACCCCATTCCCAATTTATTTTTAAGAATTTATTTCCAGACAACACATGGATTTAGCAGGGAAAGAAATGAATGCTATTAGAGTTATTTCCTATATTTTAATTTTTTTTCACTGCCCACAGGTGTGCCTCAAGTTTTAAAAGCAGAATGAAGAGCAGAAGCCACACAAGGACCCCCCATATGAGTTTCTCGTTGTCTTAGTTCAGGCTGCTATACCAAAAATACCATAGACTGGATGGCTTAAACAGCAAACATTTTGTACAGTTCTGGAGGCTGGCAAGTCTAAGATCAAAGTGCCTACAGACTCGGTGTCTAGTAAGGGCCTGTTTCCTAGTTCATAGGTGGCCATCCTCTCACTTTGTCCTCATAGGGCAGAAAGGGTAAGGGAGCTCTTTGGGGTCTCTTTTATAACAGCATTAATCCCATTCATGAGGGCTCCACGCTCATGACCTAATCACCTCCCAAAGGCCACACCTCTTAATACCATCACATTGGGGGTTAGATAGCATATAGATGGGTCTTGTTTTTGTATCCATTCAGCAAGCCTGTGTCTTTTCGTTGGAGCATTTAATCCATTCACATTTAAGGTGATTATTGATATGTATGTTCCTATGACCATTTTCTTAATTGTTTTGGGTTTGTTTTTGTAGGTCCTTTTCTTCTCTTGTGTTTCCCACTTAGAGAAGTTCCTTTAGCATTTGTTGTAGAGCTGGTTTGGTGGTGCTGAATTCTCTTAGCTTTTGCTTGTCTGTAAAGCTTTTGATTTCTCCACCAAATCTAAATGAGATCCTTGCTGGGTAGAGTAATCTTGGTTGTAGTTTCTTCCCTTTCATCACTTTAAGTATATCATGCCACTCCCTTCTGGCTTGTAGAGTTTCTGCTGAGAAATCAGCTGTTAACCTTATGGGAGGTCCCTTGTATGTTATTTGTCGTTTTTCCCTTGCTGCTTTCAATAATTTGTCTTTAATTTTTGCCAATTTGATTACCATGTGTCTCGGCGTGTTTCTCCTTGGATTTATCCTGTATGGGACTCGCTGCGCTTCCTGGACTTGGGTGGCTATTTCCTTTCCCATGTTAGGGAAGTTTTCGACTATAATCTCTTCAAATATTTTCTTGGGTCCTTTCTCTCTCTCTTCTCCTTCTGGGACCCCTATAATGCGAATGTTGTTGCGTTTAATGTTGTCCCGAGGTCTCTTAGGGTGTCTTCATTTCTTTTCATTCTTTTTCTTTAGTCTGTTCCACAGCTGTGAATTCCACCATTCTGTCTTCCAGGTCACTTATCCGTTCTTCTGCCTCAGTTATTCTTCTATTGATTCCTTCTAGTATTGTTTTCATTTCAGTTATTGTATTGTTCATCTCTGTTTGTTTGTTCTTTAATTCTTCTAGGTCTTTGTTAAACATTTCTTGCATCTTCTCCATCTTTGCCTCCATTCTTATTCCGAGGTCCTGGATCATCTTCACTATCATTATTCTGAATCTTTTTCTGGAAGGTTGCCTATCTCCACTTCATTTAGTTGTTTTTCTGGGGTTTATCTTGTTCCTTCATCTGGTATATAGCCCTCTGCCTTTTCATCTTGTCTTATCTTTCTGTGAATCTGGTTTTTGTTCCACAGGCTGCAGGATTATAGTTTTTCTTGCTTCTGCTGTCTGCCCTCTGGTGGTTGAGGGCTATCTAAGAGGCTTGATGGGAGGCTCTGGTGGTGGGTAGAGCTGGCTGTTGCTGTGGTGGTCAGAGCTCAGTAAAACTTTAATCAACTTAACTGTTGATGGGTGGGGCTGGGTTCCCTCCCTGTTGGTTGTTTTGCCTGAGGCAACCCAACACTGGAGCCTACCTGGGCTCTTTGGTGGGGCTAATGACAGACTCTGGGGGAGCTCACGCCAAGGAGCACTTCCCAGAACTTCTGCCGCCAGTGTTCTTGACCCCATGGTGAAACAGAGCCACCGCCCGCCTCTGCAGGAGACCCTCCAACAATATCAGGTAGGTCTGGTTCAGTCTCCCCCGGGGTCACTGCTCCTTCCCCTGGGTCCCGATGCGCACACTATTTTGTGTGTGCCCTCCAAGAGTGGGGTCTCTGTTTCCTCCAGTCCTGTCGAAGTCCTGCAGTCAATTCCCACTAGGCTTCAAAGTCTGATTCTCTGTGAATTCCTCCTCCCGTTGCCAGAACCCCAGCTTGGGAAGCCTGATGTGGGGCTCAGAACCTTCACTCCAGTGGGTGGACTTCTGTGGTATAAGTGTTTGCCAGTCTGTGAGTCACCCACCCACCAGTTATGGGATTTGATTTTACTCTGATTGCGCCCCTCCTACCGTCTCATTGTGGCTTCTCCTTTGTCTTTGGATGTGGGGTATCTTTTTTTGGTGAGTTCCAGTGTCTTCCTATCGATGATTGTCCAGCAGCTAGTTGTGATTCTGGTGTTCTCGCAAGAGGGAGTCCACATTGGGGGTTAGGATTTCAAAATATGAATTTTGGAGGGACACAAACATTCAGCACATAACATTTGTCAGAGCTCAGATACTGACATACTGAACAGAGCAGATTACGTCACAACTGTATATTAAAATATAGCTGAGCACCTATAACATCCTGGTCCTTTTATACCCAGAGCACAGAAATGCCCATGTCTCTTTTTCTTTTCTGAGAATTCATGATGTCTTTATGTTTCACAATAAGGAGGAGATACAGAGAACAATTTAATTACATGGATACTCTGTGGCACATATTTTTTTAATTAACCTTTATTGGAGTATAGTTGCTTCACAACTTTGAGTTAGTTTCTACTCTACAGAAAAATGAATCAGCCATACATATACATATATCCCCTCCCTTTTGGGTTTCCTTCCTATTCATGTCACCACAGTGCATTAAGTAGAGTTCCCTGTGCTATACAGCAGGTTCTTATTAGTTATCTATTTTATACATAGTATCAATAGTGTATATATGTCAATCCCAATCTCCTAATTCTTCCCACCCCTCCCCCTTTACCCCTTGTTATCCATACATTTGTTCTCTACTTCTGTGTCTCTATTTCTGCTTTGCAAATAGGATCATCTATACCATTTTTCTAGATTCCACATATGTGTATTAATATATGATATTTGTTTTTCTCTGCCTTACTTCACTCTGTATGACACTCTCTAGGTCCATCCACGTCTCTACAAATGACCCAATTTCATTCCTTTTTAAGGCTGAGTAATATTCCATTGTACATATGTACCACATGTTCTTTATCCATTCCTCTATTGATGGTTTTCTCTGGGTATATCCCCAGTAGTGGGATTGTTGGGTCATATGGTAGTTCTATTTTTAGTTTTTTAAGGAACCTCCATACTGTTCTCTATAGTGGCTGTATCAATTCACACTCCGACCAACAGGGCAGGAGGGTTCCCTTTCCTCCACACCCTCTCCAGCATTTATTGTTTGTAGATTTTTTTTGATGATGACCATTCTGACCGGTGTGAGGTGATACCTCATTGTAGTTTTGATTTGCATTTCTCTAACAATTAGTGAGGTTGAGCATCTTTTCATGTGTTTGTGGCCATCTGTATGCCTTCTTTGGAAAAATGTCTTTTTAGGCCTTCCACCCATTTTTTGATTGGGTTGTTTGTTTTTTTGATATTGAGCTGCAAGAGCTGCTTGTATATTCTGGAGATTAATCCTTTGTCAGTTGCTTCGTTTGCAAATATTTTCTCCCATTCTGAGGGTTGTCTTTTCATCTTGTTTATGGTTTCCTTTGCTCTGCAAAAGCTTTTAAGTTTCATTAGGTCCCATTTGTTTATTTTTGTTTTTATTTTCATTACTCTAGGAGGTGAGTCAAAAAAGATCTTGCTGTGATTTATGTCAAAGAGTTTTCTGCCTATGTTTTCCTCTAAGAGTTTTATAGTGTCTGGTCTTACATTTAGGTCTTTAATCCATTGAGTTTATTTTTGTGTATGGTGTTAGGGAGTGTTCTAATTTCATTCTTTTACATGTAGCTGTCCAGTTTTTTCAGCACCACTTATTGAAGAGACTATCTTTTCTCCATCGTATATTCTTGCCTCCTTTGTCATAGATTAGGTGACCATAGGTGCGTGGGTTTATCCCTGGGCTTTCTATCCTGTTCCATTGATCTATATTTCTGTTTTTGTGCCAGTGCCATACTGTCTTAATTACTGTAGCTTTGTAGAGTATAGTCTGAAGTCAGGGAGCCTAACTCCTCCAGCTCTGTTTTTCTTTCTCAAGACTGCTTTGGCTATTCAGGGTCTTTTGTGTTTTCATAGAAATTGTAAAATATTTTGTTCTAGTTCTGTGAAAAATGCCGTTGGTAATTTGATAGGGATTGCATTGAATCTGTAGATTACTTTGGGTAGTAAAATCATTTTGACAATATTGAGTCTTCCAATCCAAGAACATGGAATATCTCTCCATCTGTTAGTGTGTCTTTGATTTCTTTCAACAGTGTTTTATAGTTTTCTGTGTACAGGTCTTTTGGATCCTTAGGTAGGTTTATTTCTAGGTATTTTATTATTTTTGTTGCAGTGGTAACTGGGATTGTTTCCTTAATTTCTCTTTCTGATCTTTCGTTGTTAGTGCATAGGAATGCAAGAGATTTCTGTGCATTAATTTTCTATCCTGCAACTTTACTAAATTCATTGATTAGCTCTAGTAGTTTTCTGAGGGCATCTTTAGGATTTTCTATGTGTAGTATCATGTCATCTGCAAACAGTGACAGTTTTACTTCTTTTCCAATTTGGATTCCTTTTATTTCTTTTTCTTCTCTGACTGGTGTGGCTAGGACTTCCAAGACTATATTGAATAACAGTGGCAAGAGCGGACAACCTGGTCTTGTTCCTGATCTTAGAGGAAATGCTTTCAGTTTTTCACCATTGAGAATGATGTTTGCTGTGGGTTTGTCATATATGGCCTCTATTATGTGGAGGTAGGTTCCCTCTATGCTCACATTCTGGAGGGTTTTTATCATAAATGGGTGTTGAATTTTGTAAAAACCTTTTTCTGCATCTACTGAGATAATCATATGGCTTTTATTCTTCAATTTATTCATACAGTGTATCACATTGATTTGCGTTTATTGAAGAATCTTTCCATCCCTGGATAAATCCCACTTGATCACGGTGTATGATCCTTTTAATGTGCTCTTGGTTTTGGTTTGCTAGTATTTTGTTGAGGATTTTTGCATCTATGTTCATCAGAGATATTGGCCTGTAATTTTCTTTTTTGCGTGATATCGTTGTCTGGGTTTGGTATCAGGGTAATGGTAGCCTCGTAGAATGAGTTTGGGAGTGTTCTACCCTCTGCAATTTTTGGGAAGAGTTTGAGAAAGATAGGTGTTAGCTCTTCTCTAAATGTTTGATAGAATTCACCTGTGAAGCCATCTGGTCCTGGGCTTTTGTTTGTTGGAAGATTTTTAATCACAGTTTCAATTTCAGTGCTTGTGCTTGTGATTGGTCTGTTCATATTATCTATTTCTTCCTGGTTCAGTCTTGGAAGGTTGTACTTTTCTAAGAATTTGTCCATTTCTTCCAGGTTGTCCATTTCATTGGCATATAGTTGCTTGTAGTAGTCTTTTATGATACTTTGTATTTCTGCGGTGTTCGTTGTAATTTCTCCTTTCTCATTTCTAATTTTACTGATTTAAGTCCTCTCCCTTTTTTTCGTGATGAGTCTGGCTAAAGGTTTATCAATTTTGTTTATCTCCTCAAAGAACCAGCTTTTAGTTTTATTGATCTTTGCTCTTGTTTTCTTCACCTCTATTTCATTTATTTCTGATCTGATCTTTATGATTTCTTTCCTTCTACTAACGTTGGGTTTTCTTTGTTCTTTCTCTAGCTGCTTTAGGTGTAAGGGTAGATTTTTATTTGAGATATTTCTTGTTTCTTGAGGTAGAATTGTATTGCTGTAAACTTCCCTCTTAGGACTGCTTTTGCTGCATCCCATAGGTTTTGGGTCATAGTGTTTTCATTTTCATCTGTTTCTATGTATTTTTTGATATCCTCTTTGATTTCTTCAGTGATCTCTTGGTTAGTTAGTAGCGTATTGTGTAGCCTCCATGTGTTTGTGTTTTTTAGTTTTTTTTTCCTGTAATTGATTTCTAATCTCATAGCATTGTGGTCAGAAAAGATGCTTGATACAATTTCAATTTTCTTAAACTTATCGAGGCGTGATTTGTGACCCAAGATGTGATCTATCCTGGAGAATGTTCCATGAGTACTTGAGAAGAAAGTGTATTCTGCTGCTTTCAGGTGGAATGTCTTACAAATATCAATTAAGTCTATTTGGTCTATTGTGTCATTTAAAGCTCGTGTTTCCTTATTTATTTTCGGACTGCATGATCTGTCCATTGGTGTAAGTGGGGTGTTAAAGTCCCCAACTATGATTGTGTTACCATTGATTTCCCACTTTATGGCTGTTAGCAGTTGCCTTATGTATTGAGGTGCTCCTATTTTGGGTGCATAAATATTTACCATTGTTGTATCTTCTTCTTGGATTGACCCCTTGATCATTATGTAGTGTCCTTCCTTGTCTCTTGTAATAGACCTTATTTTAAGGTGTATCTTGTCTGATATGAGTATTGCTACTCCAGCTTTCTTTTGATTTTCATTTGCATGGAATATCTTTTTCCATCCCCTCACTTTCAGTCTGTATGTGCCCCTATGGCTGAAGTGGGTCTCTTATAGACAGCATATATACGGGTCTTGTTTTCATATGTGTCTTTTGGTTGGAGCATTTAATCTATTTACATTTAAGGTAATTATCAATATGTATGTTCCTATTACCATTTTCTTAATTGTTTTGGATTTGTTCTTGTAGGTCTTTCTCTTCTCTTGTGTTTCCTGCCTAGAGAAGTTCCTTTAGCATTTGTTGAAAAGCTGGTTTGGTGGTGCTGAATTCTCTTAGCTTTTGCTTCTCTGTAAAGCTTTTGATTTCTCCATCAAATCCGAATGAGATCCTTGCTGGGCAAGGTAATCTGGTTGTAGGTTTTTCCCTTTCATCACTTTAAATATGTCCTGCCACTCCCTGCTGTTTTGCAGAGTTTCTGCTGAAAAATCAGCTGTTAACCTTATGGGGGTTCCCTTGTAGGTTATTTGTTGATTTTCCCTTGCTGCTTTTAATATTTTTTCTTTGTATTTAATTTTTGTTAATATGATTAATATGTGTCTCAACATGTTTCTCCTTCAGTTTATCCTCTACAGGACTCTCTGTGCTTCCGGGACTTGATTGACTATTTTCTTTCCCATGTTAGGGAAGTTTTCTACTATAATCTCTTCAAATGTTTTCTCAGGCCCTTTCCCTTTCTCTTCTTCTTCTGGGACCCCTATAATTCGAATGTTGTTGTGTTTAATATTGTCCCAGAGGTCTCTGAGACTGTCCTCATTTCTTTTCATTCTTTTTTCTTTATTCTGCTCCTCAGCAGTTATTTCCACCATTCTATCTTCCAGCTCATATATCCATTCTTCTGCCTCAGTTATTCTGCTATTGATTCCTTCTAGCGTATTCTTCATTTCAGTTATTGTGTTGTTCATCACTGATTGTTTGTTCTTTAGTTCTTCTAGGTCTTTGTTAAATATTTCTTTTATATTCTCGATCCATGTCTCCATTCTATTCCCGAGATCTTGGATCATCTTTATTATCATTACTCTGAATTCTTTTTCAGGTAGATTGCCTATGTCCTCTTCATTTATTTGGTCTTGTGGGATTTTACCTTGCCCCTTCATCTGCAACATATTTTTCTGTCATCTCATTTTGTCTAACCTGCTTTGTTTATGGTCTCCTTTCTGCAGGCTGTAGGGTAGTCGTTCCTCTTACTTCTATTGTCTGCCTCCTGGTGAGTGAGGTTGGTCCTGGGGCTTGTGACGGTTTCCTGGTGGGAGGGGCTGGTGCCTGTGCTCTGGTGGGTGGAGCTGAGTCTTTCCTCTCTGCAGGGCGGGGCCGCATCAGGTGGTGTGTTTTGGGGTGTCTGTGAGCTTAATACAACTTTAGGCAGCCTATCTGCTGATGGGTGGGGCTGTGTTCCTGTCTTGCTGGTTGTTTGGCATGAGGTGTCCAGCACTGGAGCCTGCAGTCAGTTGTGTGGGGCCAGGTCTTGGTGTTGATATGGATACCTCTGGGAGCGCACACGCTGATTAATATTCCCTAGGCCCAGGAATTCTCTGGTGGTCCAGTGTCCTGGACTCTGCGTTCCCACCCCGGAGGCCCAGGCCTCACCCCTTACTGGGGAACCAAGAGCCCACAAACCACACCGTGTGGCCAGAGAAAGAGAAAAGAAAAAGAGACAGATAAACAACACCCGGGATAAATAGCAAAAACAACAGCAAACAGCAGCAACAACAACACAACACACACACAAAGAGAGAAAAAAAAACAAAAAACAAAACAGCAACAAGAACAAGCAAAGAATTCAAAAATGAGAACAGTCAATAAGCACTAAACTAACAAAAACAGAAAATGAAAACTAAAACAAAAACAGAAAGTAAACAAACAACAAAAGAAGCAAAGAAAACATAAAATATACACATACAAACCAATCAAAAAAATACAAAAATAAAATAAAAAACAAAGAACAAAAACAAGAAAAAAACTTCCAAAACAACAAAAAATAAAGTAAAAATAGAAAAATAAAAAATAAATAAAAATAAAAATACATATTAAGATAATAAAGATAAAAAATAAAAGATAAAAAATAATAAAAGCAACAACACCAACAATTGAACAAAACGAGACAAACAAAAAAAAGAATAATTGTAGTATGAGTATTTTCCTGGGGCCTCCGCTGTCAGTGTCCTTGCTCCCACAGTGAGCCAGAGCCGATCCCGCCTCCCTGGGAGGCCTTCCAATACCTCTAGGTGGGTCTCTGGACCTGCTGTGAGCACTGTGGGGCCAGCTCATACCCTGACCTGGCCCAATTCTCACTTGTATTTGTCCCCTAAGTTCACTGCTGGGAAGGCTACACTGAACTCAGTTGTGGGAACACTTGCTGTCTATGCAGGTATTCCACAGATGCAGGATTTACCAAGCCAATCTCGGGGATTTAATCCAAGGCTTGTGCAGCTGCACAGAAAGAGTTCCGTTCCTCTTCCTTAGTCGCACCACCCCTGGGGCTCAGCTTTGGTTTTGACCCCACCTCTGCATGTGCGCCACCCTCAGGCATTTGTTCCCTGCCCAGGTGAGAGGAAGCGAAAGCAGCAGCTGCTTGGGGCACACTTGCTCACTCAGACCTGGGTGTGCACGAGTGGCCTGCAGTGGCGGGGGCCGGCAGGCAGTTGTAACCAACTGTGGCGGTTCGCTCTGGTGGGAGTCCCTCCCAGTGGCCATGGAGGCAGGAGCTGGAGTGTAGGGGTGGTGAGTGTGTGTGGGGGGGTGGGGCGGCCCTGCCTCCCTGCGTGCCTCTCAACAGTGGCACCTCCGTTTTCAGGCAGACCACGCTTCCTCTAGGGGCACTCCCAGCCTCGCATCCCCTCTCTCCCATCACCTCTGCTGTATCCACACAGCCAACAGCGTTCCTCTCCCTGGATCAGTTCTCCCAACCCCACACTTTAGCATTCAGCCCCCTCCAGCATCGGTGGACTCTCATCCCAGGCAGGGGCGCCTAGGGCTGATTCCCAAGGAGGCTTTGGGGTGGGCAGCGCTCAGACCCCCGGAGCCGTCGCAGGCGGGCGGGAAGGCTCAGAAGGGAGCCCCTCCCAGTGCCAGTGGATGCCAAAGAAGCCGGCCGCTGGGGGAAGGGGTTATAATGGCGGCTGCGCCCCTTGCACGCCACTCAACAATGATGCCTTGCTTCTGTGGTGTCCCTGGCTTTTTCTGCAGACTTTCCCCTTTGTGGAGCTCCTTACTCCTGTCCCTTCAGGCTGTCTTTTCACAGCCAATAGCTGTCCCCTCCCTGGGTCTGCACTCCAAACCCCACTTTCCAGCACCCAGCCCCCCTTCACAACAGGTGACTCACAACTCAGGCTGGAATGCACAGAGCTGAGATGTAGACCCTGCCTGCCATTCTTACTTTGTCCTGCCTTCCACAGACCTTCCCCTGCGTTCTCCATTGATCCCCTGAAGGTCCTTTTCTGTCCCAGTTGATTTCCCCACCGTGAGGGAGTTTTTCTGAGTGTGGGGACCTCCCTTCACCTTCAACTTCCTGCTAGGTTGCTGGTCCCTTTTTTGATACTCATTTTTTCTTTCTTTCGTCCTACTCGGTTGTGAGGGGATTTTTCTTGCCCTATTAGGTGTCCAAAAGTCTTCCGCTAATGTTCAGCATGTGCTCTATGAGAACTGTTCCATTTGTAGATGTCTTCTTGATGTACTTGTGAGGAGTGATGAATTCCACATCCTCCTATTCCACCATCTTGACTGCTCCTCACGTATTTTTTTTAAAGCACTTTCAAGTAATGTCATTTTTTTATCTTTTATTTTTTAAAGTTATTGATTTTTACAGTAGGTCCTTGTTGGTTATCTTTTTAAATATAGCAGTGTGTACACGTCAATCCCAAACTCCCAATCTATCCCTCCCTCCCACCCTTCCCCCACCGCATGACCATAAGTTCATTCTCTAAGTCTGTTCCACCTCTGTTTATAACAAGATTGAACATTCTTTTCTTCACCAAGGGAAGTATATAGGGTTTAGGGTTTCATCTTGCTATTTATTTTCTTACAATAGAAATAATAATATCTAACTCAGAGAATGTGAGGATCCTGGGATTCTGGAATTCCAGGATAGATGGTCATTCTGTCGACCAGAATATGTTTTTAGTGTGCAGCATTATTCTAGGTAGAGTGGAAGACTGGTCGAGATTTTCCTTTAATAGATCCATACGTAACTGACTTGTTTCATCTTCAGTGGAGTCTCCAGAAATGAAAGGATAGATACAATTTGAAGTGAAAACTGAAGAAGAGACAAGATGACTTGGAATGGAGGCTATTTCTAGGTATTTTAGGTTCAAATGGACTTAGGATAGAAGAAAGAAATGGAGAAAACTAAAGAAGTAGAACTTGATTGGATGAAATAAGACAATTAAAATAGGTGAATCTCCAACTATCTGGAGCACACCAAGTTCAGAACAGATGGTCACAACTGACCCTGCTTATCTCATCACAAAGCACGTGGTTCCTCCCTCAACCAAAGATACAAGTTATATGTTATTGTTGGACACTCCATTTTTATTAAAGGCCAGTATAAAGGATTGCCACCTAAAATTTGCTGTAAATATTTTTTGAGGAAGTTAACTTCTAACTCCCTTTACAAAGTGCCCTGCAATAAATGTACTATAAAAATTAGACTTAAATAATATTTTCTTTTCATGTGACACTTCTTCACTCTGATAACAGGAGAATGGAGCTTTTTTTTTCTTCTTGTTTACTTTTCTTTTCTTTTTTTTTCCCAGGGAAGTCCCATTAGAGACTTATTTTGTTTGTTTATTTATTTATTTATTTATTTGGCTGTACTGGGTCTTAGTTGTGGCCCATGGGATCTTCATGGCCTTGTGCAGGATCTTCATTAAGGCACGCAGGCTCATAGTAGTGGCATGCAAACTCTTAGTTGTGGCATGCATGTGGGATCTAGTTCCCTGACCAGGGATCGAACCCAGGGCCCCTGCATTGGGAGCACAGAGTCTTAACCACTGGACCACCAGGGAAGTCCCATTTTTCTTCTTGTTTTCTTAAAGTTTTAGTTTAAGTAATGATTACTTACTGGCCTATAAGACAAGTATAAGAAATTTAGAAAGGTCAGATTAATCAGGCTTTCTGTGACAAAATAAATTCAAGTCTCTAGTTACTAAAACGTTAATGTTATATGATATTATGGACTATACTGTATGGTGTCAGAGAGAAGATACATAGCTTTAGTTTTTAAAAACTAATAAAATAGTTTAATTCATTCAGTTATTTACCACAACCAGGAGTGTTAAAGAACTTGGGGTGCAGATAAATCTTTTATATACTTACCAAGCAATACTAATTTTTAAAAAATAGAATGTTACCTTAAGGCTGGCCTAGTACATATTTGCATATCTTTTACTTCTTATCCTAATAAATACCAGGCACTGTTTCCTTTTTTTTTTTTTTTCCTTAATACTTTACTAAGCAAATTTTAAAGATTACATATTATTTTGATATATCTGAAGGGGAAGATGATTTAAAGCACAGAAGAATTTTTTTTTAAATTAATTAATTAATTTATTTATGGCTGTGTTGGGTCTTCGTTTCTGCGCGAGGGCTTTCTCTAGCTGTGGCAAGCGGGGGCCACTCTTCATCGCGGTGCGCGGGCCTCTCACTATCGCGGCCTCTCTTGTTGCAGAGCACAGGCTCCAGACGCGCAGGCTCAGTAATTGTGGCTCATGGGGCCAGTTGCTCCGCGGCATGTGGGATCTTCCCAGACCAGGGCCCGAACCCGTGTTCCCTGCATTAGCAGGCAGACCCTCAACCACTGCGCCACCAGGGAAGCCCTGTTTCCTTTTAAGAACTGTTTTTTTCTTCTCGTGGCATGGGAAAAAGAATTTAAGTATTTGGAGAACTGCCTATGGAAAAATTTCTCTGAACACAATTTTGTTAAGGTTTGTTGTGTCTATTTGAGATTTCTTTTTTTTTTTCCAATGACTATACTGTATGCAATGATGACACTGCAGTCTTTGAATCTGAATTTATACCAGTTGAGACATCTCTGGGGTCTTCATGTCTGCATGGGCTTGCCTGACTGGGATTTGAAGGGGCAACAATTTTAAAAATTTATTATTATTACTATTGATTTTCTTATTGTCCTCTTAAGATATTTTGTTATCAATGTTCTGCTACATCCAAAGTGGCTGCTTGTTAATACAATTTCACCTTTTTCCCTAAGCTTCCAATGCCAAACTCTAATCCACTGACAAAAGTGGTGGCCAAAATGTCCCTACCCATAATATCTGTGACACAGGAACATTGTAAAAAGATCTGAGTCACACAGAATTGGGGATCTGCAAGGACACACTCAGGTTGTTCAGAATTTTTATTTCAGCAAATTTCTACAAGGTGGTGGGGAGTTATGTGAGTTGCTTCAGCCATGACAACTTGACAGCTTTAACATGCCCAGTTGAGGAAGGGTTACCACCAGCCTGGGGCTATTTTGTAGTACCCATCCAGCACTGACACACTGGTCAGTAGCAGAGATGTGACCTTCAGTGGGAAAGCTGATATGGTCGGCTGAGATGATATATTTCATGCATTTGTGTGAACAGTTCTTCTTGAATATTTGATGCTCCTGGAATGATTTAGAGAAGTCTTTTAAATTAGCATGTAATTTAGTCATATTTAAAGACATAAGTCATTGTAGGTTTTTCCCCAACAAGGGAACGTGGGACATGGAAGGACCATTGCTCAAGACCTGGTGTGGACAGCTATTGGCAACACCATCTCAGTACCTTGTTGGCTAGGTGATAGAAGCTGGCAAGGTATGTATGAGGGATTACAGGAAAAAAGAGAAAGCTATTGAAATATCCATGTAGTGCCATAATCAGAATTGTTGTTAAGGTGGCATGGGTACTTTTTTAGAATTGTCTTCAGAAAGACAAGGGTACAGGTAAACAGTAGGAATTTATAGGCAAGAAGAGTAGGGCAAGATGCTACTTTCATAGACAGACACTTGAGACTCCTATTGTCTTGCTGAAGATTCTTTATACCAATCAAAAATGGAGACCACTGATTATTAGAAATTTTGTCCTACTTTGATTCTGGGGATTGTTAAGAAAAAATTATCTAAAACTTGGAAGTAAGCCAAAAAGATTACTGTCTGCCTTTTCAAAGACATATTAAAGCATTGTTCAACAAGTCTGCCCAAAGGTCATCTGCTTCTGGAAGGGGAATGGCAAACAATAGCCCCAGCCCTCCTCAGCCAAACTAGCTCTCCACCTGTTTTTGCATAGCTTCAAATGAAGAATGGTTTTTACAATCTTAAGTGATTGGGAAAATATCTAAAGAAGATTAATATTTTGTCACATGTGAAAAGTATATGAAATTCAAATTTAAGCGTCCATAAGGTTGTACTGGAATATAGCCAGGCTCATTCAATCAGATATTGTCTATGTTTTTGAGCTTCACACACTCCTCAGTTTTTGCCTCTTTGTAGGAAAGGTTTGCAGACCCTTTACCTAAGGGCTGTAACTTTGTTTTATTGTTTCTTATTGATAAGGGTTCAGACTCTGGTGGTAGATATCTTGCTTGTTAAGATAGATAAGTTACAATCTTTTTTCGAAGTTGAAGATGTAAGTGGTATCTGTTCACAGGCAAGATAACCCCGAAAGCTAGAGTTTTATTGCCTTGTAAAATATATACCAGTTTTGTATCTAATTTTTCCATGTTATTCTAACATTCTCTTTTCTGCTGTTGCAGCATCTTACATCCTCCTTTGAATCAGCTTTGTCATCCTGCTGGTTCCTTTATTAATGAGTTAAATACATCTCTGACTTGTGCCAACTATTTATTTGTTTGAATGTTTTTAACTTTCTGAAAACTTATTTTGACATGTTCTTCTAAAATCGATTCTTTTATTAAGAAAACTCTGCAGTGGTTGTTGTCAGTTCAAATTACCTATAGCAGGCCAGTCCCATGCTTCTAATATTTGTATGCTCTTTTCTCATAATGCATAATGATGAGAACTGCTAGAGTCCCCTTGGAAGGGGTATCAATTTGTCTTGAACTCCATGCCCCATACACAAAGAACAAAATAGTGCCTTACAGTCAGCTGGTGGGTGGGTGTCTGGTTTCTGAGAAGTTAAAAAATTGTTTAAATTTTGTCTAGAAATGCTAATTTCTTCCCAGAAATGGCTTATAAATTACATCACTCAAAAAACCAGACCAGACTTGGGACAATGTTCCCTTCACAGACATTACAAGTTCAAGAGCAAATGCTTGAGCCCTGTCCTGAAATTTAAAGTAGGAAAGTCCAGAAGTCCAGTTTAGCCCTGTTAAAAAGAAAACCACAAGCCCAAAATGGCATCATTTGCTTGTGCTAAAAGCCCATGAAACCAAACTTAGACTCAATACCTAACCTAACCGCAGTTTCGACCTTCCTCAGAAATAGTTTGAAATTTTCTGATCAGCACCAATGAGATAATCTGTCACAAGGGTCCTCTCCATCCACCTCTCCCTTCTCCCCTCCCCCACTACAGAGGAAGAAGAGGCAATATGCATGATAAAACCCTTGCTGGTCCTTTCCATCCAAAAAGATGTCCTGGCCTAAAAATAATCATTTCTTTTCTTTTGTTAATAGCTCCCTGCCCCATCCTTCTTCCTATAAAAACCTTCCATTGTGTACAACACTTCTGAGAGCCCTCTAGTTCTAGCTAGGTGGATGCTGCCCTCATGAATTGCCTAATAAAGCCAGTCAGACCTTCCAATTTACTCAGTTGAATTTTGTTTTTAATCCTTCCAGGTTTCCAACTCCTTCTTTGTCTAGGGGTCTTCTAATGCTTACAGGATTTAACTTGTTAACAGGGTCTAACTTTCCGCAGGGAGGCAGTGCTGAGTAGAAACTGGACTTGCCGGTCACATTAAAGCACATAAGTTGGTCAAGATCTCCTAATTGTGAAGCAGCCGTAAAACCCAAGTATCTGTGTCCCTGCAATGGTTCCCCTCTGAGTAGTGGGCTATCAACAATAGGACAAGCAGCAGACAGGCTCCTAGGAAACTACATTCGGGAGGAACTCCCAGCCTCCTGCTCTTTCAAAGGAGCACCCTAATCTTCTACTTTTATTCTTTGCTATTTCATTTTATGACTTAAAAGAAATAGAAGAAAAATTACATTGCAAGAAAATTTAAACCTAGAGCAAATAATGAGAGAGTGAAAGTCTTTACTGTTTAAGTGAACAGTATACAGGGAGCACCCAGACAGTGATGTTTTGAATGAAATTATGCTTCCGTCTTGTTTCAGTGTTTTACTGCTATAGGGAAAGAGGAAAGTCTACCCTTCCACAGCCATTCTCCCACCCACAGAGTAATCTGCAAAGTTTCTGTATATCAGAACATCACTGTCACCCAGCATTTTGTTGAAGAGAGTTTAATCCATCCAGGGAGTTTAAATTGGATTATCCCAGTAGGAAAGGGATGGGCATTTTGAGAGTAAGGGATTATCCCAGTGAAGGGCTGGTATAACGGGGGGGGGGGGGGGGCGGGGGGGAGTGACCAGCCAGTGATGAGTGATGAAGACATGAGTCTGGATTCTGAATCTAGTTGTCTTGGACTTTGCCTGGTGTGCGTAAGGTTAAAGATGGCCCCGGCCCTGTGGACCCAGGCTGGGAGTTAGGTAATGTTTTATCCCCTTGAAAGCCTGCCCTCAAACAGCCAGAGTGTGTAGGTCAGAAAGGTTATCCACCACCACGTTACTCTGTTTATTTTCTTTTTGTCATCCCTGAGTCTTGGGTCAACCCCACCCCTGCTCTGTCCCCCACGAATTAACAGAAAGGAGCAAACCCCCGGTTGGGTCACGGTGATAAGAAAAGCCAACCGCGCCCCGCCCCGCCCTGCGTTAGCAGCTGGAGGTAACCTCAGCAAAGAGCCTGTTCCCTCCTCTCCACGATTTTCCCTCCCGCGAGAACTTCTGCACCGAGAATGGGCCTGGTTTTACAGATAAGGCCGAGCTTGCAGCTGAGACGAAGCGCTGTCGGGAGTGCTGCTCTTCCTTCTTTGTAGCGTTCTTGTGATGGTTAACGGAGCTGATTAAAGTGCAAGGCACAGAGTCTGGAACAACATAAGTACTCAATCAACGGTCTCCATTATTCTCACTATCATGAGCCCGTTAGTTATAACTGGGGGTCGAAAAAAAATCAACGGAGAACCGGAAAGGTCTGCAAACGGGGCGGGACACTGGAACCTCGAATTGAGGGGGGGTGGTGGCGGGGGAGAGCCCACACCAGCAGCCAATCCAGCTGTCCCGGGGAGGAAGAGGAGGAGCCACAGCCGCCCCCGGGACCTCGCTGCTCAGCCCCGGGCCGAGCGCCTGAAACCGCTCCGCTCCGCCGCTCCACGTCTCCACCCCGCCCGAGGCCGTCGCTCCTTCCTCGCGCAGCCATGGCCTCAGGTGCCACTCCCGCGGCCGTGAAGGTGAGATTAGTCGTCCCGACTGCTGCGGTCCTCCGTGCCCTGTACGATCCCGCTCCCACCCGGGGAGACCGCGCCTCTGGGCCGTGCGCCCAGCCAGTGCGCCCCCGCCGCGGCGGGGAGGGTCTGAGGCCGGTTAGCCCAGGGGCAGCGGGCGGGGGAGAGAGAACAATTGCAGCGTCGTCCCCCAGCCTTTGGTCTCAGCTGCATCCGCAGCGCGCAGGAGGTAGGCAAGCCCTTCAGAGAGGGACAGCGGACCGGTGCTGCGCCCGCGCCCAACCCTTCCCGAGCCCCTTTCTGGGCAGATGCGTCTGGCCGGGGCTAGCGGGTGTGCCAGGTGGGTGGGCACCTGCAACCGCTGAGACGGGCTCCTTGAGCCCTGACCGACTTCAACGCTTCCGCTCTGACTTGGCTCTCTGCCCGCGGCCCACGTGGGAAAACTGCATGCTTGATCTTTTGCAAGCTTCCGGCTTTTTTGTGTGTTCTAAACTTAGGCCTTCTCTGCTTTGAGAACTCTTGAGAGTTTTTTAGAACACCGAAATGGAGTATGGGAATACTGGGCCACTCTCTGTTTGGAGGCCTCTGGCTTTAAACTGCTTTGTTGGCAACCTTGAAAGTTAGGGATCAGTTTCCTTGTGCCCTTGGTCCTCAGAGGTCTCGGTACAAGGCATCATTGTGCAGTGGGAGCTTTGGCCGGAGGAGGGCACGAGTTCCGAGGATTGCAACAAGTTTCCCTGGGGCTTTGACGCACTTCTTCCTGGTTGATGCATCGCAGGGAGAGACTGTAGAATTACAGTACACAGAAATAAACAGGATCAAAGTTAAGATCTCTTCCAGGCTGTTTATGATCAGCTAAAAACTCAGTTGACTTGTTTGGCTTTAGAAATTCTTGGCCGTGAGATAGGAAGGTCCGTCGCCTTCAAGTATCTCTCTTGACTCCGCGTTTTGTGTTCAGTTCCCCCTGGAGAAGGCAAATCTCTGAGATCAGTATGTAATCAACCAGAGTGATTAGCTTAGTAGGCCCTTGCAGCTTTCAGACACTTGATGTCAGGGGGTGGGTTGGGGAGGGTTGCAGTCACATTTAGATACTATATTCCCTTTGCCATTTTGAAAAGAATCTTGCATTAAACAAATATTGTAGAATGCCTCTTCCTTATCAGTCATGGAAAACAAAGCAGAATTTTTATGAAGCTCTTTTTCATTTCAGTAAAATGGGAACATTACTGCAGGGTTTGCTGAGACGTTAGAATTGTATTGTCTTTCTAGCACATGGCTGAAACTTATTAAATGGTAGTGCTTCTAAGTGAGGGAGCTGAGATTAATTTTGAACATCTTTTCTCCAAAAATTAAATTATGATAGGCCACAGCTTTCAGTGGACAAGCAGGAAACTATCGCCTTTCCCTTACAAGAATACACTTAGAGTGACATTAAAAATAGAGAGCAGTGGTATTTAAAACAGTCTCACTTTAACCTGGTTTCGCATTCTCCCTACCACACAGTTTCCCTGTAAAATTAGTGCAGTGCATTTAAGTGCAGAATGGGCACTGTGATTACAGCCCTGATGTAAATACTGAATGATGTATATTTTTGTTCTTGGCCAGCTGCAGAATATAAAATTAATAGGTACAAATAGTGCTAGGCCTGCCTGCTGATTTTTCTCTTTGGGGTTAGAACAGGTGAAAATTTTGCTGTTGCAAATCCATGATTCCTACACCACTTCTGCCAGACTGCTGAGGCAACATCCTATATAGAAAACATGAAATGCTAGTGTCCAGCGCAAAATAAGCTAATGAAAACCGTATCCTATCCCCAGATCATAAAATATAGAGCTGGAGTGTTCCTTAAGACCATATAACCACACAAACCTCTTTTTGTGGACATAAAGCTGAGGCCCAGAAAGGTCACCTAAGGAGTCCAGAATTATAGTTGGACCTAGATAGTGATAGAATTGGCTTAGAGCCTGGCATTCCACCAACTAGATGTTGTGAGCCATTTCTGAAATCTGACATGTGGTCCCTGTGCCCTGTTTTATTCTGTTGACAAAGGTCATGCAGCCTTAAGGAAAAGGGAGTGTAGAGTGTTTGCATGAAGCAAGCTGCCTGCCGAGTGCCCAGTGGACACTCTCCCATAGTATTAGTAGCAGCCACTGTCTGGGAGGACCTCAGGGAGACAGTGTCCTCCGGCAACAGCCACGGGCAGTGGCATGCTTGGCCATGTAGAGGGCTGAACCGATCTCTGGCATTCTGGAGGGCTCCTGTAATGGGCCATGGCTCCCCTAGGCAGCTGCCCAGCTTTTACTCTGAGGGATTAAAAATAAGTCTTGTTTACATGGTTGCTATGACAAGGAGGGGGTATGGTCCCATCATAGTTGGGTAGTGGGCTATAAACAAAATGGTATCAATATTAAGGGGGACGGTCAAGTCTAGACTGGAGGACAGGCCTTTGGAGCTCTCTTTTTCGATGGCTGAGTGCGGCCAGCAAAGGCCTTCACACTGAAAGTCCTTGAGTGACCTTGAGAAACTGGTGGACAACCCACAGGCCCCAGTTAGAAACCAAATGACCAATGAGCCTTCATTTTTTGCCTAGAGACACAATGCCATTTGGGGCATGACAATTCCTCCCTTAGTATAACTGTCCTGAGCATTGTAGGACATAGAACACATCCTGGGTCCCCTCTCCCCAAAAAATGCTGGTAGCACTCCCTCCAGTCATTGTGGCAGCCAGAAATTTCCCCGTGGATTTCCAGGCACCTCCCAGGAGAGCCTCAGCACTTGGTTGAGGACCCCTGGGCTATAAATCCCTGAGACAGAGACCGCCTGGTGAGGAGATGAAGAAGCAGCCAGGTTGGTGTCCTGAGCAGCAGAGAAAAACAGAGATGGGGGCTTTTTTGCTGTTGCTTTGAGAAAGGTGTGTGTGTGTGTGTGCGTGCGTGCGTGCATGCATGTATGTGTGTGTGGCTGCTTTGGGTCTTCATTGCAGCGCTTCATTTGGGGCTTCATCTTGAGGTGGCTCCTCTTGTGGAGCACGGGCTCTAGGCACACAGGTTTCAGTAGTTGTAGCACGTGGGCTCAGTAATTGTGGCTCATGGGCTCTAGAGCTCAGGCTCAGTAGTTGTGGCGCACAGGCTTAGTTGCCCCGCGGCATGTGGGATCTTCCGAGACCAGGGATTGAAGCTGTGTCCCCTGCATTGGCAGGCGGATTCCTATCCCCTGCACCACCAGGGAAATCCCTGAGGAAGGTTTTTTGATTGTGATTATAATCATGGTATTCTAGTCTGTGCCTCAAAAGCATCTAAAGCAGTAGTTCTCAAAGCCTGTGCTGCATCTGCACCCTCCTGGGAGTTTGTTAGAAATGCAGATTCTTTGGCCCTTCCCCAATCCTGCTGAATCTGAAATGGGGAGGTGGGCAGCAAATTGGATTTTCAAGAGCCTCAGTATATTCAGGTGCCCGCTAAAATGTGATAACCATTGGCCGTGGAGCTTTGAAAAGGCTGGGCATCTGCATTTTTAACAAGCTCCTCAGGTGTTTCTTAGTGAACTAGTTTCCTTGGCTGCTGTCACAACCACCACAAACTGGATGGCATAGAACAACACAGGTGTAGTCACTTAACAATTCTAGCAGTCAGAAGTCCAGAATGAGTCCTATGGAGCTAAAATCAAGATGTCAGTAGGGCAGGTCCTCTTGGAGGATCTAAGGGAGTATCTGTTTCCTTGCTTTTTCCAGCTTCTAGAGATCACCAGCGTTCCTTGGCTCTGGGCCCTACATTACATCGCCTTTTCTCTCCCTGCTTCCATCATCACATCGCCTTCTTCCTCATTTGACCTTCTTCAAAGGACCCTTGTGATTACATTTAGGGTCCACCCAGATAATCCAGAATCATCTCCCCATCTCAAAATCATTAATCACACAGGTAACATGCACAGGTTCTCATAATTAGAATGCTGAGAGGCTCTCTTGCAGGAGCCATTATTCAGCCTATGATGCTCAGCTAGCCCAGATTTTAGAAATTATGATCTGGGCCCTAGCGCAAGGGTGCTCAATTATGGCTACACGTTAGAACCACCTGAGGAGCTTTAAGAAAAATAACAACTCTGTCTTGCTCAATTAGAATATCTGGAATCTGGGACCTGGGCTTTGGTACTGAAAGCTCCCCTGGGGATTCTAGTATCCAGCAGCTGACCCAGGAGGAGCACCAGGAAGAATCCTATGTCCTTCCACAAGTGAAGGAGAGTGCTACAGAGTACAGTAAGCTTGGAGGAAAATCCTCCTCAAAAAGTCACTGACCACTTCAGGAGGTGAATTGTATCTTCAAAGAGGGTGTCTACCCATTAGAATAATATCTTGACTTTGCAAGGAGAGGTTGGTTAAATAAAAACCACGGATGTTCTGAACCTGAAGTTATTTTGGATTAGCACTCCCCCCACCAAGACCTCATTTAACTTTAATTACCTCTTCAAAGACCCTATTTCCAAACATAGTCAAATCCTGCTCTTTGATGATCGCTAATCATCAAAGAAAGGCAAATCAAAACCACAATGAGATCATCTCACACCTGTCAAAATGGCTATCATCAAAAAGTCTACAAATAACAAATGTTGATGGAAGCAACCTAAGTGCCCATGAGCAGATGAAAGGATAAAGGAGTGGTATATATATACACAATGGAATATTAGCCATAAGAAAAGAATGAAATTCTCCACTTCATGGAGTGCTAGGTTCCTCCATGTAGTATAAAGTGATGGTGAGCGGCTGTTTAAACCAAGTGGGGTACGTGAAATCTCCTGTGGCTGGTACCAGGGGAAGTGGACACAGGGTAGGGGTTGGTGTGAACCCTTTTGGTATCGTTGGAAGTAACCATTCTGGCCGGGTAAGACAACATTTAGATAAAATGCTTACACAGTCTCAGAGAGGAAGTCAAACCATCTCTTCTTTTTGAGGAGTTTGGCTTTGTGGTCTGCAAGTGGAAAAGTGTGCGATGAATCAACTTGCTGTTAAAATCTAGCAATGGCCTTGATGGACCAGGGGGGTCCTTATTTCAGAACTTTATCTTGTGTAGTGAAGAAGTCCTGGCTGGGCAGAATTGGCCCAGAAATTCCATCTCAGACCTTGAACACTTTTCCTAAGCATTTCTAGGACTGCTTGGACTGAGGGCGATGCCTCTGGCCTAGAAAGCCTGGTAAGTATGCATGAGGTCTTGCATGGACAGCCCCCTCCCTTACAAGGTGGGTCACTCAGCTGCCGAGTTGCTGTTTCCATGCTTGCTCTGTGACCTTCGTCCAGAACTTGAACTCTGAGGATCAGTTTCTTCATAACATGGAGACAAATTTCTAATAGGTTGTGGTGTTTATCAAGGATTCCAGGGGATACTGGGAGGTAGTACATCATAGTGGTTGAGTATGAAAGACCTGGGTTCCAATCCCAGCTTTGCTCTTTATAATTTGCTCTTTGGACAAATTTCTTTTTTTTTTTTTTTTAACATCTTTATTGAAGTATAATTGCCTTACAATGGTGTGTTAGCTTCTGCTTTATAACAAAGGGACAAATTTCTTTTAAGTTTTGTGTTTCTCTTTCCTCTTTTATAAAATGGGTGTTACACTATAGGGCCCATCTTACAGGGTGGATGTGAAAATTAAATGAGGTAAGGCCCCTGGAGAACTTGGCCACAGTGCCTGTGACATGTAAATGCGAAGACACAGTTACTTTATCAAGGCAGGTACTGAGCTGACCATTTGAATTTAGAGGCTGGAGGGGAATGACAGTTAGGCCACTAGTGCTTGGGAGCTTCGTCCCATAGTTATACTTTACCATGGAGCCAGCAGGTGGCGACATTGCCACATCTTGGCATTGCTGGCCTCCGTCTGCAGCAAGAAAAAGGTTAGCGATGGAGTTCCCTAGTGTGGCTGTACTCAGTTGCTACACTTGTCCTGTGTCCCTTCCAAGATATGGGTTTTGAGAAACAACTTGAGCCAGTTTGACTGGACGGGCTCTCCTGCAGATAATTCCAGTGCCAGAGAACACATCCTGGCCTTTCTGACGAGCTGTAATGGCTCTTGTTTTCACACCCAGTACTAAATATTCCTCACTGAGGGCTGAGTTAACAGCTACCCAGTGCATGGTCATCATGCAGCCAGCGTGGTTTGGGCTGAAGCTTGGGGCTGCTGAGGGTGGGCTCCAGGGCACTGAACTTCAGCAAGACCCCAACTGGCATTTCTTATTCACTGCCGTGAGGCTGGGCTGGCTTGCCTAAACAGAGGGTGGTTTCAAAACCAAGTCTGGTTTGTTTTGTATATACGAGTGTGAATCCAGTGTTAAATCCAGAATGCGAGATGCCGTGGCCCAGGGGAACGGCCAGAAACAGCCAAGTCAGAGGGGTAGTATTAAAAAAAAAAAAAGGAAGCAAAAAAACACCAAACATTTCCATGAGTAGAAGAGTCCCCAGAGGGTAGGCTGAGAGTAATTTCAAAGTCAGCAACTCAGTTCGGTGGTCTGAGGTGATGACATGGGCTGGACAGTTCATTACACCCCCTACCCCATCCCAACTATGATCTGTGGTGCTTCGGCCTTACATGAAATGATAAAGACACCAGCTACAGGAAGGGTTAGGATTTCATAAAATAGTGTGATTTTAAAAATTTCTACTGAACTGAAATGAATTTAAACCCACTGACTTAAGTGAACACTTCTGTTGATTTGAAAACTGCAGTCCTGTATTGGTTAGTCTCTACCTACGATGTTAAGTTGTAACAAAGAAAAATGTTGACTTGCTGTAGAATATGTAACCTGCTGTGGTTTCAACAATGTACCACAAGGTGGCAGCAACTTCGAAAACTGGTTTAGCCACGTGAGGAAGTCGTGGGATGCTTTCCAAGTACTAAATCATGTAACCTGCAGTTCTTTGTAAAAATCTTACTCAGTCGCCCTTTTTCTTATTTTGTTGATTTATTTTTCTAGGAAATAGGGCCAGAGAGGTAACTATTTTCCCACATACTAGTATAAATCAACTGTGTAACCTGATCTCAAAATTATTTAATTCAGATGTTCAGTTAATTTTTAACATTGGAGTTTTGTTCTCAAGGAGCTACTTTGAGTAGAAATTTTACTCAGGTGACAATAGATTTAAAGCTGTTCATTGAAAAAAACATGCTCACGTGACTTTTTATTAGGTTTCTAGTAAAGAGTCATCTCTGTAGCCTGTTGCTGACAATTTAAATAGTATTTTTCCTTTAGGAAGTATCAACCCAGGGAAACCTTCCTAATGATTTCAGTTATTTCATTTTTAGTTAACAGTTTATTAATATATTTAGTTATCTCTGTAATTGTTTTTGTTCAGGTGTCTTAATCATCAAATTAGATTAACTCTATAGGGTAATATCAGGGTTTTTAAACTCAAATTACTTCCTGAAGATGAGGACAATTAAGTTAATGTCTAGAAAATGCAATATGACACTTAAAAATAATTTGGAACTACAGGCCTTTGAATTACTTACTTACATTTACATGTATATGAATGACAGTTGGATTTCATAAATATAAATGAGGCTAACTTTTCATGCTATTCCAGATTCCTCTATCTGTGATCCCTTACAGCTCTGATTTTAGTGGCATAGGAAAGAAAATCTCTCGTTTCTTTATCAAGTACGGTAATGAGGAGAAATCCTTACCAAATGGAAATGCTGAATATTTTCTATCCTAGTTGTTTTTTGAACATTTATTCCATCACGCATTTAGTAGAGATAATAAAATTGGTTAGAAAGTACTTTCTCCAACCATATTTACCTATTTTTAGGTTTGGCTTTATGATTTAAACTAGTTGAAGTACGTTTCCATACTAATTTGTTATTCAAATAGTCAGCAAAAATGTGATTTAGTCCAAAAAGATGACTCATGCTTTGGTTATTTCTGGAATATAGAAGGCTTTCGAATGTTTGCTGAATAAATGACTGCTTTTCAGGAATGTTCAGATTTTTAAAACAACTAGGGCTTAGCAGGAATGGAGAAGAGCATATGAGTATGGATAAACGAATTTGCTTAAAATAATCATTTTGTTTCTACTGCAAACTGATCAAATGTGATATCTTTTTATTGTCTCCTTCAGATTGGAATAATTGGTGGGACAGGCCTGGATGATCCAGAAATCTTAGAAGGAAGAACCGAAAAATATGTGGACACTCCATTTGGCAAGGTTAATATCCAGTTAGTGGAGACATACTAGCTTTTTTCTTTCTCCCTGCTGCCCTGATTTTTAAGTTAAAAAAATTTTTTTAATTGCTTTTGTCTTGGCAGCACAGGGCTGCCTGCCCCAGGCTGAGAGAGGCCAGGAGTTCTGTTATTGGGTTCTGCCAACTGAGACAGTATCCCTGAGATTGCCTTGGACTTGACTACTGAGAACATGGCTTTTAAATGTGTACAAATAATTTCTTAATTATACCCCTAGAAGCCAGATGCTCATTTCAAACACAGGAACTGTACTCTCCAGATCACTGCATTCAAATCAGCTTCTAATTTGGGGCCTATCGGTCATACCACAGTCTTTAACAAATGGGAGGAAATATCTAATGGCCTTTTCTTAGTACACCCTGGCCCAAAGGGGGATTTTGGGGGGACTGAGAACACAACTGCATAACTGAATTGGAAATAAAACACTCCTTTTCTATTAAAAGGAGGCTGGGGCTTCCCTGGTGGCGCAGTGGTTGAGAATCCGCCTGCCAATGCAGGGGACACGAGTTCGAGCCCTGGTCTGGGAAGATCCCACATGCCGTGGAGCGACTAGGCCCATGAGCCACAATTGCTGAGCCTGCGCATCTGGAGCCTGTGCTCCGCAACAAGAGAGGCCGCGATAGTGAGAGGCCCGCGCACCGCGATGAAGAGTGGCCCCCACTTGCCGCAACTAGAGAAAGCCCTCACACAGAAACGAAGACCCAACACAGCCATAAATAAATAAATAAATAAATAAATTTTAAAAAAATAAAAAATAAAAATAAAAGGAGGCTGTTTAGTTCTCCCAGCCCTTGTGTCATCCAGCCAGGGTGAGGGTGTCTGCCTTCTCCTAACTCCATAGGGCTACTTCCAAATGCTGTGGTTCCTCTGATCCTCCTGCGAAGATCCCTGTATTTGGCAATCCCAACCAAACCCTCCTTTTCAGCCAAGTCCTTAGATTTGATCCCGTATCCTCCAAGTCCTGCCGTCAGCTTGCTCACTTCTTAGCCTCATGTTTTCTTAACCTCCTAGGTTCCCAGACCTTTTCCTCCATTACCTGAGGTCATCTTGTGGCCATCTTAGACCTGGTTAACACAGCAAATGGTTCCAGTGCTGAGTTCTTAAATTCCCTGATAGTGGCCTCCTATTCCTTTCGCATTTCACCCACACCTGTTCTTGAACCTGCCAAATAGCCTTGACACATCTGTGTATGATCAGTGTGGTGTCAGAGTCCCCAGGGGTGCTTGCTACAAATAGATCTTACTAAATGGTACCTACCCACGCATGCTTCTAAGTCTTACGAATCTCTGTACTGGTAGAGAGGGCTCAGTAAACATTGAGTGACTAAGTTGATCCATCAAATCTAGACTCTTTTACTTCTTTGAAATATACCTTCAGACCCCAAGTTTCTATGAATCCTACTACAAGTGAACAACTGAAATGGCAGCTTTTTGATTGTTTCTATATGTGTTTTTAAATCACTGACTTGTAACCATTTTTCACTATGTGCAGCCTTCTGATGCCTTAATTTTGGGGAAGATAAAGAATGTTGATTGCGTCCTCCTTGCAAGGTAACGTATTTCAAGCTTTTGAATGTTACTACCAAAGGACATTTTAAATTTAACTTAAATTCTGAAAAGAGTAATGATGCAGGTATGAGTTTTTAATGTGTTGGTGGAGCCATAGCATCTGAGTCATCTTTATCGCTTATGGTTTCGGGGTAGGTTTTACTGACTTTGGAGATTAAAGATCTTGCCCATCCCCCCTTAGGTTGGGAAAATGTTTAGAACAATCCAATGAGTGATGCAATGATTTGACTAAACTTGAAGCTCTGCTTTCAGTTCTAGCTGCAAGAGGAAATGTTTTCTTTTGTTCTTTTCTGTCTTTTATCTTCTAGTTAACAAGATCAAGAGAAACTGCTTCATTCATGACCCCTTGTGTAGTAATAGTTCTAGATTTGTGGGGAGTGGGTTTCAGGTCGCTGAAGTGAGTTCTCTGTGGTGTCTACACCCTTATTGCCTTGACAAGGCTCGTGCTGTTCCCTAAAGACAAGAGCAAGTCATTTTATCACACAGTTAGAAATTAGTCAGACTGCATGTATTAGTTTTCTATTGCTGCATAACAAATGACCACAAATTTAGCAGCCTGAAACAGCATACATTATCCCCCAGTTTCCAGGTAACTGGAGTGTGGGCACAGCTCATCTGGGTCCTCTTCAGGGTCACACAAGTATATATTGTGTCACATGGGTATATTTAAGTGCTTGTTCTTATCTGGAGCTCCAGGTCCTCGTTCAAGCTCACGTAGGAGTTGGCAGAACTCAGTTCCTCAGGGTTGAAGGACTGAGGCTGTCAGTTCCTAGAGGCTGTCCATGTTCCCTGCTTTGTGGCCCTCCCCGTGGGCAGTTCACGAGACAGCAGCTTGCTGCTGCAAGGCCAGCAGGAGGGCCAGGTAGCGCATGCTGGCAGGCTGGGGCCTGATCATGGGAGTGACTCCCAGCACCTTCCGCTGTGTTCTGTTGGTTGGAAGCATCTCAGGTCCACCCACAGTCGAGAAGGAAGGAATTATTCAGAGCATGAAAATGAAGACCACCCTAGGGTCTGTCTGCCACACTGCATTTTTGAAACGGAAGTGGCTTTGCTGAGTCCAGTAAAACTAAATTTTAGTTCTAGATGGTCGCATAGGGTTGATTTCAGGCAACCTTCTTTGTTGGTCTGTGGTCATTGCTGGATAAACGCTTAATTTTTTCCAGACTGTAAGAGAAAATGGTTCGTGTTGTAGCCCCATGGTGAAGGTTTTATACTCTTGCCAGCTGAACTGAAGTGTGTCGGACTGTGAACCACTCTATGCAGTGGTTCTTAACTCCTTTTGATATGTGAATTTCTTTTGAAAATCTAATCAGAGATTTGGAGACCAGCCTTAGAAAAATGCATGTACAGGAGTCCCCTCTTATCCACGGTTTCAGTTACCCATAGTCAACTGTGGTCCAAAAGTATTAAATGGAAAAGTCTAGAAATAAACAATTCATAAGTTTTAAATCTTGTGCCGTCCCACCCCCTCTGCTCGGGTCAGGAGTCATCCCTTTGTCCAGCGTATCCACACTGTGTACACTACCCACCTGTTAGTATAGGAAAAAACATAGCGTATATAGAGGTCAGTACTATACGCAGTTTCAAGCAGCCACAGAGGGGTCTTGTAACGCATTTCCTGTGGATAAGCGGGGACTACCATACTTTCTGGGCATTCATGGACTTCCACCTTCTGAGAGGTCGTTTATGACCTTGGGGTAAAAACCCTGATATGCTAATGCTTGTCTGCAATTATGTACAAATTATTTCCATATTCTTAATTCTGTTGTTGGTGATCAGAAGAGACATTAAAGTTTATTTCAAAATATCAGTATGGAATGATACAAGGGATATTGGATAGCAACCCTGTGGTGCAGGTTTTTATTATCCATTTTACAGATCAAAAAAAAAAAACACTGGGGGCTGAGAGAGCTGAGTGATTTTGATGAGGTCACACAGCTGGTATGTGGCAGAGCTAGGATTTGAACCCAGGCAGTTTTACTTCAAAGCCCAAACTTTTAATCATTATCGTACAAAGTGAGATTTTTGTGTGTTGTTACTTCCTTGAAAGCCTGTTTCTGCATTATCACATGTGAAGACCACTGGTCTCTTGACACTTAGCCTTCCTGTGGCAGAACATTACCTGTGATGTTCGTACTTTTTCAAGCAGCTCAGGATAATTTTAACTCTCTGTGAAATACTGCTTATAAATATACTCTCTAACGTGTGAATTTTTTAAAATAATTTTAGAAATCAAGTTCCCGTTACTGGCTGTTTACGGGCACACTGGGTGGGTGGGTGTGGGGGGGTATGTGTGAGAGAGATAGGGGGAAAGAGTGTGTGTGTAAGTACTCAGTTTTTCGTCCAACAGATTGAACTACTCATATAGCAAGTCCAGTTCTAGGTACCAGCAGGGAAGACAGATAAGGGCCTCACCGTACCTCAGGGCTGATGCTAGTGGGAAAGATGGACACTGAGAAGGAAATATATAGTTTCAGTGGCCAACAGGTGCCAGAAAGAAAAATAAGGTCAGGGGGTAGTGATGTGATGGAGATGCAGTGGTCGTGGAAAGCCCTCCTCTGGCGAGGTGATGTGCGAGCCAAGGCTGAGCAGGAATGAGTGTAGCTAAGCAGCGAGGCCAGTGAGGCTGAGCCCCGGTGGGAAGGGATAAAGGTAAGGACTGACGTTGCCGTTTGTAGGCTGGGCCCAGATGATACGAGCGCCATGGCAGAGTATTTGGATTTTGTTTGAAGCGTGCCACGAAATCATCAGCGGTTGTGTTAAGGGTGGTGGGGCTGCCATAACAAGGTGCCACAGACTGAGTGGAAACAGAAATTTGTTTCCTCACAGTTCTGGAGGGTAGAGGTCGGAGATCAAGGGGTCAGCAGGGTTGGTTCCTTCTGAGGTTGGGAGGGAAGGATCTGTTCCGGGCCCCTCTCTTTGGCTTGTACCTGACTGTCTTCTCCCTATATCTTCACATGTTCTTCTCTGTGTATGTCTGTGTCCTTTTATAAGGACGCCATTCGTGTTGGATTAGGACTCACCCTAATGACTTCATTTTAACTTAATTACCTCATTAAAGACCCTGTCTCCAAATACGGTCACATTCTGATGTATTGGGGGTTAGGATTTCAGCCTAAGAATTTGGAGGGGACATAATTCAGCCCATAACAGTAATGATGCGTGAGGTGATCCATTCTTGGACCATACCTGCTGATGTCAACATAAACAACTGGGAAATCTAATATTTTAAATGTTTCATTAATTTATTTGGGTGATCGGGCAGAAAAGAATAGAGAGATTAGACTGGAAACTTGAGTTTCTATTTTGGGTGTTTCTTCCTTGGCACCTCTTGTTTTCCGTGTCATGGCTTATGAGAGACCAGATGCCTCAGATTCTGGGGTGTTGGTGCCCCACAGGATAGACATGGCACATTTTACTGGAGAGTGAATTCTAAGTAAGCTGTTACCTACTCTTGATAGGAAAGTAAAATATGAAATGTAAATTGAGTCTGCACTTTATTTATTTTTATTTTCAGCTGCATTGGGTCTCCGTTGCTGCGTGCGGGCTTTCTCTAGTTGCGGCGAGCAGGGGCTACTCTTCTTTGCGGTGCACGGGCTTCTCATTGCGGTGGCTTCTCTTGTTGCGGAGCACGGGCTCTAGGCGCGTGGGCTTCAGTAGTTGTGGCACGTGGGCTCGGTAGTTTTGGCTCTCGGGCTCTAGAGCGCAGGCTCAGTAGTTGTGGCGCACGGGCTTAGGTGCTCCGTGGCACATGGGGTCTTCCCGGACCAGGGCTCGAACCCGTGTCCCCTGCACTGGCAGGCAGATTCTTAACCACTGCACCACCAGGGAAGTCCCGAGTCTGCACTTGAAAACCAAATAGTTTATACTTAAAGTAGGCTGGTTATTGCCTGGCCTGTTCTCACTCTTCCTCTGCCAAGGAAAGCATTTTGGTGGGAAGGGCTGGAAGGCACTGCTGTAAATGTTTTCTTTTCCAAGAGTATTAAAAATGCCCTGCTCACTCCTCTACCATATTTAATATATTTACTCTCTTTCCTTAGGCATGGGAGGCAGCATACCATCATGCCTTCGAAAGTCAACTATCAGGCGAACATCTGGGCTCTGAAGGAGGAGGGCTGTACACATGTCATAGTGACCACAGCTTGCGGTTCCTTGAAGGAAGAGATTCAGCCTGGTGATATCGTCATTATTGATCAGTTCATTGACAGGTGAGCAGTCATCTAAAATGCTCAGGCTCCTCCTGTACGATCATTCCCAGCTCAAGTGGACTATGTGTGGGGACTTGGGGGAAAGGGGACACAGGCCCACAGATACAAAATAGAAGAATCATCATGAACGCTCAAGTTCCTAATTCCCAGCTTCAACATTTATCAGTTTGTAACTTTACAAGAACTCTTTAAAAAACAAGTTACTTAATATTTCCTTAGTATTAGATGTCTAGGCAGTGTTCTCTTTTTCCCTATTGTCTCACAGACTTTTTTTTTTTGTAGTTGGTTTGTTGAAATGAGGGTCCAGAGAAGCCTTTTTTTCTTTTTTGTCCTATAGTCTCCCCACATGCTGGATTTTACTGATTGCATCCTTAAGTCTCATTTAGTGTCTTCCCCTGTCCCCTGTGTTTACCGTAAACCAGTGCTTAACTCTAGAGGCCTGATCGGAACCAGGTTTGAATTCTTGGTGAGAATCTTTCTGCATCATATCAGGAGGCACGTAATGTCTGGTTGTCTTTTCGTGATGTTAAGATCAATAGTTGGTTCCTGAGCTAGGGATTTTCTGTTACTTAACTGCACAAGGAATCTATAATGTTCCTTTACCAAAATATTGGACTGCCAACAATAATGGACTGCCAAGATCCTGGGCTTTCTCTGCATTTAGAAGTAGTTGAAGAAGTCACAAGAAAATGGGTGGTCTCCTAGGGACCCCATCCTCATGCTGCTCCCACCTCCCATTCCTGGGGGAAGTAACCACTTCCCAGAATGCTCTGGATGGAGACAGGTAACTGCAGTCTGCTACTTGAGCCAGAGCGGTGGGGAGAAGTACCACAGAGAGTAAACCACTTGGTAGCTCCTATCAGCATTCCCCATCCATTCACCCAGACCATCACCTCAGTCCATCCTGCTCTTCCAGTCTGTTAACTCTGGGCTCGCTGTACCCAACGCCTCTCCTACCTCGTCTGTGTGTCTTCTGCTTTTCAGGTATTTAAATATTCCGTAGTCCATCAGAAGCATTGAATGTTTCCTGATGAAATGAAGCTATTAGCTTGAACCAAATGAAATTGCCTGTTCTAAGTTAGAAATGGTTGAATATCAGTAATTTCATGTGGTTCAACCTAATAAATAATGAGGGTAGACTAAAATCATTACATGCCCCTCCCCTTTCATTCTTCCTATCATTTTTCTGCACCTGACACTATATGTTTTTCATCTTCCCCTCTAGAATGTAAACCGTGTGAGGGCACGGACCCCATATGTCCTGTTTGCCACTTTATCCCCAACACCCACAGTACTACCTGGCCCGTGGTTGCTCAGTCAGTATTTTTTGAGTGACTGAATGAACATGATTGTTCGAAGGGAGAGGGAGGCTGGAGTTTGTGTTTAGGGGACATCTTGATCAAAATCTCTATGGCCGTCAAAGACATGTGTTTGGAGGTAATGACCTAAGAAAATGGGTGCAGTGTGGTTTTTTTAATAATGCAGTGCACAAAACTCTAGAATGATGTGGATTTATAAAGTATGATAGATGGTACTGGAAAGAAAAGTTTGGCTTGGATACTAAGCCTGGGATTAATTTGTTACTTACATGGTGTAACTGTACACTGTTGCATTTCCCAGATCTTTTTCTCACATGTAGTAAATGTAGATGTTTCACATACTGGCTCTCAAGAAAGCAGGTGGGGCACAAAGAGAATAGAAAGAGAACAGGCGTTGCCATCAGACCTGGTTTCTTTCTGCCTTGGCACTTATTAGCTGTGTGACCTTAAAATCTTCTGGTATCTGTTTTCTTCTATGTGCCATGTCTATAACCTGCCTCCTTAGTCTCGCCTTGGGAGTTCTGAGTCCCTAGCGAGTGCCTTTTATGGATCTAGCATGTGGTACCTGTCCAATAAATGCCTTTAGTGTGAGTCTGGGCTGGAGTATGTCTGCTAGTTAACATCACTTGGTAAAAACAGAAAAAAAGGTCTGTTAGAAGGAGGATCCCCTAAGTAAATAACATTTAGAATGAAATCTCAAATTTTGTATCAGTTACATATTGCAACAATAACATTTTTGATATATTAAGTTACATAAGGTACTAAAGCTCATTTTACCTGTTTCTCTTATACTGTTTTGATGTGGCTGCTAGAACATTTTAAATTACGTATGTGCCTTGCATTATTTTGCTATTGGAGAGCATCTTCTAAGTGTTACTGCTGCTGTGTTGAGCTGTGTGGTTTCTGTTAACCAGGCTTGAGAATGTCTTACAGGAGAGGAGAATCAGAACTTTTTGCCTTGTGAGAAATGCCCTACATGTGTTGTACTGACAGCACTTTTTCATTTTAACAGAGTAAATCCTGGTGTGTTGAGGCAGGCATCTGAACCTCCACTTCGTGCTGTCATCAGACATGAATGGTGAGCTGCAGGCTATGCTGTTTGCAGCCTCAGTGCCCATAGCTGTAACCACAGCCCCAGAATGTTTGATAGGACTGCAGCATCCTGCAGAGGCGCACAGAGGATTAGAACTGTGGGAGCAGGAGCACTGAACTCTAGAAGGGTCATCTTGGCTCTGTTTGGCCTCAGGCAGATCACTTTACCTATGTGGGCCTTGGTCCTCTCTTCAAAATTACAGGTTGAACTCCATCACTTAAGCTCCTTTTCCTTGCACTGTCCATGGGTTCTTCTCCAGGGATTGATCTGGAAACACGTATTTGCTTACTACTGCTATAACTTTGCCAGCACATCATCTTAGAAAAGATATCCTATCCTAAAGTGTCTTCAAAGACTAGAGGGACTGTTTTTAATCTCCCTGACATACATTTGTGATAAAGAATCAAAATGGAATAGTATGGCTATTCTTTTTTAACAGATGGCAGAACTAGAGCATCTTGCTTTCTCTGCCCTCAGTGCTCAGCATAGGGGAAAAAAACACCAACCTGGCTTGTCAACCATGCCGTGCATACCTTAGAAGTCATTAAGATTTAAGAGTGACAGGTAGCTTTGATTTTTATGGTTGTTTTAAAAATCATTAGATTTCTATAAGCTGAAAATGAAAAATACCCTTGAAGGTGTCTGACAGGCTGAAAGCTCTTTTAAGAAAATAAGATCATTCTCTTCTGAAAATCATTGGGTTTGCTCATACTACATCCCAGCCTGTGAAAACTTGAAAGCCTCGGCGTGAGAAAAGGGGAATCCTGGGTGTGGCTGACCTGGAGAAATCAGGACAGCAGACAGGTGGGGAGAGGAGTTGGTTCCAGTATTTTTGGGTGTGTGTACTCAGTCGTTGCATCTGTTTCTCAAACATGCAAGGAAATAACCTTTGCTAATATTTAAAGTGAAAGTAATCTTTCATTTGTGATTAGGGCTGCTGTAGAAAGGAAAATGTATGTGGATCTAGAACTTAAATGCTGAAAGAATGTGTTCTCTGGTCATTTTCCCATGTGTATTGCACAGTGACAGGTTTCCTGACTCTTCCCTTATCCTGGATCCCATGTGCAATATTCTTCACAAACCAAACATTTAAAATAGTAATTCATACCAAGAACTTGTAAGAGGCTCGCCCACAGTTAAGTGTCCTCAGTGCCTGCCTTGGGCCTCCTGATGTACTGGGTTTGATTAATCCCTTTCTTCTACTTGGTGGAGGTCCCCACCATCAGAGCCATAAGTCATTTGGCAATTCATGATAAAACATGGTTAAGAATGGGGCTTGTTCTGCTTCTTGACCATTATTAAACAGTCCATGTGAACTGGGGAGAGAATGTGTCTGACCTTTCATCTGTTTTAGGATTGTGAGGCTATTTCTACTTTAAAAGGATCTTATAAGGGAGACACTCCCAAGATTCATAATTTGGGGTAGTTCTCCTGTGGTACAAACCTCTGCCCGTGCAGGGTACATCTGGCTCTCACAGTGTCTCTGGTGGGGAAGCAAGACTGTCTGAGTGATGGAGAGAAAAGACCTCATAGGGAATCCAAGTTGATCCCCCTCCCCAGAATCTGGCTTTGCACATGAAACTGAGACAGAAATCTGAAAGCTTAGCTACTCTCAGGGTTCCACTAAGGCTTTTCAGATTGTTTCTCTACTGTGCTTTATACCTGCCTGCATCCTTGTGTCTTCTGATCTCCTGTATCTATTTGCCACTGTCCAGGAAGCAGCTGGGACAGCCAGCGGCTTTACTTGCTCAGTGGTTCTGCTGTTACCTCCCTTCCTGCTGGTAGAAGCACCTCCCTCCTTTGAGCCCAGCAGGATCAGTGGTAGGTGTTTTATGAAGCTGGATCCTCCCTGCCTGTGGTTTGGTGAGGGCTCCATATAAGACTAACCAAATTCTGAGACAAGACTTAGAAATTTAGAGGCATAACTATGCATTTACTTGGCTTTTGTTTTGTTTTGTTTTTGCTTTTCAGCCTTGCAGGTAAAGACATAACCATCCCTCGCATCCCACCCCACTTTTAAAGCCTGACTTTGATGATACATTATAAAGTGGAGTATAGAAGTGATTTCTAGTGAGATTTTTGCTATTATAGAGCAAGCAACACTGTTTCCCCTAGATGCTTTTTTCAAAGCATGAGGCATTTTGTTGTCTCTTCCTGTTTTCCTTCTGTTGCACATACCGTCCATTGTTGACCCAGTTATTGTTAGATACTCCTAGAAATTCATTTGTCTGTGGGGGGTGGGGACTGATTATATGGCCTCTCTTCCACCCCAGACTAGTAATTTTCCATGCCATGGAAGGTACACATGGGCAGGGGATTCTAGCAGCTTCCACATATGACCTTTCTCCTTTCACCATCAATCCTGATTATCATCATTGAAGGGAATTCAACTCACCTTATTTATCATTTGTTTGTTTATTTTTAAAGAATTTGTTTATCAAACAAACAAATCATTTGTTTATTTTTAAAGAATTAGTTTTATTTATATGTTTATTTTTGGTTGCATTGGGTCTTTGTTGCTGCGCACAGGCTTTCTCTAGTTGCGTCAAGCAGGGGCTACTCTCCATTGCAGCGCGCGGGCTTCTCATCGTGGTGGCTTCTCTTGTTGTGGAGCACAGGCTCTAGGCGCACAGGCTTCAGTAGTTGTGGCACATGGGCTTAGCTGCTCCGCAGCGTGTGGGATCTTCCCAGACCAGGGGTCGAACTTGTGTCCCCTGCATTGGCAGGCAGATTTTTAACCACTGTGCCAACAGGGAAGTCCCTCACCATATTTATGAAAGGAACAATTAGATATGCAGAGTGTTTGGAAAGATGCCCACATTATATTAAGTTTAAAAAAAAAAAAAGATGCATACTAGTAGGGTCACTTAAACTGCTTCTGTCACTACCAGAAATATCTCAAGGTGAGGCTGGGTAACATCTGTAAGGATGAGAATAAGATTCTTTCTTTTTAATAGCAGCCTCTATTAGGAATGTTCAAGGTGTTTTTTGGTTTTTGTTTTTTTAACAATGAGAAAAGTATGAGCAAAAAATTAAGATTAAAAAAAGGCAGGATGTAATTCCTAATGCCAGGTGTTTTCTGCAAAATGCTGTTAACACACTGGCCTGAGGCCCCTGGTTAGGTACTACTAAAAGAATGTGGTGGAAGAAGCCCCAGCTTGGAAGTGAGGACATCCAAAATTGTATCCTGGCTCTGCCCCCAAATTCCTGTGTCACTTAATGTCCTCATCTGCTAAATGAGGGTGTTGGATTGATTCCTAAGAGTTCTGATGTCCACCCTCTTAAGAGAATTATTTTCTCGCTAGAATCAGGAGAGGCTGGGGGTTGGGATGAGCTTTGGCTGGTGATGCACACTTACTCATCAGGAAAGTCCCGCTGTAACCACAGGGGTAAGGGATGATGTCAGTTTATTTCCCTCTCCCAAAGACACAGCCCTGCCTTGGGCTTCCCCCGGGGTTTAACAGTGCAAAGTTCTTCTTACCCACCCTTGGAAGGTCGGCCTAGAGGTTGAGGTGTGTAATGATGTCAGTTTCTCAGTCTTTCAGCCTCTTGGGCACGGGGTTTGTTCTTACCAATAGAACAATAGAAATGGAGGTTTATGATAAAGAATTACACAGGAAGCCTTTGCTCAGCTCTTTCTCCCATTCCTGTCAGCAGCTATTTTGAACCCTTTCTGTTCTCTCACAGCTTCCTGCCCATATCCTTCGCTCTTGGTTGAGAACATTGCCTCTTTACAAGAAAACAGATGCTATTCGGCACAAACGCGCCATCTTCCTTCACCCTCCCTTTCACCAGTTACTTGCATCCCTGTTCTTCTTTGTCATCTTGCTGCTGTCCTTGAAGTGGGGGCAGCTGTTCCCTGTGTGAGGTTAACTCTCTGTTCTGCAAACTACCTTCTTACCTTATATCCTTACTGTTATTTAAAAAATGCTGTAAGCTCCCAATGTTTGAGTTCCTACCAAGTGCCACAAATCAATTAACCCTATTTACCACATACACGGGTCGTTTCCTCAGTTTAAATTGAGGGAACTTAAGCTCAGAAATATTGGTCATTTGCTAGTAAGTGGGACCTGTGGGGTTTGAATTAGGTTCATCTGCAAACCCTATGACCTCAACCACTCCTGACACATGGACTTCCAGCTCTGCCCTCCCCCCTCGAGATCCACACTGGCTCCTAGATACAGGACAAGGTCCCAAAGACACCTCACACTTTGTAATTCACACTTCATTAATTTTCCCCCTTGGTTGTCTTCTAACCCCACACCTTCCCCCGTCTCGAGCTCCCTCTTCTCCACTTGGTAAGTTGCTAAGTTGGTAATACCATCGCGCTGCCATCTACCAGGTGACTGCTGCTGTGGATCTGTCACCCCTACATCCAGTCAGTCTCCAAGTCGTGCCCATGTGTGCCTTGAATCCACCCTGTCGTCTGTCACCACTGCCCTCATCTGGGTTAGTTCTTAACATTTTTACTTCTCCCAGCTTGACTCCCCTCAAAGCTGGTTGCCATACTACTCCCGGAAAATAAAACAGGAAGGAAGACACAGTCACAAGAGTGCTGGAAACCAAGCTCAAACAACTGCTACCCTCTGGGAGGCCTTACCCCGGAATCTGTTACTGAGCATCAGCTCGTATGCAGACTTCTGAATAAGCAGCACAGTCTAGAGAAGGGCTGTCCCTGTGTAGAAGACCTCAGCTACTCAGCTCTTCCTGTAATTTGATGTAATTTTTTCCTAGTTCCTTTTGTCATTGATGGTAATGATCTTTGATGTGTACTTAAAACTATCTTGTCCCCTTTGTGGTGGTTTCTTCACTGCTTTTGTACTTTGCATCCTTGCTCATTTCCCTTTCCCCAATGAAGTATTACTGTTTATTATCTGGTCATCTCTGGTCTTTTGAACATGAAGTCAAGTTATTTCTGGATAATTATGAAGGGAAAGAAAATATTAAGTTCTTCCCACTTGTGAGATGCTGTTAGGCCCTGGATAATTAACGCACATACCTATTACTGGTAGAGATGGTTAGAATCGTAATAGAAGGCAATCTGACACATTACTAAAGTTTTCAATATGCATGCCTTTCCAACCAGCCTTCCCCTTTTGCAGCTTGCAGTGCTAAGAGTAAATGCACCAAACAATGCATTTTTCACTTAGGGGCACTCATGAGATAGACTGTTTGGATAGACTTTAAGTGATGTGGGTAGAATCATTTCCCCGAAACCAAGCTGCATATGAGCAGCCCTTGGCCTCGCTTTGCCAGTAAATTAACCGCCTCGTGTTCCTGTGTGCTGAGGCTCGTGGACATGTGCTGTGCTCCAGAAGCACCTTGGAAATGTGCGGGTGTGTTTGCTTCTGCTGTGGGAAAAGTGTTTTCCCTCATCTTGTTTGCAACTCAGCATTTCCTCAAAGGAAAACTATTAACAGATGGCTGTCTTTGTGCCAATTCAAGGATCTTGATCCAGAAAGAACCTACTGGTCAGTCTTTCTCTGGGCTTTATTCCCCCACTGTGTCTGAAAGTGCCCGGTATTCTCTCCCTGATGGCCTTGAACTCATTTCTCTTGCCAGTATACAACATCATTTTGTCTTCTTCACCCTTCCATATGCAGTTTGTTGTTTGTTTTGCTAACTTTTCTCATCACATATCCCCGTTTTGGGGGTACCCTTGACTTGAGACCCGAGTACGTCTGCTCTGAAGTTGGCAGACGAGAAGTACAGAAGCAGATTTTCTACCAGCAGTAGTTACTCGGACTGAGCACTTGCTTCATGTGTTCTCATTCAGTCTTCACACTGACTGTATTTACCCTTCATACTTCCCCATTTAAAATATGAGAAGACTGATAAGGTGAACACAGGTCAGAGTGACTCTCTCCTGGAGGCACAGAGACAGCCAGGGAGCAGTAAAGCCAGTCAGTTGGGCAGTCCCTGAAGTCTACTTCCAGTGGATATCCCAGGCTGATGGTGGAGAGGGGGGTGAAATTAGCAGTCCCTTTGCCTCGCTAGGAGGCTTCACCAATTGAAGCAAGAGTTAGGGGCAGAGTTGCATTGCGTTAACTATGTTAAACCACATGAGCACATGTATTAGCTTCCTACTGCTGCTGTAACAAATTACCACAAACTTAGTGGCTTAAACAACACAAATTTATTATCTAATTCTGCAGGTTAGGAGTCTAACATGGGTCTCAGTAGGCTAAAATCAAGGGCTGCATTCCTTTCTGGAGGCTCGGGAGAATCCCTTTCCTTGCTCTTTGCCACCTTCATTCCTTGGCTCCTGGCCCCCTTCCATCTTCAAAGCCAGCAATGGCGGGTCAAGTCCTTTTCATCACTAGTACTGACTCTTCTGCCTTCTTCCACATGTCAGGACTCCTGTGATTGTACTGGGCCTACCTGGTTAATCCAGGATAATCTTTCTAAGTCCAGCTGGTTAGCAGTCTTAATTCCACCTGTAACCTCTGTTCCCCTCTGCCATGTAAGGTAACATATTCATATGTTCTGGGCATTAGGGTGTGGATATTCAGGGGTGCAGGGGGGCATTATTTTGTTTGCTACCACATGCCACTTTCACAGCGTGGTAGGACAGAGCCGCCACCCCCAAACTCTCATCCTTGGTCTAGGTTGCTTCTGGAAGGTGTGTGATCCTTCCTGTTCTTCTCACCCACAGCCTAAAACACAGCTTCCCAATGGATCCAGCCAGTCTGACCTTGTCTAGGCTAATTGTTTCCTGTGGCCCAGGAAGAGATTCCAATTCTATCTCTTGATGGAAGGAAGAAGAGATCTCATTAAGGGCCCCCTTTATCAGGGAAAGGTGCTCACCTAGGCACGGCTGCACACCTAGTTTCTGCCCTCAAGAAAAATCTGCAAGTGTCTTCCACTGATGAGCTCCTCCATGTACTTGCTTCTGCTGCACCTGTGTCCATTGGTAATGTGACTTGGGTGAATACTGTGGGCCGGATGCTGCGTCTGTTCCCTCACTGATCCTCAGGCAATAGTAGTAGCACTTTGCAACAATTACTATTTATCCCCAAACATACATTTGACATATAAATGGAGGAGTTATTGCATCAGCCTATTGGGATGTAGCTACCGGAGGTTTTTTGCGGCCCTGTTTTAAACAAGGGTGTAAGTGGATGTTGCTAATACGTTATGAAGAAAGAACTCAGGGAGGTTAAGTAATTTGCTCAAGGCCACAGGAAAAATCAGTAACAAGATTGAAATCCAGGTACAAAACTACATTTCCTATATTTTCTCCATATCCGTCAGAAAACTCCACCTGAGGGTGAACTACTATTTTGTTTATAGAAGAGCTCTTTTGACTGGAAATTGGGAGTGAACAGGCAGGAACCCCCTTCAACACAGGCTCAATGAGGTAACAGTCCCCACTGTGTGGGACGTCCCTTGCTTCTTGCTGCGTTACAGAAGCTCTCACTTCTACTTAAAAACTCTCAGGGGGAGGACAGGAGATCTTAAAATCACATATATTTTCATTTTAGAATTTCACTTGGGTGGTGTCCTTCAGTCACTTCACTTGTGATTGCAAACCCCATTGCTCTTGGTCTGAATTTCATTCAGCATAATCCTACCTCATTATTTTATGCAGCACAGGAGTATTTATAGTGATTTAAATTAGATTATTACTTTTCCTTGAATATGTCACTGTTTGAGTTATGCAGAACACCACAAGTAGGTGGGCAGTCTGCGTGAAGAGATGTTTCTTATCGGCACTTTCCCTCCTGGGATCTTAACAGCATAACCCTGAACCTATTAGAAATACTGGTATTAAAGTCCCCATTTCTTCCTCGGGGCTACCCCTCCTGCAAGGTTGGGTGCTCTGAGGCCCCATTCTCAGCTACAGCTTCTCCTTGGTGCTGACTCCCAATTCAGTCTCTAGCCCAGACCTCAGTTCTGAGCTGCCGTGGGCTATCTGGGCATCAGGGCTGACTTAATCCTCATAACACTCTTATAAATGGGTGGATGAACACTACATTTTGTAATTGGAAAATGAAGAATCAAGAAGATATGGTGGGGGCTTCCCTGGTGGCGCAGTGGTTGAGAATCTGCCTGCCAATGCAGGGGACACGGGTTCGAGCCCTGGTCTGGGAAGATCCCACATGCCGCGGAGTGGCTGGGTCCACGAGCCACAACTACTGAGCGTGCGCGTCTGGAGCCTGTGCTCCACAACAAGAGAGGCCGCAACAGTGAGAGGCCCACGCACCGCGATGAAGAGTGGCCCCCACTTGCCACAACTAGAGAAAGCCCTCGCACAGAAACGAAGACCCAACACAGCCAAAATAAATAAACAAATAAATAAATAAATTTTTAAAAATAAAAAAAAAAAAAAAAGAAGAAGATATGGTGGTTTGCTATAAGCCTTAGAGGTGGGATTTAGGGAGCTTTGTTTAAAGAGAAAAATGTAAAATGTTCCAGTTGAGAGGGAATTAAAACTGTAGGCAGTTAGTATCACATGTATATAGCATAACATAAGGAATAACTAATACATATTATGTCTTAAGGTAAATGTTCAGAACAGAGAGGAGTAATTAGGCAAAGAAGGGACGGAGATAGATAAGATGGGGGTGTTACTGCATAGATGTCTATTGGGGTATAGCCACTGAAGGGTTTTGTGACCCTGTTTTCACACTTAATCATGGTTGTAAATAGGATTTTTGCTAATACTTGACTCACTGAAGGCTGAAACCAAGCCAAAGCTGGAATATGTGGCACCATTTTATTAGTCAGTTTTACAAAAAGAGAAAAGCCTCTGTTTATACAGGCTGGAAGAGTCGTTTGACCTGTTCTTCAACGCCATCTGAAATTGCTTTGGGGTTAACTTAGCCTTTCCCTTAAGACACGTACGATAAGGGGATGAGAGGAGCACAGACTGGGTTTTCATTCCCCCCAATCTCTGAGGCCTAATCTCTGAGCAAGGTGGCTTTGGTGCCAGCTAGTGTCACTGTTTAATATGTGATGGGGAGGAAGTAACAGGTTAACTTTGATAAGTGGACACGCCAGCTGTGTAAACTGAACCAGAATATTTCTCCATGCCGTTCCCTACCCTCCCACCCTCGGAAGCAGAAATGAAGTGATTTGCCTTCACCTGTTGGTTTTCCCTTGCCCCGTCCCTCCCCTGCTCTCCCCTCTCTAGGAAAATGAGGACTTTCTTTTCTATATTACTCATGAGTTCAAGTTTAGAACAATATAATGGATATAGGAAGTGCTTTATTCTGAAAACTTTGAGAGAGAAGTTGCTGGGTGACTTGCCACTGGCTTAATTTTACCCTCTCTCCTACAGATTCAAAAATGTTTTATCAGAAAGTTAACTTTAGAACTTTCATGAGACTTTAGAACTAATTCTGGCGGGTAGACGCATAAGCTTAAGTAAGGGAGCTAAGAGACAGATGATTCTGAAATGTGGAGCTGGATGAATGGCTGCTTTCTTCAGTGGGTCAAAGGCATGAAAAAATAAGGTTGAGGGCAGAGGGCAGGAATTACTCTCAATTTAGTGACAGGGCAATCAAATGCAAAGTTTGGACCGTGTTTGGAACATGAAACTAATCAAGCAACGGTTTAAAAAAAGTTTTTTTTTTTTTTTTTTTTTGAGGACACCAGGGAAATTTGCACATGGTCTATATATTAGGTGATACTGAGGAATTAATGTCATTTTTATCAGCTGTGATAATGACATTGCCGTGTAGAATAATCCACATATTTTGGTCCTTCTGAAGTAGGGGTGAAGTGACAAAGTCTGGGATTTGCAACAGATGAAGCAAGTTTGACAAAATTTAGGAAATTGTTGAATCTAAGTGATAGATATATATGGGGTTCACTATACAATCCTCTACATCTAAGATGATGGAAAATTTTCATATTGACTTCTTAAGTGTTTTACCTGGCCTCCTGAGCCCACAGTTGAGTTGCATCTACAGTTCAGTGTGGTTATCCTATCACAGCCACCAGACCACAGGCACTTTAATTCCTGTTGGGAAGCACGTTGCCACCAACCCAGAGCCAGAAAAGCCAAATACCATCCAGAAGCTCTTTTTCTTGTTGTTGTTGTTGTTTTTAAAAAACAAAAAACAGGACCAAAAAAAACCAGTTTCCTTCAGCTTATCCAGAACTATTGATTCTGGAGTGAGGACCAAGATATCGACCTAGATACAACTGATTACCAGCCCCCAGAGGGGGGAAAGGTGGCTTTTTAAAAACTACCCTTTTTTATTTTATTTTGTAGGACTACCAGAAGGCTTCAGACCTTCTATGACGGAAGTCACTCCTGTGCCAGAGGAGTGTGTCATATTCCAATGGCTGAGCCGTTCTGCCCTAAAACGAGAGAGGTTCGTAATATTTCTGGAAGGTGCACCAGAATAAATCATGAGGGCTTGGGGTGGCATCTAGACGTAGATTAACTGGCCAAGCATGTGGTCTCTCTTCCCCTCTCTAGCTTGCTGCTTACTCAAGGTTTTATGAAGAGTTGTTTCCCTTTGCTAATAATGCCTCCACTACTCTCAGTCATTGGTAAGCTGAATCACTCAAAGTTGCTACCTTTTTTTTTTTTTTTTCTTAAGTAAGTTTTGATTTTGCTGTCAGGATACCTTTTAAAATAATTTAGAGTAGCATAATATGTCCAGAGTATACAATCTGGAACCAGATTTCTTATGATCAGGTCTTTACGCTTCAGCGTAATTGTTGTGTGTCTTTGGACCAAAACCTCGGATTTGGTTTCCTCGTTTATAAAATAAGGTGATGATAACATGTACCTCATAGGACTGTGAGGGATAAAAGAGTTATTTACTTATAAAGTGCTTTGAGTGATGCCTGTTAGTTATAAGACATCCAGTGACTGTTAACTGCTTTTATGAATTAAGTTATTAATAATCTGTAAATTGTCAGATTGGCATCATTTGCCTTTGAGCTGAGTTTGGCTGTTACTCTCCAGCTGCCTCTCCAGGATTATAGTAAGATCTCAGGACTAAAGGGGCAGCCCTACAAAAGCCAATGGTGATATAAAGTGAGGAATCACAGCCTTAGCTTTCAGAGAATAAAAATGGCTACCACAATTCAAAAGTCCATCCATGGTACTTTTCTTATAACTCAAGATTTGAAAGTCAGGTGCAACCCAGTAGGTCAGAAGTTATTGTCAGAGACAAACTGCCTAGTAAAATCTACTTTATAAAATAACTTAGACAATACATATAACTAAACATGTTAATCATTCAGGTGATTTTAACACCTGAATGTGGAAAGTAGTACATGTTCAGCCTTGTATAATCATGTAAAACTAGCTTCCTTACAGTTAAGAGCTAGGGCACCTTAACCTCACTCTGGTCTCAGAAATCTAGAATCCAAAGCCAGGTGTTGGAGGGAGCCATTTCAGATATATCACTGCATGTTGATTCTCTGTGACATCTGTGAAAGCACCTTTTTTACTTCTTTAAAACAAAAAAAAGGCAGGTTAAGTTTTAAGTGTGAGTTTAGAATACATTTGACCCTTGAACAACGTGAGGGGTTGGGGCACTGACCTACCATGCAGTTGAAAATCTGAGTATAACTTTACAGTTGGCCCTCCTTATCTGCAGTTCTGCATCCAAGGATTCAGCCAACCACAGATTGTATAATATTGTAGTATGAATTCATTGGAAAAAATCCATGTATGAGTGGACTGCACAGTTCAAACCTGTGTTGTTCAAGGATCAACTGTGTATGTTCCCGGCTAGTTATCAGCAGAATATCAGAACAATGTAAGTCTGAAACTCAGATCTGTCCACAGAATAAATCTGCTCTCCAGGGGAAGTTAGATGTGTGCAATAACATTTTTGTCCACTTCAAAATGGGGGCAGCTTGGGAAGAAATAGACTAGGGAGAGAATATGCATGATAGTAGGAAATCAGAGGTACTGCCCCAGTGATTTGGGTACTAGGAGTAGAGGTGGGTAAGGGAAGTGCTAATGATGTATGCAGAGCACATGTAAATGTGGTGGCTGGGTGATAGTTTCCAGTAATGCAGTTTGGCCTCCCTTGAGACCGAATTAATGCAGCTATTAATAGTCTAGTCAAGCTAAGGACCCTCACATAAAGACTTTAAAAGAGTGCTGGGGAGGGCAGTTTAAGAACATGGGAAAATAAGGCCTTCAGAATATTACTTTATTCTTATATACCCTAAAAGAGATTTTAAAATATTGTCCAAAAAATATAAAGAGTGGGTGGTGTTGCCCCTTCGTAATTATCACTTTAACTTTCAACATCGTTGTGATCTTTCATGTACTGACGACAGATTGTCAAGTGGCAAGCAAGGTACACTATGGTTGTACTATATCTTACCATTTGTGTTGAAATATGTGTATGTAAAAGAGATAAGTATGAAAATATTTATATGCAAATAAAGTGTTTCTGGAAAGTTGACCAAAGAACTGCTAACAGTGGTTTCCCATGGGGAAACTGGGTCGCTAGTACACAGGTAGAAGAAATACTTGTCACAGAATAATATCCTTTCGTACTGTTTACATTTTTGTACCATGTGCAAGTATTACCTATTCCAAAAATAGTACTTCTAGTCGAAAGGTAATCTGAAACAAATTCTTCTAAAGTCCTGACACAGTAAAGAGACCTCTAAGCCTGTAGTTTATATTTCTGGCACCTTACGGTGGCGTTGTCTGTTCGTGTGGGAGTGCAGAGTACTGGTCCAGGTGGCAAGGGCCCAGGGTCTGTCACTGGCTGGCCCACCCAGGCCCATAAGCCTCTACTTCCTCCTCCCCAACGTGGCACCCACCGCCCAGGGTGATGGTGAAGACTTACAAGCCACATTGCCACTGGCCTGCGATAGTTGTGATCTTCCTTCACACATCTCTAGAAGCACTCTGAAGTTTGGCCGAGACATACAGCTCAGTTATTTGGGATTTTTAAAGACATTTAATGAAGACAGGACTGGGCTGGATATATCTTAATTTTGAAAGTAGGGGGGACAGCAGGGGAAAGAGTGATTTAATAAGCCCTTGTATTTATACCTATACTCCTTAAGGAAAAGTTTTGATTTAGCATAATCTTATTTTCAGCATGTATAGGATAAATAAACATGATGTAGCATCAGCTAGTCATCTAGGGCTTGTCGTGGTTCTAAATTTGGAGTTGCCGAGGCTCTTGTTAAAATTCTTTCTCCTCTTGCCATAGCATAATGTGTTATTTTTAAGGAAATAGGTTAATTTGCTTCTGTGGTTCAGACATGTGCAGGCAAGACCTTGGCCTAGATTGGAGCCTTCTATTGACTTTGAGTCACTCCATTTTATATATTGGTATCATAGGAAACTTGACAAATTATTTGGGAAATGTGTAGAAGCTGCCAGTGTTAATAATTAGAAGACCAGTTAAGCATTTAGATTCCTTGCTATATATATTCCTTAGCTCTTTTAATATTCACAGTATTGGGGCTTCCCTGGTGGCACAGTGGTTAAGAATCCGCCTGCCAGTGCAGGGGACACAGGTTCGAGCCCTGGTCTGGGAAGATCCCACATGCTGCGGAGCAACTAAGCCCGTGCGCCACAACTACTGAGACTGCGAGCCACAACTACTGAAGCCCCCGCGCCTACAGCCCATGCTCCGCAACAGGAGAAGCCACTGCAATGAGAAGCCCATGCACTGTAGCAAAGATTAGCCCCCGCTCGCTGCAACTAGAGAAAGCCCACATGCAGCAACAAAGACCCAAAACAGCCAATAAATAAATAAATAAATAAATAAATTCTGAAAGAAAAAAAAAACAAACACACAACTTCACGGTATCTCTGAGTTATATAATATTATTATTCCCATTTTACAGATGAAATAACTAGGACATACATAAGGGTAAGTGAATTCTTGGCAGTGCTTTAACAGTTAAGTTTAAAAGACTAATTTTTTTTTTAATTAAAAAGGAATGTTTAAGCACAGGCTAAGAAAAAAATGAAATTAGATTAGATGTACATTATTAGACACTAGAAAAAGTGATCAAACTTTTAAATAATGTTTCTAAACTCATGTGTCACCTTGCCTCTAAAGGGATGCCAAGATAAGTTTCTCTCTGGATAGAAGAAATCAGCACAGCCCCATTCTGTTTTTTACTGTATGTCTTTAGAGAGGCAACAGGCAAAAGAGATTATGAAATCACTTTCTACCCCCAAAAAGCTTTCACAAAAGCCCTCAGGTTTTGTATAAAAGAGCAGTGAGAATGAGTTTCTCAGGAGCTTGAAAACAGTTCACTCTGCACATCTCTGAGATGTGAATGAGGAAGGCATCTTAGTGTAGCCTTGGAGGTTAAGAGCTCAGGCTCAAGCCCCCTTTCACAATCCATGATAGTCTCTTAAAGTTGTTAAGAAGTGAGATTAAAGCATGTAAACAAATGCCTGGTGTGTAGAAAAACCTCAGTTTGCTCTTGTACCTGTGAGCTAGGGTAGGGGCTGGGGCAGGACAGAGCACTATGTAAGTGGGTAAGGGTCTAGGAAACACCCTTCTGTGATCTCCTAGGTTCTCTTCGAGGGCCTACAGGTACTAGGTATTTATAGTAACAATCTTTTAAAGTATCAGAGGAAAAATAAATTAAGCTGAACTTCTGTTTGTATGTTTTGAGTTTGGTTCTTTGCATTCTAGGTCCTCATAGAGACCGCTAAGAAGCTAGGACTCCGGTGCCACTCAAAAGGGACAGTGATCACAATTGAGGGACCTCGTTTTAGCTCCCGGGCAGAAAGCGTCATGTTCCAGACCTGGGGGGCGGATGTTATCAACATGACCACAGTTCCAGAGGTGATCCTTGCTAAGGAGGCTGGAATTTGCTACGCAAGTATCGCCATGGCAACAGATTATGATTGCTGGAAGGAGCATGAGGAAGTGGTAGGTGAAATTCTCTTTGGAACATGTATGGCCTGGGCTTCCACGTGCCATGTGAGCCAGTAAGGGAGTGTCTTAACTCTTTGTTTATATTACATTAGTTCCAGAAAGTGCCATTCTACCAGGTTTTAAAGTCAGCTTTTTATACACTGTCATTAGGTATTAACAGATTTTTTCTGTAGTTCCCACTGGAAGAACAGAAATCTTCATAGAGAATAAAAAGACACTTTTATCCAAGGATCAACAGGGGAACAGTACACTGTAAACATGTAGGTGTGTTGGGAATTATATTGAGACTTGGCCCTTACTTTAAGGATAAAGACTTGGTTATAAGTTCTTTATGCTGTGCTACTGTTTATTATGTAGGGGGAAAACCCTACTATTATGTACCTCAACCTGGTGAGAGGACTCTGTATTCATGTCTGTCTGTATTCATGTCTGTCTCACCTACCATGGCTGGGTACTGTGGTTGGTATAATAATATGATAGCAGACAGACAAGTCCATAAGGAGCCAACATTCTGGGTTTTGTGGGGCTGGGTAGAGGCCAAGCAAACCAATGTGAGAAGGCGCAGGGTTATAAAGAAATAGTGTGATAAGGTACAGAAGTACATATCAAATTGGCCCAACCAAATACTTCAAATCCAGGAAGCCTTCCTGGTTTAAGTGTGATGGGAAAGATGGCCGTGCCTGAGTGGAGTGGAGAGGAGAGGAGGGAGAAGAGGCAGGCAGGGCCACGTAGGCTGTGTAAGGATTTCAGATGGGAGGTCAATGAGGGTTTTTGGCAGGAAAGACAGCAAGATCCAGCTGGTATTTGAGGACACTGGGCCACAGAGGTCAGGCTTCCAAAACAAATATTTTCTTTGTGGAAAACTTTGAACATCTACCAAAGTAGAGTCTAGTATAATGAACCCCCAGTTACCCATCACCAAGCTTTCCAGAGTTATCAGCCATGTCAAGTCTTGTTTTATTTATATGCCCCTACCCACTTTTCTCTCCCCTACCCTAATTATTTTGAAGTAAATTTTTCTAAAAGGCCTCTCTTTTAAAATAATTTTTTAAAACCACAACACCATTGTTGTATGAAAAAATATTGATATTAATTCCTTAATATAATCAAATGTCCAGATTTGTCACATTTTCCCTCATTTCATAATTTTTAACTGTTCAAATCAGGATCCCTTATAATCCACACATTGCATTTTAACGATATGCCTCTTAAATCTTTTACTCTAATATTCTCCTCCCTTTTCATTCCTTGCATTTTACTTGAAAAAACCAGATCATTTGTCTTGTCATTTATCTCATTTTAAAAAGAGAAAGTGATAAAACTACAGCCAAGAAATTTTGAAGGAAGAAGTGCTGGAGTGGCGGTTCTGAACACACTTAGGGGAGGTGACATCTTCTCCAAAGGGACCTTACCACCATCTCAGGCTGCTTGTTTCACCATCCAATTTCATGTAAAATGGAGTAAGATATTCTAGCTGCCTGTCCATCCGTGGGTATGGAGTTTGGGTCGTAGATGAACCCAGATTCTTTGAATGAATGTCTTATCCTCACTCTGCAGTGTAATAAACTGTTGCTGACTACTAGGATGTTCATTATGTAAGAGATTTGCAAATCCTGACCCAAAAAAGTCCCTGACTTGGCAGCTTTGGTCATCTAAGGGACAGCTCAGCCTCATGATGTTGAGAAGCTGCTTCCAATTAATAGGAGACTCCAGCCTCTGCCACTCCCCAAGAGCAGATTGCTTCCTGCCTGTGGCTTTCTGCTCGGTCTCGTAACATTTGTCTCCCATGCAGAGCGAATGGTACTTTCGTTTAGTAGCCCACATGAGGTTTGGAAAACAGTCAGTTGGAGCTACTTCAGTTAAAAGCAAAAAAAAAAAAAAAAAAAACCTAAGCTCTGTGTAAGTGGTAAGGCACAAAAGCAAATAATATTAAATGCCACCAGGAAAACATAGACAAAGATGGCATCATCTCAGTCAGCTATGTGTGTCATTCTGCTTTAAACCAGATGTGTAGCCTGGCATGGCAAAAAGGTTTTAGAGTTGCCTAAACACTTGCTCAAATTCCTGTTGTTCTTTTTACTTGTAATACTGGGTGAGTTATTTAACCCGTTCACGTGGGTGGGGGTTGTGTAGTTACATTTCTGACCTTGCAGGATTATTAGGAGGATTAAACCATATGATAAATGTAGAGCATCTAGTATAGTGCTGGCTCCTAAGAGGGTGGTCATCAGATGGTAGGTGTGATGGAATGGAGGAGAGGGATAGTTTCTGAAGAAAACTTCTGAGATTTAAGCTGGATGTTGAACAGGTTAGAATTTATTGTGAGGAAGTTAGTAGAAAGGACATTTTGGGTGAAGCACAACAGCAGAAACAAAGAGAAAAAGGAGATCAGAACCTGTATTAGTCACAAAGTGTGAGGAAAAGAGTAAAATACAAGGTAAATCTCTTGGATGTTTCATGACCCTGCATTTGAAGATTCATAGCTGGCAGGCACCCAGCAAGCTGGTCACCACCTTGTGCTGTGATCCCCTCGCACAGTGATGGGACGCCCCTCTGCTACAGTGCTCATCATTTTGTTCTAAACACATCTCAGTGTTGTGGGAGGGGTCTGGACTTGATACTCCAGGAAATAGAAAGGTGTAATCACTGTGCCCCTGAATCTTGGGTTTCTTCTAAGCATAGTGAAACATGACAATTACTCTTTCTGATCATCTGTTTTATACTCAACTTTCTTCAGCTTCCTTATGAAGCAACTTCAGTCATACACAGAAGCAGACAATGGTAATGAACGTCCAAGAATCCAACATCCAGCTTCAATCATAAACATAACAACTTAAGGCCAATCATATTTCATCTATACTCTGATCCATAATTTTATCCATAAACATTTTAGGAAACATTTAACATAACCACATTACCGTTATCGCATTCCAACAATTGCTTAATATATCCAGGCAAAGTTCAATTTTCTAGTTATCTCAAATAGCGTAAGTGATTTTTTTCTTCCAGGTGTTTTTAAAAGAAACCAGGTCATTTGTCCTGTAGTTTCCCACAGTACGAATTGGTGAAATCGTCTCCTTAGGGTGGTTTATCCAATTTCTCAGTGCTCTGTTATTTTCTGTAAATTGGCAGCAGGATCTAGAGATTTGATCATATTCAGTCATCATAATCCACAAGGAAGCTCATTAAAGTGGACTGTTTCTTTGTTTTGTTTGGGTTTTTTGGTTCTGTGATGTTAACAGCCCATCCATTAATTCACTGGGACTGTAAAATGGTTGATGCTTTGATCCCATCGTTTTTCTTTATTAGCTGGAAGACTTCTCTAAAGAGAAATGTGCTTATCTTCTGATTTATCCAGTATAGCAACAGTTTTTAAAACTGGAATCCATTCTGTGGACATGAGGAGAAGAGCCACAATCTTTCTAGGCCACGCTAACACATTATACATCTGAGAAACTTTCTCGGATGCCATACTGAAAACCAGCAGTGCTTTTCAGAGATGTCATTGGGTTTCTCCAAGAGCTCTCCCTGATACATGCAAAGCTTGGGTCCAGGGGATTGAAACTGGGGTAAACTGACTTTAACAGATCAGGTAGGAACTCAAGAAAATGTTCTGTGAAAAGCAGTGGAATTTTAAATTGCTGTTAACATCCCGTGCTATTGTTTCTCTAGGTTTCTGTGGACCGGGTCTTAAAGACCCTGAAAGAAAATGCCAATAAAGCCAAAAGTTTACTTCTCACTACCATACCTCAGATAGGATCCATGGAATGGTCAGAAACCCTCCATAACATTAGGGTAAGTATCCTCAGCCATCTGTAAGCAGACAATTCCATAGACCCTCAGCTGCCTTTTTCTCTAATTTGCATTTCACCCTTGGCCCATCTCCTTATGTATTTTATACTAGGCTAGATGTTTTCTACAAGTTTTCATGCCATTTACTACTACTAACCATAAATGGAATAGATATACATTTTGGCTGGTAATGCAAGAGCACTGGAAGTTAAGGTGGGGAGAGTTTTATTATCTAGTCTACCAGGTTCTTAACATTGTCCTGCTTTGCAGTATATCCCTAAGTTTTACTTCAGAAGATTGGTAATGTTTGCTCTGTACATGGATTATGCTGCAGACAAGGCTGTTTTCTCTTTGGCAGATCCATGCAAAGTGTTGGCAGCCTTTAAAGCCAAAACACTGACAACAGCAATACTGAAATTGTGCCAGGGAATGTCTACTTACAGTTAATGTTGCGTCAAACTAAGATAGTAATTAATGATAAACAAGTGATGGGTTGCAGATCGGTAGCTCTTCAACTCTAGTATTAATTCCCAGAATATAATTTGAACTGACTGCTGAGCTCAGAGATGTGTGGTTTTTATCTGGACATCTTGAGACTCTCTTGATTAACCACCTTGGATAAGGAGTTGCCTGAAATTGATCAGATGTTACATTCACCTAGTAGCCAGTATATCCTAAGGTCCTAAGTATATCCTAGAACACATCTGTACTCTTAGGTCTTAAGAAAAGTAGTTGAGAGAAGATTCGAAAAGTTGATAAAAGCCCTCTCTACCTGAATTACCACTGAGGAGCCCTGGAATGAGAGCCACTGTTTTAGTGTGACAAGGACACTATGTGGTAGTAAATGATTGCCAATTGCTGGGCATGGAGGTGCCATGATTTGTAGTGTTTGCTGATTGCTGTGGTATAAATGCTCTTGCACAGCCGACTTCAAGCTACTAACATGAAGCCACTGGTAAGCTGGGAAGTGATGTACATAATCAGGTTTTTACAAGCTGGTACAAGCAGGCTCCAGCACATCACTGTAATAATATGCCTCTCAGCCTTGAGGACTGGCAAAGTCAGGAATATTGGCATTTGTAATCTATCTTCCCTACTAGACTTTAAATCCATAAGGAGCAGGAAACTCATCCATTGGTTTCAGCCTATATACCCAGGAGATAAATGTTCTTTAATGAGTAAATGTTAGGCCCTTCCCCCCATGAAGTATTTCATCATAATTGAAATACAGGCAGTCCTTATTATAAGGATAAAGAAAAGGGGAACAGAAAACAAATTCTAAGAATTGGAGAATGTCACTTTAAACTAGAAACAGTTACATTTAGCTAAACATAATGAGTGTAATGTGATAGAGCAGCGTGACTTTGGCTTGTCTAAATAAACACACTGTTGATTGGCAGGAAATGTGACTCATACTTTTGCTGCTGCTGAGGGTATAACCTGCAAGATGGGATGGTGTGTTTTGGGTTTGTTTTTTTTGTTTTGTTTTTTTTTTTAGGTTTCTGACCCTGTTTTGACCATAGTCCCTTGAACTTAAAGATAATTTGTCAAGCAATAAATTTATTATTTCAGCTGCATTTTTAAGTAAAGATGTTTGGATAGTAGAAATCGGTATTCTCCTTTCTTTCTGTGAAGCTTCTGAAAGTGTGTGTAAAATTGTGTGTTTCTGTATGTATGCATTTTTTTTTAAATTTATTTGTTTATTTATTTTTGGCTGTGTTGGGTCTTTGTTTCTGTGCGAGGGCTTTCTCCAATTGCGGCGAGCAGGGGCCACTCTTCATCGCGGTGCGCGGGCCTCTCACTGTCGTGGCCTCTCCCGTTGCGGAGCACAGGCTCCAGACGCGCAGGCTCAGTAGTTGTGGCTCACGGGCTTAGTTGCTCTGCGGCATGTGGGATCTTCCCAGACCAGGGCTTGAACCCGTGTCTCCTGCATTGGCAGGCAGACTCTCAACCACTGCGCCACCAGGGAATCCCATATGCATTTTTTAAGAGGGTTAATATGTGTAGAAAAGAGAAAATGAAGAATTGCTGCTCTAGACAAAATTGAGAATTATGGCCTCCATTCTATAGCATTAAGGAACACCATACTAATAATCCCTTATTCCAGGGCATTATTTTCAGCTCTCTCAGCACTGAAGTGTGCATCATTAATTCACTACACTTAGTGAGCACCCACTATATGTCAAGATATGTAAGACGCTGTAATGAAGAAGCTCCTATTCTATTTGGCGATACTAACGTTGAAATTTCAATGACGTTTTTCAGTGGAATAAGGCGAATGATGGAGGTTGCATAAACAACAATCCAGGCTGGAGGATGGTGTATAAAATATGTCCTAGTGGATGTAAAGGCGGGTGGAGATAAGTGAGAATCAGAACAGTCCTCTGAGATAAACATTCTGAACCTCACCTTACATGAAAGGAGAATGAAGAACTAAAAGTTAGGAGTTACACTCAAAGTCCCATAATCTGTGCCTGCTTTCTTTCAGAAAATGGCCCAGTCTTCTGTTTTGTTACCAAGACATTAAAATAGCATGGCTGCTCAGAAGACAAGGTAACCTTCTAATTCCAATCATTTGGGGAATTCCTGCTTGAGAAAACACAGAAGAGACATGCAGCTTCTGTGTCCTTGCCCCCTAAGGAAGAACAAGTGATAAGACATTGCTCACATCAGAGATGCCTTCTAAAAGACTTGGACTGCTTCAAATAACAGAAGGAAAGCAAATAACCAGTAAACATGTGGGGAAATATTTACACATTAGAAAAAAATAAGACACCTTTCACCATTCCCCCAAATTTGTAACAGTAAAGGTAAGCAGTAACACTCCTATGTTGCCAAGGAATGTGAAGAAATAGCTTTTAGACTATTTACTGATGTGACTGTAAATTGGTACAATCTTTTTGGAGGGCATTTTGGTAAAATGTATCAAAAGGCTTAAAAAATACCCTTTGTGCTGGTTACTTTACTCCTAGGAATTTATCTTTAAGAAATTATCAGAGATACATACAAATAATTATGTATAAAGAAGGATGTAGAACATAGTTTTAATAGCAAATATTCAAAACAATCTGAATATCCAACAACTGGAGGTAATCACGGTTAAGCTCTAATTAGATTGTGAAGCAGCCAACTGAACATCATGGTTTCACATAATATTTAATGTACTAAGGAAATTGTTGCTGTATAATATGAAATGGGGATATGTAAGCATTTTACAGTACTAATTTTGTTTTAAATATGTACAATGAATAGAAAGAAATATATATACTCTTTTGTTATTGTATTTGGGGGGAGGGACACTGGATAAATTTTTAATTTTCTTTATATTTTTCCTTATCTTCACATTTTTCTACAATGAATATAATCAAATAGTGAAGTTTTAAAAATAAAAATGGGCTTAGAAAGATCCAGTTCTTGAAAACACACTGTTTCTGGTAATGCAGCAAAAGTTAAAATGGCAATACTAAGAGGAGTTCTGTTTGAGTTAAATCTTTATTTTTGTTAAAAAAGATAATTAATGACTATAGTCAGAACAATACTTGGGTTTGCAACAATGTGAGAAAAGCTGGGTGTTTAATATGGAGCTAATCTTAAATTATTTAAGAGACTGTATACACACATTCTAGTGTGTCAGATATTCTTTAAATTGACATTTGACTTTTTGTTTCTACTCCTTTTTATGATCTGATGAATTATTTTACATGAGTTGGTGATTTTTGTTTTTTAATAAAGAAAATGGAAGCTTGCTTCTTACTGTTTTTTATTGTCAATTTTTTAGGAATGTGGTTTGTTTTCTTATCACAGGGAGATCATTCTTCCCTCAGAATTACTCCTTCTCACTATGGTCTGTTACTGGGTCCTTTAGTGATGTATCTCGTCTGTTTAAAGAGATTGTAGAATGAATGTGTTTGTGTCTAAGAAACTGTCTTCAAGATAATGAGCTGCTAATTGTAAACAATAAACTAGTTACCCTTCAGCATTAATACTAAGCTGTTTGGGTTACATGTGAGTATGGCTCTTGGATTCTCTGATGCAGTGGTTTCAACTCTGCATATGAGGGAGCCACAGAGGACCTGATGGGTCTGAACCTAAGGTTCTCTGGCTCTATACCCCATGATTGTTTTTACTACCCTGTAATATATGCTATGCCTTACTTTCCTTCATTTTTGGTAGGTGTCTGAGGATGTCAAGGCCAAAATGCAGGCATTTTTCTTGTTGCCTTCCCAAAGTACAGTGCTTCCCAAGTTAAAGAAGTTATTTTCTTGATCCAGTAGCCTTTTCTTGCAGCCTCATTTTTAGACTTCTCAAGTGGAGTACATGGTATTCTTGTTTTGTTACCCATCATTTACTCCTTAAACAAAGCCAATAATATAATTTTCCTTCTACCTCATTCTTGAGGACTTTGCTGACCATTTCTTCCCAGAACACTTCCCACTTCTATGATACTTCACTCCTTTTCTTAGCTACAAAAATAAGTGAACAGTGTGATCAGTTTTGAGCATTTTGAAGTTTCCCCAGTGGATTATGGGCATAATGGAAAAGTTCTAGCTTAGTGACAGCCCCTTGGAAGAGCGCTGAGTTACTAATTAGTACATCTGCATCTACTTAGAAATGTGTATTGGCATTGTGAGCTGCTTATTTTTGTTCTGCATTGTTGTTCATGATTTTGACAATTAGATAACCAGAATAGTTCATATTCAGTGTTAACCAAAAAGAGTGGAGAAGGCTGGAACAGCAGGCTTACATTTGAGACCTGAAAATACTTCGCCAATTAGCTTCAGTGCATCCTGGACTTGTTCATAATAGGCCAAAGCTTAAGAATGGCTAAAATTCTCAGTGGTGTGGGGGAGCGGGGGGGGGGGGTCTAAATAAAGTGCATTGATTCAAATAAATAACGTCTTTATGTGCCAGTATAAAACAATGTCAGTGATAAAAGTGGAAACCAGAGAAATATGTAAAGTAAAATAATGCAGTTTGTGTGGGTGTGTGGATAGCATATTTATGCTTTATGTCCACAGAGTTTCTGGAAAGAAGCTGAGTGATAACCTCTGAGGTACAAGCCAAGAGACCTGCTGTCTACCTCGTACCTTTCTGTACTCTTTGGACTTTTTCCCATAAGCATCTACTCTTGGTTTATTCATTTTGAGGAATGGAGAATAGGGGAGGCCTTGCTCTATAGCAGTTTATATAAAATAACCTCTTTAACCTGACATTGAATTCTGTGAGGTCATGTCCGGGACAGTGTGTCTACTTCTGGGCACAACACTTTCAGGGGAACTCTGACCACCTGAAAAGCACCGAAAGAAGCGTATGGGAACTGGGAAGACCATGCCATGTACGTAATGGTTAAAGGGACTGAATGTGTCTAACCGTTTAAGAGAAAATCTTATGTGAGCATTTCGAATATTTAAAGGGCTGTTCAGTTGTGGACTAACCTCTCTCACTACTGATAAGCCTCCATAAAAGCAGGGAACATCTTTTTTTACTTATTATGGGATCCTTTGTTCCTTGTACTTAGCACAAGATCAATGAATATCTGCGTTAAGTGAAAATCTGATCCTATTTTTCCTACATAAAATCTTCATCAGCTCTTCATACACCTCCTCCTCCGTCTTCACTTTCAGCAAGTGACTTCAGTTCCCTCTTCACTGACAAAACTGAAGCATCAGCAAACAACTTCCAGGCATACCCCCATTACCCTCCCCCAAGCTCTTTTCCCCTCTGTTGTCTTTTCTGACAATATACATATTAGCAGCACCTGGAGGGCTTCTTAAACCAGACTGCATGATCCCACCCTAGAGTTTCTTTTTTAGAAGTCATCAGTCTGGGACAGCATAATCTGGGGTTTGCAGCCATCTTGAAATTGTGCACACATTTCAGTACTGGTGTCTCAGTCCCCCTTTCTGTGTCTTTGCATCTTCCAGCCTCTGCTGAGCTTGTTGATTGCTGCTCCCAACATAACCCATTCCACTGGTGGACAGGGGATGGTTAGAAAGAATTCTTTTTCTTAAATTTTGAATTGAAGTTAATCTACCTGTAACTTTCATTTGTCCCTCTCTGGAACTACTAGGGAGCCATCTAATCTCTTCCACACAACACAATTCTAATATTGGATGGCAGCCTGTCCTTCCAAGAGATCTTTTGCCTGAACATCTTTAGTCCTTTTTCTTTTCCAGTGTTATTGAGATATAACTGACATTCAATACTGTAAGTTTAAGATAGCATAATGACATATGTATATATTGCAAACTGATTAGTTAACATCCATCACTTCATACAATTACAGAAAAAAAGTGTTTTTCCTTGTGACAGGAACTTTTAGGCTCTGCTCCCTTAGCATCTTTCAAATATACCATAAAGCATTATTAACTATAGTCATCATGTTGTACATTACATCCCCGGTACTAACTTATAACTGGAAGTTTGTACATTTAACCATCTCCACCTAATTCCCCTACCCTCCACCACCTGCCTCTGGCAACCACAAATCCGATATCTGTTTCTATGAGTTTAGTGTTCTGTTTTATTTTAGATTCCACATATAAATGAGATGAATAGTATTCGTATTTCTCTATCTGACTTATTTCACTTACCATAATGCCCTCAAGGTCCATCAGTGTTGTTACAAATGGCAGGATTTCCTTCTTTTTATGGCTATACCATATTCCACTGTTTATATACATACCACATTTTCTTTATTCATCCATCAATGGGTACATAGTTTGTTTCCATGTCTTGGCTGTTATGAATAATACTGCAATGAACATGGGGGTGCATAGTAATTTTAATTTTAATAGTAATAGTAATTACTATTATTATTTAATAGTAATTTTAATTTTTTTGAGAACCTCCATACTGTTTTCCATAGTGGCTATATACCAAATTACATTCCCACCAACCTTGCACAAAGGTTCTCTTCTCTCCACATCCTTGCCAGCATTTCTTATCTCTCTTTTTTTTTTTTTCTTTCTGATAGCCATTCTGACAAGCCTGATGTGTTATCTCATTGTGGTTTTGCACTGCCCTAATGTTGAGGACCTTTTCATGTACCTTTTGGTCATCTGAATATCTTGGGAAAACGTCTATTCAGGTCCGTTGCCAATTTTTCAGTTAGATGATTATTATTATTTGCTATTCAGTTGTGCAGGTTTTTATATATTTTGAATGTTAACCCCTTATCAGATACATGATTTGCAAATATTTTCTGCCGTTCTGTAAGCTACCGTTTTATTTTGTTGATTGTCTCTTTTGACTTTCAGAAGCTTTTAACTTGGATGTGGTCCCACTTGTTTATTGTTCATTTTGTTGCTTGTGTTTTAACTGTCATATTGAAAAAATCATTGCCAAGACCCATGTCAACAAGTGTCTTTCCTATGTTTTCTTCTAGGAGTTTTATGGTTTCAGGTCTTACATTTAGGTCTTTAATTCATTTCAATTTAATTTTTGTGAGTGGTGTAGGTATAAAATAGGGCTTCAGAGTTTCTGATTCAAGAGGTCTGGGATAGGGCCTAATAATTTACATTTCTAATAAGTTCCAGGTGACCACACTTTGAAAATTGCTATCATAGATGTTTTTCCCTGCTCATCCACTTACTGGATCTTGTAACTCTCACCTAGTCAAAGACATCACTCTGGCACTTGCCCCTTTCTCCGTAATCAAACTGTCCCTCATTACTGGATCACTGCATCTCAATGCACAAATATGCTGTTATTTCTCCTATTAAAAAAATACTTCTTGACCACAATTTTCTTTACTGTTTGTCTTAATGCTTTGACTTTCATTGAAATATAACCTCTTGAAGAGCTATCTATTTGCACTGCCTCCAATTCATCTTCATTCTTTTTTTTTTAATAAATTTATTTATTATTTATTTTTGGCCGCATTATGTCTTCGTTGCTGCGCACAGGCTTTCTCTAGTTGCGGCAAGCGGGGGCTAGTCTTCGTTGTGGTGCACTGGCTTCTCATTGCGGCGGCTTCTCTTGCTGCAGAGCATGGGCTCTAGGTGCACGGGCTTAGTTGATCCATGGCATGTGGGATCTTCCCAGACCAGGGATCGAACCCATGTCCCCTGCATTGGCAGGTGGATTTTAACCACTGCGCCACCAGGGAAGTCCCATCTTCATTGTTTCTTCAGCCCACTCCAAATCAAATTTTGCCAGCATCTCACTTCCAATACCACAAAAATTATTCTCAAGGTCACTTGTATTAAAGCTATTGGTCAATTCTCAGACTTCACCCTTTTCCTATCAGCAGCATTTGATAGTTTATCCCTTCCTGCTCTTTAATAAACTTTCTTCATGTGGCTTCCAAAGACACCACACTCCGTTTTTCTTCTACCTCAACAGCTGCTATTCAGTCTCCTTTGCTGGTTCCTCCTCTTCTCCCTAATCTCAATCTTTGGATTTTCTATCTTCACTCATTCCTTGGTGACCATTTCTCATCTTCCCCCCACATCTGCTCTCCCAGCACAGTTGTTGGCAGTTCCATTCATCCAGTTCCTCAGACCAAAAACATGGAGTCATCCTGGCCTCTTCAAAACCCACATTCACACCAGGAAAACTTTATTCACTCTACCATCAAAACATATCCAGAAACTGACTATTCCTCACAATATCTACTACTTTTACCCTGGTCTGAGCTGCTCTCATTTCTCACCTGAATACTGAAATAACCTTCTAACTAGTCTTCCAGCTTCTACTCTTTTCCATGGGAGCAGCACCTGTCCTTTCTCTCTCTGACTTCCTCTCTTACTAACACCCTCTAACTCACTCTGCTCCATACCACCAACCTTGCTTTTCCTACAACACACCAGGCCTCCTCCTTGAGTACTTGCTTGGTGTCCCTTCTTCCTGGAAAACTCTTGCCCCAGATAACCACATGGCTCACACTAGCACCTTCTTCAAATCTCTGTTCAAAATAAGCCTCAGTGGGTCAACCCCAACCATCCTACTTTAAAGGAAAGCAAGAATCCTCACTCTACACCCCCAGCACTCCTGAGGACAATTACCTGGCTCAACTTTTTTTTTTTTTTTCCCCATAGCTCTTAACGTTCCCAACATACTCTAGTATGTCATTTGTGTTTGCTTCTTTGTTGACCCTCCTGCTTTCTCTAAAATGTAAACTCTGCAGGAATTTTGTCATTCACTGATACACATCCCACATGGCCGGAACAGTGTCTGGCACGTAGTAGCCTTTCAGCCAATACTTTTTGAATGTACAGTTTCCCCTTCCTTATCACAAGCCCGGCATGTTCTAACATGTTATGGCTTACTCCAGCCTCTTCTCTCACTTCCCATATCTCATGGCACTCTAGATCAGAGCTATCCTATAGAAATGTAATGTGCACTGATATATAATTGTAAATCTTCTAGGAGTCACATATAAAAAGTAAAAAGAGATAACTGAGGAGCTGTTTGGCAGCAGCTGCTGCCTCCTGCCTTCCTTTGCCACCGCCACCCCACATCATAGCAGAAGAGACAGACCCTGGCACTGTAAGTGTGGACAGCCGGCCATCAGCCCCGGCAGCTAGTTCACTGCATCCAGCCCAACGATTCTGAAAACCATGCCTCACTGGAAAGAAAAATCCCTTCTGAGAGGAGACAAGAAGGTGGAGTAGAAGGAAGTGAGCTCACCTCTTCTTATGGAAACACCAAAATCACAACTAACTGCTGAACAACCACTGACCAAAAAAATGCTGGAACCCACCCAAAAAAATACTCTACATCCAAAGACAAAGAAGAAGCCACAACAAGATGGCAGACGGGGTGCAGCTGCGATAAAATCAAATCCCTACACACTGGGTGGGTGACCCACAAACTGGAAAATAATTATACCACAGAAGTTCTTCCACAGGAGTGAGAGTTCTGAGCCCCCACATCAGCCTCCCCAGCCTGGGGCTCTAGCAATGGGAGGAGGAGCCCCCAGAGAATCTGGCTTTGAAGGCCAGTGAGGTTTAATCACAGGATTCCACAGGACTGGGGGGAACAGAAACTCCACTCTTGTAGGGTGCACACACAGTCACGTGCACACCAGGACCAAGGGAAAAAAGCGGTAACCTCATAAGAGAATGGGCCAGACTTACCTGCTAGTATTAGGGGGTCTCCTGTGTAGGTGGAGGGCAGCGGTGGCTTGCTACAGGGACGAGGACACTGGCAGCAGTAGTTCTGGGGAGTACTCATTGGCGTGAGCCCTCTTGGAGGCCGCCATTTTCTCACCAAGACTGGGCCCCACCCAACAGCCTCTAGGCTCTAGTGCTGGGATGCCTCAGGCCAAAGAACCAACAGGATGGGAATACAGCCCAACCCATCAGCAGACAGGCTGCTTAAAGTCTTCCTGAGCACACATCTTCCTGCTAAACACACTCCCTGACACAGCCCTGCTCCACCCACCAGTGATCAGGAACCTGTGCCTCCCATTAGGAAGCCTGCACAAGCCTCAGACAGCCTCATCCACCAGGGAACAGCCAGCAAAAGAAAGAAGAACTACAACCCTGCAGCCTGTGGAACAGAATCTGCAATCACAGAAAGTTAGACAAAATGAGATGGCAGAGGAATATGTCCCAGATAAAGGAACAAGATAAAACCCCAAAAGGACAACTAAGTGAAATGGAGATAGGCAATCTACCTGAAAAAGAATTCCGAGTAATGATAGTAAAGATGATCCAGGATCTCGGAAATAGAATGGAGGCACAGATCGAGAAGATACAAGAAACGTTTAACAAAGACCCAGAAGAACTAAAGAAGAAACAAATAGAGATGAATAATACAACAACTGAAATGAAAACTACACTAGAAGGAATCAATAGAATAACTGAGACAGAAGAACGGATAAGTGATTTGGGAGACAAAGTGGTGTCTTTATTCTGCTGCGGAACAGAGTAAAGAAAAAAGAATGAAAAGAAATGAAAACAGTCTAAGAGGCCTCTGGGACAACAATAAATGCACCAACGTTTGCATTATAGGCGTCCCAGAAGGAGAACAGATAAAGGACCTGAGAAAATATTTGAAGAAACAGTAGCTGAAAACTTCCCCAACACAGGAAAGGAAACACTCACCCAGTTTAGGAAGTGCAGAGAGTCCCAGGCAGGAGAAACCAGGAAGGAACATGTCGAAACATGTGGTAATCAAATTGACCAAGATTAAAGACAAAAAAAATATTAAAATCAACAAATAACGTACAAGGGAACTCCCGTAAGGTTATTGGCTGATTTCTCAGCAGAAACTGCAGGCCAGAAGGGAATGGCACAATATATTTAAAGTGAAGAAAGCGAAGAAACTACAACCAAGAATACCCAGCAAGGCTCTCATTCAGATTCCACAGAAAAATCAAAAGCTTTACAGACAAGCAAAACCTAAGAGAATTCAGCATACCAGACCAGCTTTGCAATAAATGCTAAAGGGACTTCTCTAGGCAGAAAAGAAAAGGCCAAAACTAGAAACAAAATTATGAATGGAAAAGCTCACCAGTAATGGCAAACTTACAGTACAGACAGGAAATCATCTGCAGACAAATATGATATCAAAATCAGCAATTGTGAGGGGAGCACAAATGCAATAAACTGGAAATGCATTTGAAATTAAAACACCAGCAACTTAAGACAATCTTGTTCATATACAGACTGCTGTATCAAAACCTCATGGTAACTGCAAACCAAAAATCTACAGTAGATACACACACAGAAAAGAAAAAGGAATCCAAACACAACACTAAAGATAGTCAAATCATAAGAGAACAAAAGAGGATGGGAAGAAAAAAGACCTATAAAAACAAATCCAAAACAGTTAACAACATGAGAGTAAGAACACACATATCAATAGTTACATTAAATGTAAATGAATTAAATGCTCCAACCAAAGGACACAGACTGGCTGAATGGATACAAAAACAAGACCCATATATAGTCTGTCTAAAAGAGACCCACTTCAGATCTAGGGACACATACAGACTGAAAGTGAGGGGATGGAAAAAGTTATTCCATGCAAATGGAAATCAAAAGAAAGCTGGAATAGCAATACTCATATCAGACAAATAGACTTTAAAATACTGTTACAAGAGACTGTTACAAGAGACAAAGAAGGACACTACATAATGATCAAGGGATTAATCCAAGAAGAAGATACAACAATTGTAAACATATATGTACCCAACATAGGAGCACCTCAATATATAAGGCAAATACTAACAGCTAAAAAAGAAGAAATCGACAGTAACACAATAATAGTGGGGGACTTTTAACACCCCACTATTATCAGTGGACAAATATCCAGACAGAAAATCAATAAGGAAACACAGGCCTTAAATTACATATTAGACCAGATGGACTTAATTGATATTTATAGAGCTTTCCATCCAAAAGCAGCAGAATACACATTCTTCTCAAGTGCACATGGAATATTCTCCAGGATTGATCACATGCTGGGCCACGAAGTGAGCCTTGGTCAATTTAAGAAAACTGAAATCATATCAAGCATCTTTTCCAACCACAATGATATGAGGTTAGAAATCAACTACAAGAAAAAAACTGTAAAATACACAAAACACGTGGAGGCTAAACAATACGCTACTAAACAACCAATGGATCACTGAAGAAATCAAAGAGGAAATCAAAAAATACCTAGAGACAAATGAAAATGAAAGCACAACAATCCAAAACCTATGGGATGCAGCAAAAGCAGTTCTAAGAGGAAAGTTTACAGCAATATAATCTTACCTCAGGAAACAAGAAAAACCTAAAACAACCGAAACTTACACCTAAATCAACTAGAGAAAGAAGAACAAACAAAACCCAAAGTTAGCAGCAGGAAAAAAATCATAAAAATCAGCAGAAATAAATGAAATAGAGGCAAAGAAAACAATACAAAAGATGAACGAAACTAAAAGCTGGTTCTTTGAAAAGATAAACAAAATTGATAAACCTTTAGCCAGACTCATCAAGAAAAAGAGGGAGAGGGCTCAAATCAATAAAATTAGAACTGAAAAAGAAGTTACAACTGTCACCACAGAATACAAAGGACCATAAGAGACTACTACAAGCAACTAAATACCAATAAAATGAACCTAGAAGAAATGGACAAATTCTTAGACAAGTACAATCTCCTAACACTGAACCAGGAATAAATAGAAAATATGAACAGACCAATCACAAGTACTGACATTGAAACTGTGATTTTAAAATTCTCAATAAACAGAAGTCCAGGACCAGATGGCTTCATAGGCAAATTCTATCAAACATTTAGAGAAGAGTTAACACCTATATTTCTGAAACTCTTCCAAAAATTTGCAGAGGAAGGAACACTCCCAAACCCATTCTATGAGGGAACCATCACCCTGATAACAAAACCAGACAAGGATATCACAAAAAAAAGAAAATTACAGGCCAATATCACTGATGAAACACAGACACAAAAATCCTCAACAAAATGCTAGCAAACTGAATCCAACAATACATTAAAAGGATCACACACCATGATCAAGTAGGATTAAAATCAGGAACAAGACAAGGATGTCCACTCTTGCCACTTTTATTCAACATAGTTTGGAAGTCCTAGCCACGGCAATCAGAGAAGAAAAAGAAATAAAGGGAATCCACATTGGAAAAGAAGATGTAAAACTGTCACCGTTTGCAGATGACATGATACTATACATAGAAAATCCTAAAGATGCTACCAGAAAACTACTAGAGCTCATCAATGAACTTGGTAAAGCTGTAGGATACAAAATTAATACACAGAAATGTTGCATTTCTATACACTAACAACAAAAGATCAGAAAGGGAAATTAAAGAAACAATCCCATTTACCACTGAATCAAAAAGAATAAAACACCTAGGAATAAACCTACCTGAGGAGGTAAAAGACCTATACTCCAAAAACTATTACGATTCTGATGAAAGAAATCAAAGATGACACAAACAGATAGAAAAATATACCTTGTTTTTGGATTGGGAGAATCAATATTGTCTAAATGACTATACTACCCAAAGCAATCTACAGATTCAATGCAATCCCTATCAAATTACCAATGGCATTTTTCATAGAACTAGAACAAAAAATTTTTTAATTTGTACGGAGACACTCAAGACCCCAAAGAGCCAAAGCAATCTTGAGAAAGAAAAACAGACCTGGAGGAATCAGGCTTGCTGACTGCAAACTATACTACAAAGCTACAGTCATCAAAACAGTATGGTCCTGGCACAAAAACAGAAATATAGATCAATGGAACAGATAGAAAGCCCAGAAATAAACCCATGCACCTATGGTCAATTAATGTACAACAAAGGAGGTAAGTCTAAACAATGGAGAAAAGACAGTTTCTTCAATAAATGGTGCTGGGAAAACTGGACAGCTACATGTACAAAAATGAAATTTGAACATTCTTTAACACCATACCTAAAAATAAACTCAAAATGGATTAAAGACCTAAGTGTTAGACCTGATACTCTAAAACCCTTCGAGGAAAACGTAGGCAGAACACTCTTTGACATAAATCACAGCAATATCTTTTTTGATCCGTCTACTGGAGTAATAGAAATAAAAACAAAAATAAACAAATGGGACCTAATTAAACTCAAAAGCTTTTGCACAGCAAAGGAAACCATAAACAAAATGAAAAGACAACCCACAGAATGGGAGAAAATATTTACAAACAGTGCCACCAACAGGGGATTAATCTCCAAAATTTACAAACAACTCATCGGGCCCAATATCAAAAAAATGAACCATGCAATCAAAAAATGGGCAGAAGACCTAAATAGACATTTCTCCAAAGAAGACATAAAGATGGCCAAGAGGCACATGAAAAGCTGCTCAACATCACTAATTATTAGAGAAATGCAAATCAAAACTACAATGAGATGTCACCTCACACCAGTCAGAATGGCCATCATCATAAAGTCTAGAAACAACAAATGCTGGAGAGGGTGTGGAGAAAGGGAACCCCTCCTACACTGTTGGTGGGAAAGTAAATTGGTACAGCCACTATGAAGAACAGTATGGAGGCTCCTTAAGAAACTAAAAATAGAGCTACCATATGATACAGCAATCACACTCCTGGGCATATATCCAGAGAAAAATACGGTTTGAAAGGATACATGCACCCCAGTGTTCACTGCAGCACTGTTTACAACAGCCAAGACATGGAAGCAACCTAAATGTCCATTGACAGATGAATGGATAAGGAAGAAGTGGTACATATATACAATGTATTATTACTCGGCCATTAAAAAGAAGGAAATAATGCCATTTGCAGCAACATGGATGCACGTGGAGACTATCATATTAAGTGAGAAAGACAAATAGTATATGATATCGCTTATATGCAGAATCTAAATAAAAATGACACAAATGAACTTATTACAAAACTGAAACAGACTCACAGGCTTAGTGATAGAACTTATGGTTACTGGGGTGGGGAGGGTGTGGAGGGAGGGATAGATTGGGAGTTTGGGATTGACATGTACACACTGCTATATTTAAAATAGATAACCAACAAGGACCTACTGTATAGTACAGGGAACTCTGCTCAATACTCTGTAATAACCTAAATGGGAGAATTTGAAAAAGAATAGATACCCGTATATGTATAACAATCACTTTGCTCTACACAAACTAACACAACATTGTTAATCAACTATACTCCAATATAAAATAAAATTTTTTTAAAAAGTAAAAAGAAACAGGTGAAATTAACTTACTTAACCTAATATATCCAAAATATTATGTCAACATATAATTAATATTAAAAAGTTATGATATTTTACACATTCTTTTACAAATACTAAACCTTTGGAATCTGGTTGTATTTTATACCAATTTTACACCTCAACTTGGATTCTAAACTGTCATCAGAAATATTTGATCTGTATTTAAATTTAATAAAATTTACTTTCAGAAAGTAGGTTCACATGTTGTTAGTTGTTCCAAGTATACTGAAGCAGATGTTAATTTTTAAGCTTAAGTTAATTAAAATTAAATAAAACTAAAATTCAGTGTCTCAGTCGCATATGCTATATTTCAAGTGTTCAACAGCTGCATGTGACAAAGGGCTACCATAGTGGACAGAGCAGTCTTCGGCTTGCAGCTCCAAGCAGTCTGGGCCCCCTCTTGCCTCTGGCCCTTTTTAACTGCAGTCTCTCCACCTGGAAGAGGGTCCTCTTTGCTCCATCACCACCCCTCTTCATTTGGCTCATTTGCTGTCTCTCCTCTGTGTTCCACAAACACCCTGTTCTATTACAGTACGTTGTCACACAGTTAATATGGATTGGCCACAAAGTTCATTCGGGTTTTTCCTTAACATCTGATGGAAAAGCCCAAACGAACTTTGTGGCCAACCCAATATAACTGTCTGATTCATTGTCTATTTAGCATAGCGACTTACACATGAGAGTTACTATGTATAATTGTTAAATAAATGTATAAGCCCATGACATTTCTGCCTACTGAAATTTCAGTCATCCTTTCATTTCTAGTTCAAATCACTTTTCCCTAGGAACCCTAGGCAGACCAGCCCACAGTAAACAGTCTCTCCTTTGTACTCCCAAACTACTTGAAGTCCATATTACTCACAGACCATTTATTAGAATGATTTTACTTATGTACAAATTCTACTCCCCCAACTAGATAATGAACACTGGAAGAGCAGGAATCCTGGAAAAGAATATTACCTACATATTAGGTGTTCAAAAAATTATTAAATGTATTGCCTGGTTTGAATCTTGTGTCTGGTAATTGCATTTTCCTGGATAATCCAATGTAACTTTTTTTTCTTGTTTTAACTATGATGTTAAAACCTACTTTCTTTCAGGGACTTCCCTGGTGGTCCAGTGGCTAAGACTCTGCGTTCCCAATGCAGGGGGCCTGGGTTCAACCTCTGGTCAGGTAACTAGATCCCACATGCTGCAACTAAGAGTTTGCATGCTGCAACTAAAAGATCTCACATGCCGCAATGAAGATCGCAGATCCCGAGAGCCACAACTAAGACCTGACGCAGCCAAATTAATTAATTAATTAAAAAAAAAAAAAAACCTACTTTCTTTCAATCTTTTGACTGGATTTTAAAAGCAATATTTCATAAAGAAAAACTACTTTCTGAATGACTCCATCTATCTTCATGTATTTGTAGTAAATCATTCATGAAAATGTCACTTGTCTCCCAAACTTCTTCATTTATCTGGAATTGGTCAGATCTGATTCGTTGTCTAGTCTATCAGTACAGGGTATGTGTCCATCTCTCTGAAGATAAAAGTAATCAATCATTCATCAAAATGTTGTTATATACCAACCTTGTTCATTTCATTTATCAGTGATAAGCTAGATCCTAAATAATTAAGAACAAAGCTTATTTCTCCCTTTTGCAAAAAGGTATCCTTCAATCGTCAGGCTAAAGGGGAAAAGAGCAAACCAGACTGTAAAACTGCTGCCAAATGTGTTCTATGTGATTTACTGCAAGCATTAAAAATCTCTTCTGTTTCTCTACCAGATTGGAGGAGAGAAGAAAGATGAGTGGGTTCAGTTATCATAAATAAATCAGAGCTTCTCAGCGTCTCACATGTTTTATCAACATAGTCCTAATTAAGAACCCCCCAGGCAAAGCGGGACCTGCCTGTGGGTAGATATGAGCCTGGAGACCCACTCCCTGTAATTGTTCCATTGATGATAACAATCATGGTGTTCTGGCATGACAGAAGCCAAAAGTCCACATTTTCCAGGAGAATGAATGAATGTACGTATCTTATTTTGGTGCCTTAATTAGTATTAATAGAGCCCTTTTTCCCATTCTCTCCTATTTTCCCAACTAATGCCCCCTTGTTATCTTAGCAGAGGTGGGGATTAATCAGGGTATAATATAGTTGAAAAACAATTAGGGTGGAGGGAATTAGGAATTCTGGGTATTGAATTTTGAGTTGGCAAAAAAATTATATAACATTCTGTTGCCCTGACAATTATTTACATCTTTCAGGGGTTGTTCATCTTGTCATGTAATTTGTCTTCCCAAGGACATTGTAGGTTTCTATAAATTGTGGAGTGATTTAGGTGCCACTCCCAAAAGCCTGGCACATGCCTTACACTTAATGAGCAACCGATAAATTGTTATTGGTTTTACCTCAGTCAGTAGTTTAAACTGAACAGACATGGAAATTGAACAACTAATCATATCAATAAGATCCTGAAAAAATGGTTTTTGAAAAAGAACAAACACTGAAACATATAAGTGTTTCAGAATTCAGCATGTAACTGAAAAAAAGATATGCTTGATTTCACAGGTATTTTGTTGCAGAGCACATTTCTTCACAATAAAAAAAAAAGCATTCGAATGCTTTCATATAAGGGAAAATGAACAGGAAATTGTCAGTGTTTTCAAACCATGCCCTCAGTTTCACAGATGATCCAAACTTAAAAAGTCTACACATCAGAAAGTGATGATGCACTCGTTAACTACTCTTTTTGGCCTCACTTTACAAATTCCCTCCTTGTAAGAATCAAAATTACAAAGCCAAAGTAGTAAGTAATAGGAAAGTCAATTCCAAATATATGCAAAAATACAAAAAACAGTAATTAACCGTATCCATCACCCATCTTCAAGAATTATCATCTCATAGACAATTTGTTTATTCTACACTCCTACCCACTATTCTCCTCCCATGTTCTTTTGAAGCATTTCACATATATAATTTCATCCCTGAATATTTCACTGTTACTTCTAAAGGATAAATATTTTGAAGATAGCCACAACACCACTAGTACACATTAAAATGAATAAAAATTCCTTAATGTCAACTATGCACAGAATACTCAAAAGTTCAAATGTTTCATAAATGCCATTTTTTTACACATTGTTTATTTGAATCAGGAGGCAGTTAAAGTCCACACATTGCAATCAGTTGATATGTAGTTTATGTTTCTTTTAATCTCTGTGTTCACTCTCCCTCTCTTCCTGGTCCTTTCACTCTTCCTTTCTCCCCTCTCCCAATCTTTCATATGCACTCTTTCTCCTTACAGTTTATTTGAAGAAACCCAGTTGTTTGTCCTTGAGAGATTTATATAATCCAGATTTTTGTAACTGCATCCCCATAGCATAATTTAATATAATCCTCTATCCTCTGTACTTCCTCTAAATTGCTACGTTGAATCTAGACAGATTTTTTTTCAAAGCTATTTCAGAGGAGGTGGCGTGCTTTTCCATCAAGGGCCACATAACGTCTCATCTGTCTTGGATTTAGCACCCTCAGCTTTTAATGCCTCTATCCATCAATTTAATATGAGTTTCTAAAAAAATGATATTCTAATTCAAAGTTACCTCCATTTAAATACATGAAAAGTCAGATGACAGCCTCCTTATTTTAAGACTAAAAACATCTTAATTTACACAGAAAGAGCATTTCATAAAATTTAACAGTCATTCATGCCAAACAAGCTTAGTAAGCAAGAAATCAAAATTCCTTAGAATTTAAGAATGGGTCAGATATACACTATAAAATATGCATTGGATAAATGATTAAGAACAAAGCCATAGGAAAAGAAAACAAGAAAAAAATGACTACCTTAACATACTAGGCAGATTTAATTAAAAAATACTAAATAGTACTGAAGGAAATTTGAAATATAATCAATAAAGTTAGAAACTCAAAAGAGAGTTATATAGACAGAGTTTTAGAGATAATTCGTGAGCTGGATTATGAACTAAAGGGGAAACCCAGGATGTACGGAGAAAGAGATGGAAAATATGACAGCGTGAAACATAAAGTGTAGCAGAAATTCTAACAAAGATCTTATTAAAGAGAATTCGTTTTCCAGAAAGAGGAAATAAAGAGAGTGGGTGGTGTGACTCTGATCTCCAGCTTTACAGCATGAGGAACTCTGTGGATTCACTCACCAGTGAAACTAGTGAAAATTATTTTAAAACAACCAGTTAAAATCTCTGGACATGGTTGAAGGACATATACAGCAAATAGAGAAACACACATTCAAGAAAATTTTCTACAATTTAAGAATATTGAGAGTCTGTGGTATTTGAACTGAGATCTGCTTCCTCCTTCCTCCCTCCTGACTCAGCAAGATGGAAACTTTACTCCAGACTGGGTACAGCCAAGAACACAGGGATCCAGCTCCCAGTTTGAGGGCTACAATCCCAGCACAGGCAGTATGTTAGTATTTCTTATCCTACCCCCACCTATCTGTTACTGAGGCTAAGTTACGGGCAAGTGTAGGTGAGAGGTGGCTCTCTCTTCTTCTGCCCAGCCCCCAAGAAGGCTGTACCCTGGGTGTGGTGCTGATGAGAATATTGAGCCCCAGTCATCTTTCTCCTGGTTTGTAAGGCAGTGATTCTGTGCTACAAGAGTCAAACAAAAAGAGCTGAAGGTATTGTCCCCTCCCTACCACCACTGAGCACTCAGCTCCTAAATTGGGAGTGTCACTGACAGAGAAGCTTGCCATTGTCCCCTCTTCCAGCTCCATAGCCGTAATTCAGAGATTTTGCCTTGAGGGAGAGCAGGTCATAAACCAGGGAGCTATTCTCTTCCAAAAGGAACTGACTTCATTTGCAACAGAGTGTGGAGAAGTCCAAGCCTACTTGTGCTCTCAAATTTAGTAGAGGTTGTGGTAAGGGCAATTGGGGTATTGGTAGAATCATTGGACATATAAGCTAAACTGTAAGCTGGCTAGTTTGTGTGACAGAATCTGGGAAGGACACAGCTGGGCGGAGACTGCCTGAAGTCAGAAAAAAATCTCAACAGACTTCCAGAACTATCCCTTCAAAGGATTCTGAATTTCACTGGTTCAGCTGGTGAGCAATTTATGCACCAGGGCATTGTTGAAAGTAATTAAACAATCACCTAGCAATTAGTAGAGTTCAACATCTGGTTAAGGTCAGGGACAGAGTCAGCCAAAGAGAACCCCAAAAGAACCACTGTTAACCCAGGGTGACTGTAGACATAACCCAAGAATATGCTCCCTGAGGAGCAATATCAGAACTTACCAGTGCAAGAGAGAAATAGACTCTACTAAAAGAGTACAGCCAGTTACTTGACCAATAAACTAGCAAATAACAATAACAAGCACCAGAGGGAGGCACCAGTACCCAAAGTTGCTACAATATATTATCTAAAATATCTAATTTCCAACAAAAATTAGTCATGCAAGGAAACGGGAGAGTATAACCCATACACTGGGGAAAAAATCAGGCAACAGAAACTGCCTGTGAGAGCAACTAGATATCAAATTTAACAAAATCTTCAAAGCAGCCATTATAAATATGTTCAAAGAACTAAAGGAAACCATGATTAAAGAGCAAAAAAGGCATTATGAAATGTGGCAGCAAGTAGAGACCATCAATAAAGAGACAGGAATTATAAAAAAGAACAGAATGGAAATTCTAGAGTTGAAAATTACAATAACTGAAGTGAAAAATTCACTAAAAGGGCCAATAGGAGATTTGAATTAGCAGAAGTAATAATAAGCAGATCTAAAGTAAGAGCAAAAAAGATTATGCAACCTGAAGAATAGAAAAAAGAATGAAGAAAAATGAACAAAACTTCAAAGAAATGTGGGACACTATTAAGTGCCTCAATATTTGAAGAAATAATGGCTGACAACTTCTCAAATCTATTGAAAAATAATAATCTACACATCCAGGAAGCTCAACCAACTCCAGGTAGGAAAACACAAAGAGATCCACAAACTGAAACATCATAGTAAAAATAGTGAAAGCCAAAGATAAGCAGAAAATCTTTACAGAAGAAAAAAAAATGACTTATCACTACAAGGGAATCCCAATAGGATTAAAATCTGACTTCTCAGCAGAAACAATGGAGGCCAGAAGGCAGTGGAATAATATATTCAAAGTGTTCAAAGAAACTATTAACTAAGAATGCTGTATTCAGCAAATCTATCTTTAAAAAATAAAAGCAAATTAAAGATACTCCCAGATAAATAAAAACAGAGAACCTGTTACTAGCAGCAGACCCTCCTTACAAGAAATTTTAAAGGAAATTAATCAGACTGAAAGTAAGTGACCCCAAATGGTCATAATTCAATTCTTATGAAAAAGCAAAGAGCACCAGTAAAGGTAATTATGAAATTATAAAAACAGCATAAATGCATATTTTACTCCTTTCTTCTCCTACCCAATTTAAAAAGCAATTGTATAAAACATTATGTATATAATGTATTCTTGGGCCTATAACATATAAAATTGTAATATATTTGCTGATAACAGCACAAAGGAAGTACATGGTAGCAAAGCTGTATTGGGCTAAATAAGGAAATAACTCCAGATGATACCCTGAATCTGCAAGAATAAATGAAAAGAACCAGAAATGATAAATAAAAAGGTTAATATAACAAAAATTATAAATATATACTTTCTCTCCTTCTCTCAGCTAGTCTAAAAGACATAAAATTATATAAAGTAATAATTATAATGATGTATTATTGGGTTTGTAACATTTATAGATGTAATATGTATAGCAATATTAACAGAAAACATAGGAAAGGGAATAGAGCTAGGTAAGAGTAACTTTTCTAAATCTCACCAGAATTAAGTTAATATAAATGTGAAGTGGATTCTGATAAGTTAAGATGTATATTGTAAGCCGTAGAGCAACCATTAAGAAAGTTACTTTAAAAACATATAGTGCAAAAACAATGGGTTTTGAAATTAAAATGCTAGATTAGATAATATTAATTCAATGTAAAAGAAAGCAGTAAAGGAGGAACAGAAGAACAAAAAAGACACAAGACACATAGAAAACACAAAGTAAAATGGCAAATATAAATCCAAGTACAGGCATACCTAGAAGATATTGCAGGTTTGGTTCTAGACCACCATAATAAAACAAACATCACAACAAAGCAAGTCACAAGGATTTTTTGGTTTCCCATTGTATATAAAAGTTATATTTACACTATAATGTACTCTATTAAGTGTGCAATAGCATTATGTCTGAAAAAACAATGCACAACCTTAATCTTAAAATAATTTATTGCACACAACATTGTAAGTCAACTATACTCCAATAAATTTTTAAAAAATAAGTAGGGACTTCCCTGGTGGCACAGTGGATAAGACTCCGCGCTCCCAATGCAAGGGGCCCAGGTTTGATCCCTGGTCAGGGAACTAGATCCCACACGCATGCTGCAACTAACAGTTCACATGCCGCCAACTAAGGAGCTGGTGAGTTGCAACTAAGGAGCTGGCAAGCTGCAACTAAGGAGCCTGCCTGCCGCAACTAAGACCCCACACAACCAAATAAGTAAATACATAAATAAATAATAAAGCAAATGTGTGTTTTCTTAATAAATAAATAAATAAAAATAAAAATACTTTGTTGCTAAAAAATGCTAACCATCACCTGAGCCTTCAGCAAGTTGTAGTAACATCAAAGGTCACTCACCATAGCTCACCATAAGAAATATAATAATAATGAAAAAGTTAGAAATATTACAAAAATAACCAAAATGTGACACAGAGACATGAAGTGAGCAAATGCTGTTGGAAAAATGGCGCCAAGAGATTTGCTCAACGCCACAAACCTTCCTTTGTAAAAAAACACAATATCTGCAAAGTGCAATAAAGTGAAGCACAATAAAACCAATTATGCCTATATCAATAATCACATTAAATGTAACTACATTAAACAATTCAAAGGCAGACATAGTCAGACTGGATTAAAAACAACAAGATCCAACTACATGCTATCTACAGAAGAGACATATTAGATTCAAAATACAAATAGATTCTAAGTAAAGGGATGGAAAAAGATATATTATGCAAACAGTAACCACAAGAAACCTGGAGTGGCTATACTAATGTCAGAAAAAATACACATTAAAAAAATGCTGCCAGACATAGAGTGACATTTTATAATGATTAAAGAGTCAATCCATGAGGAAGACATAACAATTATAAGCAAATGTGCACCTAATAGAACATAAAAACATATGAAGCAAAACTGAAAAATAAAGGGAGAAATAGATAAGTCAATAATAATTGTTTGGGACTTCCCTGGTGGTCCAGGGGTTAAAAATCCACCTCCCAATGCAGGGGACGTAGGCTCGATCCCTGGTGGGGGAGCTAAGATCCCAAATGCTGCGGGGCAACTAAACCAGTGCACCGCAACTACTGAGCACACGGGCCACAACTAGAGAGCCTGTGTGCCGCAACTACAGAGCCCACGCACTGCAGCGAGGATCCCGCGCACCACAGTGGAGGATCCCACATGCCACAACAAAGATCCGCATACAACAACTAAGACCTGACACAGCCAAAATTAAAAAATAAATAAATATTTTTTAAAAAGCAACAATAGTTTAAGATTTCACCACTATACTTTCAATAAAAGATAGGACAATGAGCTAGAAGATCAACAAGGAAATAGAAGATTTGGACAACACTGTAAACCAACCATTTATAGAACATTCATACAACACTCCACAAAACAGGAACAGAATATACATTCTTTCCAAGTGTACATGGGACATTCTCTAGGACAGACCATAGACCATAAAACAAACCTCAATGAATTTAAAGTGCAGAAGACAGAAATAATTAAAAGATTGTCTTAATGAAGAATACAGGACACAAATAATTAAAAGATTAAAAGGATAGACATGATACTAAAATATGCTTTCCAACACTAGAAATCAATAGCAATAAAAACTGGAAAATTCAGAAACATATGGGAATTAAACAATATACTCCTAAATAATCAATGCATCAAAGAAGAAATCAAAAAGGAACTCTAAAAGTACTCTGAAATGAATAAAAATGAAGACACATACCAAAACTTAAGGGATGCAGCAACAGCAGTGCTCATAAAGACATTTATAGCTGTAAATACTTATTTTGTGAAAAAAATAACATTTCAAATCAATAACCTAACCTTCTACTTTAAGATACTGGAAAAAGAAGAGCGAAATAAACCTAAAGCAAGAAGAAAAGAAATAGCAGCTTAGAGTGGAAATTAATGAAATAGAGGATAGAAAAATAATAAAGAAAATCACTTAGAAGGCTGATTCTCTAAAAAAATTGACAAAACTTTAGCTTCATTAATCAACACAAAAGAGATGAGTCTCAAATTACTAGAATTAGAAATGAAATGAAAGAAGGGACACGCCTAATGATCTTACAGAAATAATAAGGACTGTTAAAAAAACACTAAAAACAACAGTATGCTAACAAATTTGATAACCTAGTTAAAACAGGCGAAGTACTAGAAACATACAAACTACTAAAATGAACTCAAAAAGAAAAAGACAATCTGAATACACCTATAACAAATGAGGATATTAAATTACAAATCAAAACACTACCCAAAATGATCATTTCAACAGATGCAGAAGAAGCTTTGAAAATATTCAATAACATTTTATGATAAAATTCTCAACTAATTAGGAATAGACAGAAAATACATTAACATAATAAAGACCATATACAAAAAGCCCACATTTAACATCATACTGAACAGTGAAAACCGGACAGCTTTCCCTGAAACTAAAAGATCAGGAAAAAGGCAAGATACCCATTTTTCTTACTTCTATACAACATTGTACTATGAGTCCTAGCCACAGCAATTACACAAATAGAGAGACAGAGAGAGAAAGGGAGGGCATCCAAATTGGACAGAAAGAGGCAAAATTATTTCTGTTTGCAGATGAGACTATCTGATATGTAGAAAACCTTAGACTAAAAAATACACACACAAACACACACACACACACACAAAACCAAAAAGAAAAAAAAATCTGCTAGAATAAATTAATTCAGAAAAGTTGGAGATTGGTTCAAGATGGTGGAGTAGAAGGATAAGCGCTCACTCCCTCTTGCGCGAGGACCGGAATCACAACTAACTGCTGAACAGCCATCGACAGGAAGACACTGGAACTCACCAAAAAAGATACCCCACATCCAAGGACAAAGGAGAAGCCACAATGAAATGGTAGGAGGGGCAAAAACACAATAAAATCAAATCCCATAATTGCTAGGTGGGTGACTCACAAACTGGAGAACACTTATACCACAGAAGTCCACCCACTGGAGTGAAGGTTCTGAGCCCCACGTCAGGCTTCCCAACCTGGGGATCTGGCAACAGGAGGAGGAAGTCCCAGAGAATCAGACTTTGAAGGCTAGCAGGATTTGATTGCAGGACTTTGACAGGACTGGGGGAAACAGAGACTCCACTCTTGGTGGGCACACACAAAGTAGTGTGCGCATCAGGACCCAGGGGAAGGAGCAGTGACCCCACAGGAGACTGAACCAGACCTACCTGCTAGCGTTGGAAGGTCTCCTGCAGGGGCGAGGGATGGCTGTGGCTCAATGTGGGGACAAGGACACTGGCAGCAGAAGTTCTGGGAAGTACTCTTTGGCATGACCCCTCCCGGAGTCTGACATTAGCACCACCAAAGAGCAGGGTAGGCTCCAGAGCTGGGTCGCCTCAGGCCAAACAACCAACAGGGAGAGAACTCAGCCCCACCCATCAGCAGACAAGCAGATTAAAGTTTTACTGAGCTCTGTCCACCAGAGCAACAGCCAGCTCTACCCACCACCAGTCCCTCCCATCAGGAAACTTGCACAAGCCTCTTAGACAGCCTCATCCACCAGAGGGCAGACAGCAGAAGCAAGAAGAACTACAATCCTGCAGGCTGTGGAAGGAAAACCACATTCACAGAAACACAGACAAAATGAAAAGGCAAAGGACTATGTACCAGATGAAGGAACAAGATAAAACCCCAGAAAAACAACTAAATGAAGTGAAGATAGGCAACCTTCCAGAAAAAGAATTCAGAATAATGATAGTGAAGATGATCCAGGACCTCGGGAAAAGAATGGAGGCCAAGATCGAGAAGATGCAAGAAATGTTTATTAAGGATCTAGAAGAATTAAAGAACAAACAAACAGATATGAACAATACAATAACTGAAATAAAAAATACACTAGAAGGAACCAATAGCAGAATAACTGAGGCAGAAGAATGGATAAGTGACCTGGAAGACAGAATGGTGGAATTCACTGCCATGGAACAGAATAAACAAAAGAGAATAAAAAGAAATGAAGACAGCCTAAGAGACCTCTGGGACAACATTAAACACACCAATATTCGCATTATTGGGGACCCAGAAGGAGAAGAGAGAGAGAAAGGACCCAAGAAAATATTTGAAGAGATTATAGTCAAAAACTTTGGGAAAAGTTTTATTTCCTTTGGGAAAGGAAATAGCCACCCAAGTCCAGGAAGCGCAGAGAGTCCCACAAAGGATAAAGGCAAGGAGAAACATGCCAAGACACATAGTAATCAAATTGACAAAAATTAAATACAAAGAAAAAAAAATTAAAAGCAACAAAGGAAAAATGACAAATAACATACAAGGGAACTCCCATAAGGTTAACAGCTGATTTCTCAGCGGAAACTCTACAAGCCAGAAGGGAGTGGCACAATATATTTAAACTGATGAAAGGGAAGAAGCTACAACCAAGATTATTCTACCCAGCAAGGATCTCATTCCAATTCAACAAGAGAAATCAGAAGCTTTACAGACAAGGAAAAGCTAAGAGAATTCAGCACCACCAAACCAGCTCTACAGTAAATGGTAAAGGAAATTCTCTAAGGTGGAAACACAAGAGAAGAAAAGGACCTACAAAAACAAACCCAAAATAATTAAGAAAATGGTAATAGGAACATACATATCTATAATCACCTTAAATGTGAATGGATTAAATGCTCCAACCGAAAGACAAAGACTGGCTGCATGGATATAAAAACAAGACCCGTATATATATATGCTGTCTACAAGAGACACACTTCAGACCTAGGGACACATACAGACTGAAAGTGAGGGGATGGAAAAAAGAGATTCCATGCAAATGGAAATCAAAAGAAAGCTGGAGTAGCAATACTCATATCAGATAAAATAGACTTTAAAATAAGGACTGTTAGAAGAGACAAGGAAGGACACTATATAATGATCAAGGGATCAATCCAAGAAGATATAACAATTATAAATATATATGCACCCAATATAGGAGCACCTCAATACATAAGGCAACTGCTAACAGCTATAAAAGAGGAAATTGAAAGTAACACAATAGTGGGGGACATTAACACCTCACTTACACCAATGGACAGATCATCCAGAAAGAAATTAATAAGGAAAAACAAGCTTTAAATGACACAGTAGACCAGATAGATTTAATTGATATATATAGGATAGTCCATCCGAAAAGAGCAGATTACACTTTCTTCTCAAGTGCACACAGAACATTCTCTAGGACAGATCACATCTTGGGTCACAAATCACGCCTCAGTAAATTTAAGAAAATTGAAATCATATCAAGTATCTTTTCCGACCACAACGCTATGAGATTAGAAATCAATTACAGGGAGAAAACGTAAAAAACACAAACACATGGAGGCTAAAAAATACATTACTAAATAACCAAGAGATCACTGAAGAAAACAAAGTGGAAATCAAAAATTATCTAGAGGCAAATGACAATGAAAACACAACAATCCAAAACCTATGGGATGCAGCATAAGCAGTTCTAAGAGGGAAGGTTATAGCAATACAATCCTAGCACAAAAAAAGAAGAAAAATCTCAAATAAACAATCTAACCTTACACCTAAAGGAACTACAGAAATAAGAACAAACAAAACCCAAAGTTAGTAGAAGGAAAGAAATCATAAAGATCAGAGCAGAAGTAAATGAAATGGAAACAAAGAAAACAATAGCAAAGATCAATAAAACTAAAAGCTGGTTCTTTGAGAAGATAAACAAAATTGATAAACCTTTAGCCAGACTCATCAAGAAAAAGAGGGAGAGGACTCAAATCAATAAAATTAGAAATGAAAAAGGAGAAGTTACAACAGACACCACAGAAATATAAAGCACCATAAAAGACTCCTACAAGCAACTCTATGCCAAAAAAATGGAAAACCTGCAAGAAATGGACAAATTCTTAGAAAGGTATAACCTTCCAAGACTGAACCAGGAAGAAACAGAAAATATGAACAGACCAATCACAAGTAATGAAATTGAAACTGTGATTAAAAATCTTCCAACAAACAGAAGTCCAGGACCAGATGGCTTCACAGGTGAATTCTATCAAACATTTAGAGAAGAGCTAACACCCATCCTTCTTAAACTCTCCCAAAAAACTGCAGAGGAAGGAACACTCCCGAACTCATTTTATGAGGCCACCATCACCCTGATACCAAAACCAGACAAAGACACTACAAAAAAAGAAAATTACAGACCAATATCATGATGAATATAGATGCAAAAATCCTCAACAAAATACTAGCAAACAGACTCCAACAACACATTAAAAGGATCAAACACCATGATCAAGTGGGATTTATCCCAGGGATGCAAGGATTCTTCAACATACACAAATCAATCAATGTGATACACCATATTAACAAATTGATGAATAAAAACCATATGATCATCTCAACAGATGCAGAAAAAGCTTTTGACAAAATTCAACACCCATTTAAGATAAAAACTCTCCAGAAAGTGGGCACAGAGGGAACCTACCTCAACATAATAAAAGCGATATATGACAAACCCACAGCAAACATCATTCTCAATGGTGAAAAACCGTAAGCATTTCCTCTAAGATCAGGAACAAGACAAGGATGTCCACTCTCACCTCTATTATTCAACATAGTTTTGGAAGTCCTAGCCATGGCAATCAGAGAAGGGAAAGAAATAAAAGGAATACAAATTGGAAAAGAAGAAGTAAAGCTGTCACTCTTTGCAGATGACATGATACTATATATAGATAATCTTAAAGATGCCACCAGAAAACTAGAGCTAATCAATGAATTTGGTAAAGTTACAGAATACAAAATTAATGCACAGAAATTTCCTTTATTCCTATACACTAAGAACGAAAGATCAGAAAGAGAAATTAAGGAAACAATCCCATTCACCATTGCAACAAAAAGAATAAAACACCTAGGAATAAACCTACCTAAGGAAGTAAAAGACCTGTACTCAGAAAACTACAAGACACTGATGAAAGAAATCAAAGATGACACAAACAGATGGAGAGATATACTGTGTTCTTGGATTGGAAAAATCAATATTGTGAAAATGACTATACTACCCAAAGCAATCTACAGATTCAATGCAATCCTTATCAAATTACCAGTGGCATTTTTTCACAGAACTAGAACAAAAAATCTTAAAATCTGTATAGAGACACAAAAGACCCCAAATAGCCAAAGCTATCTTGAGAAAGAAAAATGGAGCTGGAGGAATCAGACTCCCTGACTTCAGAATATACTACAAAGCTACAGTAACCAAGACAGAATGGTACTGGCACAAAAACAGAAATATAGATCAATGGAACAGGATAGAAAGCCCAGAGATAAACCCATGCACCTATGGTCAACTAATCTATGACAAAGGAGGCAAGGATATTCACTGGAGAAAAGAGAGTCTCTTCAATAAGTGGTGCTGGGAAAACTGGACAGCTACATGTAAAAGAATGAAATTAGAACACTCCCTAACACCATACACAAAAATAAACTCAAAATGGATTAAAGACCTAAGTGTAAGACCAGACACTATAAAACTCTTAGAGGAAAACATAGGAAGAACACTCTTTGACATAAATCACAGCAAGATCTTTTTTGACCCACATCCTAGAGTAATGGAAATAAAAACAAAAATAGACAAATGGGACCTAATGAAACTTAAAACCTTTTGCACAGCAAAGGAAACTATAAATAAGACAAAAAGACAACCCTCAGAATGGGAGAAAATATTTTCAAAGGAATCAATGGACAAAGGATTAATCTCCAAAATATATAAACAGCTCATGAAGCTCAATATTAAAAAAACAAAGAACCCAATCGAAAAATGGGCAGAAGACTTAAATAGACATCTCTCCAAAGAAGACATACAGATGGCCAAGAGGCACATGAAAAGCTGCTCAACATCACTAATTATTAGAGAAATGCAAATCAAAACTACAATGAGGTATCACCTCACATCAGTTAGAATGAGCATCATCAGAAAATCTACAAACAACGAATGCTGGAGAGGGTGTGGAGAAAAGGGAACCCTCTTGCACTGTTTGTGGGAATGTATATTGATACAGCCAATATACAGATATATTGGAGAACAGTATGGAGGTTCCTTAAAAAACTAAAAATAGAATTACCATATGACCCAGCAATCCCACTATTGGGCACATACCCAGAGAAAACCATAATTCAAAAAGACACATGCGACTGACGTCCTCGAGCCCCGCCCCCACGGGGTCGCCTGCCGGTTGGAACGGCAGCCCCCCCGCATGCAGGGCGACGAGGCCGGTGCCAAAGTGAGCGCAGCATGGAGGGGCCTGCCTAACTGGGGCCCGTGGCCCTGTGTCTTCTGGCTGCGATGCGGGTCCTGCACACGCTGCGGGGCCGCAGCTGCCGGGCGGTGGGCGCCCGAGGGGCCGGGAGGCGAGCAGGGGCCCCCAGGCGGGTGTGGGCACCGTGTCCACAGCCAGCGTCCCCGAGGCCGCACTCGGGCCATGATGGCCGGTGAAGCTGCGCTGCGACAGTGCAGCCAACTTCTTCCCTGTGTCCAGTAGTGGTCTGGAGTGTTATTTGTCGAGGTGTAAAGAACTCTACCACTCTTAAGACAGTAAACTTCACAGGGTGTAATCTGACATGGCAGGGAGCAGATCACATGGCCAAGATCTTAAAGTATCAGACTACCGGAAGGCATGAAGAAACCTGGGCTGAGAGTCTTCATTCCAGGAGACTTGATCTTGACTGTACGGCTGGTTTGAGGCGCATCACTCTGAACTGCAACACGTTCATTGGTGACCTGGGTGCAAGTGCTTTGGCAGAATCTCTTAGTGAGGATTTATGGCTTAGAGCACTTGACCTGCAGCAGTGTGGCCTCACCAGTGAAGGAGCAAAGGCTTTACTAAAGGCCCTTGAAAGCAACAGAACTCTGGTCGTTTTGGATATAAGAAAAAAATCCACTTGTTGATCATTCTGTGATGAAAGCAGTTATCCAAAAAGTTCTCCAGGTGTAAGGAGTGGTAAGTCAGAGGCTCAAAGATTTGGAAAGAGATAGTTTAACAGAAAAGGAATGCGTGAAGGAGAAATGGAATCTCTTGCCTGAATTTCTGCAGACAGAAATAAAGAATCAGTTATGTGACTTGGAAACCAAATGGCATAAAGAAGAATTATCAGAGGTTAAGTCGTCAGCATCCTGGCGGCTAGAAAACGTTTCCTCCCATGTAACTTGTCTGTGACCAGGGAGGCAGGATCATCCCACCTCTCCCTGTTACCTGATAGTTATAAAGGAAGCGCATGTGTTTCCTTATTCTCTCATGGCCACTTGTTGACATTCACTGCTACTTAAATTATCCTTTCCTGCTGTAGGAGGGCTACCTGGCTAAAGTCAAATCCCTTTTAAATACAGATTTGTCCTTGGGAAAAAAAAAAAAAAAAGACACATGCACCCCAGTGTTCACTGCATCACTATTTACAATAACCAGGTCATGGAAGCAACCTAAGTACCCATCAACAGACAAATGGATAAAGAAGTTGTGGTACATATATACAACGGAATATTACTCAGCTACAGAAAGGAACAAAATTGGGTCATTTGTAGAGACCTGGATGGACCTAGAGACTGTCATACAGAGTGAAGTAAGTCAGAAAGGGAAAAACAAATATCGTGTATTAATGCATATATGTGGAATCTAGAAAAATGGTACAGATGAACCAGTTTGCAAAGCAGAAATAGAGACACAGATGTAGAGAACAAACGTATGGACACCAAGGGGGGAAGGTGAGGAAGGGTGGTGGTGGTGGGACGAATTGGGAGATTGGGATTGACATATATACACTAATATGTATAAAACAGATAACTAATAAGTACCTGCTGTATAAAAAATAAATAAATAAAATAAAGATGTTCAAAAAAATGCATATTATATAAAATAATGACAAATGGAATGGTTCTGTTCAATAAACAAGGAATATGAGGAGATTTTAAAAAAATGAAAAGTTGCAGGATACAAAATAAATATTAACACGAATTAATGGAAAGACATCCATTCATAGATTCAACCATTCATAGTGTTCATAGATTGGAAGAATTAATACGGTTAAGATATCCCTACTACTCAAAGTGATCTACCAATTCTGAGCAACCCTTATCAAAATCCCAATGGCATTTTTTCAGACTTAGAAAAAATGTCCTAAAATTCATATGGAACCACAAAGGACACAGAATAGCCAAAAAAATCTTGAGGAAGAAGAACAAAGCTGGAGCTATCACACTTCCTGAATTTAAATATATTACAAAGCTACAGTAATTAAAACAGTGTGGTGCTGGCATGAAGACAAACCAACTGAACAAAATAGAGAGCCCAGAAATAAACTCACACACATACAGTCAACTCATCTTCAATAAAGGTGTCAAGAATATACAATGGGAAAAAGACAGTCTCTTAAATAAGTGGTGATGGGAAAACTGGATATCCACATGGAAAAGAATAAAGTTCGACCCTTATCTTACACAATATATGAAAATTATCTCTAAATGGATTAAAGACCTAAACATAAGACCTAAAACTATAATACTTAAAGAAAATATAGGGGAAAATCTTCTTGACATTGAATTTGGCAATTATTCCTTGAATATGACACTAAAAGCACAGGCAACAAAAGTAAAAATAGACAAATGAGACCACATCAAACTTTTAAACTTATGTAACATATGAATGGGAGAACGTATTTCCAAACCACATATGTAATAAGGGGTTAATATCCAGCATATATAAAGAACCCCTAAAATTCAACAACAAATAAACAAATAACCCAATTAAAATATGAACAAAGACTTGAATAGACATTTCTTCAAAGATGATATATAAAATGGCCAGCAAACATAATAAAAAGTGCTCAATGTTACTAATCATTAGAAATGCAAAACAAAACCACAACTGAGAAATCATCTGACACCCATTAGTTGGCTACTATTAAAAAAGAAAGAAAGAAAGAAAGAAAATAACCAATGTTGCCCTACTGTTCAGCAAACCACTTCTGGGTATATAACCAAAGGAACTGAAAGCCGGATCTTGGAAGAGATATTCACATACCCATGGTCATAGCATCTTTATTCACAAGAGCCAAAAGGTGGATACAACCCAAATGTCTATCAAAGGATGAACAGATAAAATATGGAACAATTTTATCTGTTAATCAAGGCATGAACAGATAAAATTGTATATATATACAATGAAATATTATTCAGCCTTAAAAAGGAAGGAAATCTTGTCACAGGCTACAACATGGAAGAACCTTGAGGACATCATGCTAAGTGAAATAAGCCCATCACAGCAAGACAAATAGTATATGATTCCACTTATATGAACTTCCTAAGGTAGTCAAATTTATAGAAACAGAAAGTAGAATAGTGGTTGCCAGGGGCTGGGGAAAGGGGAATGGAAGAGCTGTTGTTTAATGGGTACAAGCTTTAGCTTTGCAAGATGAAAAAATTATAGAGATCTATGGCATAATAATTTGAACATGCTTAACTCTACTAAAAGTGTACACTTAACAATGGTTGAGATGGTAAATTTTATGTAATGTGTTTTTACCACAACCAAAAAAAAAAAAACACTTATACTCTCAAAACTACAAAATACTGTTGAAAAGAACTAAAGATATAAATAAATGGAAAAACATCCTATGCTTATAGATCAAAAGACTTAATATTATAAGATGGCAATACTCCCCAAAATGATCTACAGATTCAACACAGAATTATACGGAGAAATTTACAAATCCACCAGAGTAAGAGATTTTTATTTTTCTCTCCCAGTAATTGATGCATCAAGCAGATTAAAAAAAAAAAGCTTTAATTTAAATATAGAAGTTTTGAACATAATTATCAAACTTGATTAAGTATATTCTATATGACAGAAAATATGCATTGTTTTCAAAAGCACATTACATTGATGACATTTTAGTACACAAATCATATCTCAACAGATTTTGAAGTACCTGTATCAGAGGCATAACCCTCTGATCACAATACAAAAGTAAAGTTTAATAAAAATTAAAAATCTTAAGTAAATATTATCATTTGTAAGTTTAAAAACACATTTCTAAATAATAATATGTGAAAGAATAAAGTGTACTTGGAAAACTCAATTACCTGTCAAATTGTGAGTTACCTATCAAAGTGTGAGGTGTAGCTAAATCTTATGTTTAGAGGAATTTTATAACCTTTAAATGATTATACTCAGAAATAAAAAAAATTGTAAGTGCAGTCAATCAATCAATGGTGTAAAGATTGAAAAAAGAATCAAAATTATTATTAACAGAAGTAATGACTATGTAAGTAGAAAATCCATGATTTAAGGACAAATTATTAGAACTATTATGTGAGTTCAGCAAGTTTACTGGATATAAGATTGATGTTTAATGGAATAAGTGCATACCTATCAATAATTACTTTAAATGTCAATGGAGTAAATGCTCCAGTCAGAAGACACAGGCTGGCTGACTGCATAAAAGAACAAGACCCTTCAACATGCTGCCTATAAAAGACTCACTTCAGTGCAAAAGGCACACACATACTGAAAATGAGGGGACAGAAAAAGATATGTCATGCAAGCGGAAATGACAAGAAATCAGGGGTAGCAATTCTCATATCAGGAAAAGCAGACTTTAAAACGAAGCCTTTAACGAAAGACAAAGAAGGGCATTATATAATGATAAAGGGATCAATACAAAAACAGGGCATTATACTTGTTAACAAATACACCCAAAACAGGAGCACCTAAACAGATAAACCAAACACTGACGGACATAAAGGGAGAGACTGACAATAGTACAATAATAGTAGAAGACTTTAACACTACACTGACATCAATGAACAGATCATCCAGACAGAAAACCAATAAGGCAACAGAAGTCTCTAATGACACAATAAACCAGCTGGACTTAATTAATATCTATAGGACATTACAGCTTAAAAAACCAGAATACACCTTCTTTTCAAGCACATATAAAATGTTCTCCAGGATAGATCACATACTAGGTCATAAAACAAGCCTCAACAAAGTTAAGAGGATAGAAATTATATCAAGCATTTTTTTCCCGACCACAAAGTATAAAACTAGAAGTCAACTACAGAAAGAAAAAGGGGAAAAGAACAAACACATAGAGTCTCAAAAACATGACCAGCTGCTATTAAAAAGCCAATGGGTCAATGATAAAATCAAGGAGGAAATCAGAAAATACCTCAAGACAAATGAAAATGAAAATGAAAACACAACTTTATAAAATCTATAGGAGGCAGCAAAAGCAGTTCTAAGAGGAAAGTTCATAAAGATACAGGCCCTCCTCAAGAAACAAGAAAAATGGCAAATAAACAACCTAACCTACTACCCAAAAGAATTAGGAAAAGAACAAACAAAGTCCAAAGTCAGCAGAAGGAAGGAAATAATAAGGATCAAAGAGGAAATAAATAAAATAGAGATCAGAAAAAATAGAAAAGATCAATGAAACCAAGAGGTGGTTTTCTGAAAACATAAAGAAAATTGACAAATCTTTAGCTAGGCTCACCGAGAAGAAACGAAAGAGGAAGCAAATAAAACAAGAAATGAAAGAGGAGAAATAACAATTGATAGGACAACACATTACATAAAATAGACATACCAAAAAAGTAAGAGAATACTATGAAGAGTTATATGCCAACAAATTGGACAACCTAGAAGAAATGAACAAATTTCCAGAAACATATAGCCTACCAAGACTTAGTCAAGAAGAAACAGAAAACTTGAATAGACCAATTGCTGAATATGATATAGAATCTGTAATTTAAAAATAATTCCTGCAAACGAAAGTCCAGAACCAGATAAACTGACTGGGGAATACCAAACATATGAAGAACTTACACCTGTTCTTTTCAAATTATTCCAAAAACCTAAAGAGGAAGGAACACTCCAAATTCATTCGATGAGGCCACCATTACCCTGATACCAAAAGCAGACCAAGATACTACCAAAAAATGAGAAAATTGCAGGCCAACATTTTTTTTTAACGTCTTTATTGGAGTATAACTGCTTTACAATGGTGTGTTAGTTTCTGCTTTATAACAAAGTGAATCAGTTATACATATACATATATCCCCAAATCTCTTCCCTCTTGCGTCTCCCTCCCTCCCACCCTCCCTATCCCACCCCTCTAGGTGGTCACAAAGCACCTAGCTTATCTCCCTGTGCTATGCGGCTGTTTCCCACTAGCTATCTATTTTACATTTGGCCAACATTTTTGATGAATATATTTATATGAATATAAATCCTCAACAAAATATTAGCAAGCTCAATCCAACAATACATAAAAAGGATCATACACTATGATTAAGTTGGATTTATCCCAGGGTCACAGGATGGTTCAACACACACAAATGAATCAATGTGATACAACATATTAACAGAAGGAAAAACAAAAACCACATGATCATCTCAATAGACACTGAAAAAGCATTTGACAAAATTCAACATCCATTCATGATAAAAAAAACCTCTCATCAAAGTGGCTATAGAGGGAACATACCTCAACATAATAAAGGCCATTTATGACAAACTCACAGCCAACATAATACTCAATGGTGAAAATCTGAAAGCCTTCCTGGTAAGTTTAGGAACAAGACGAGGATACCAACTCTTGCTGCTTTTATTTAATATAGTATTGGAAGTCCTAGCCACAGCAATCAGACAAAAAAGAGAAATAAAAGGTATCCAAATTGGAAGGGAAGAGGTAAAAATGTCACTATTTGCAGATGACATGATACTCTATATAGAGAACCTTAAAAGTCTCCACCGAAAAACTATTAGAACTGATAAAAGAATTCAGCAAGGCTGCAGGATATAAGATTAATATACAGAAATCTGTTGTGTTTCTACACACTAATAATGAAATATCAGAAAGTTTTAAAACAATCCCATTTAAAACTGCATCCAAAAAAAATAACTAAGAATAAACTTAACCAAGGAGGTGAAAGACCTATACTCTGAAAACTATAAAGTACCGATGAAGGAAATTGACAATGATACAAAGAAATGTAAAGATACTCCATGCTCTTGGATTGGAAGAATTAATATTATTAAAATGGCGATACTACCCAAAGCAATCTACAGATTTAATGCAATCCCTATCAAAACACCCATGACATTTTTCACAGAATTAGAATAAATAATCCTAAAATTTATATGGAACCACAAAAGACCCAGAATTGTCAAAGCAATCCTGAGAACAAAGAACAAAGCTGGAGGTATAACCCTCCCAGACTTCAGACAATACTACAAAGTTAGAGTAATCAAAACAGTGTGGTACTGGCACAAAAACAGACACATAGTTCAATGGAACAGAAGAGAGAGCCCAGAAATAAACCCATACACCTACAGTCAATTAATCTTCGACAAAGGAGGCAAGAATATATAATGGAGAAAAGACAGTCTCTTCAACAAGTGATGTTGGGGAAACTGGACAGCCAATTGCAAAACAATGAGATTTGAATGTTCCCTCACACCATACACAAAAATAAATTCAAAGTGATTTAAAGACCTAAATATAATAAGACATGACACCATAAAACTCCTAGAAAAAAACATATGCAAAACACCCTTTGACATAAATCATAGCAATATTTGGCAGATCAGTCTCCTGAGGCAAAAGAAATAAACACAAAAATAAACAAATGAGACCTAATTAAACTTAAAAGCTTTTGCACAACAAGGAAACCATCAACAAAGAGGAAAGCAACCTACCAAATGGGAGAAAATATTTGCAAATAAAGTGACTGACAAGGGGTTACCATTTGAAATATACAAACCGCTCATACAATGCAATATCAAAAAAACCCAACCCAATCAAAGAGCTGACAGAAAACCTGAATGAAATTTTTTCCAAAGAAGAAATACAGATGACTAACATGAAAAGATGCTCAACATCACTACTTATTAGAAAAATGCAAATCAAAACCACAATGAGGTATCACCTCACACCTGTCAGAATGGCTATCATCAAAAAATCTATAAATAACAAATGTTGGAAAGGGTGTGGAGAAAAGGGAACCCTCGTACACTGCTGGTGGGAATGTAAATTGGTGCAGCCACTATGGAAAACAGTATGGAGGATGCTTAAAAAACTAAAAATAGACCTACCATATGATCCAGCAATTCCACTCCTGGGTATTTATCTGAAAAAGAACAAAAACACCAAGTCAAAAAGATACCTGCACCCCAATGTTCATAGCGCCACTATTTACAATAGCCAAGACATGGAAGCAACTCAAATGTCTATTGCCAGACACTGGATTAAGAAGATATGCGAAATACGTGTGTGTGTGTGTGTGTGTGTGTGTGTATTCCCACACACAATGGAACACTACTCAGCCATAAAAAAGAATGAAGTATTGCATTTTGCAGCAAAATGAATGAACCTAGAGAATATTGTGGTTAGTGAAATAAGTCAGAAAGAGAAAGACAAATACTGTATGATATCACTTATATGTGGAATCTAAAAAATAATACAAATGAATGTATATGCAAAACAGAAACAGACTCACGGATATCGAAAACAAACTTGTGGCCACCAAAGGGGAGAGGGAAAGGGGGAGCGAAAAGTTAGGGGTATGGGATTAATGGATACAAACTACTAGATATTTAAAAAGGAACAAGGATATACTGTATAGCACAGAGAATTATACCCAGTATCTTGTAATACCGTATAGTGGCGTATAATCTGCAAAAGTACTGAATACCTGAAACTAACACAATATTATAAACCAACTTTACTTCAATAAAAAAGGTTAATATTTAAAAATCTATTGTATCTCTATATACAATCAATAACATTTAGAAATACACTTTTTAAAGATCATATTTATAATAGCAACAAAAATAAGGTTGCTCAGAAAAAATCTAAGAAAGCATGTATAATAGATTTATGGAGAAAATATAAAAGTTTATTGAAATACACTAAAGAAAACCTAAATAAATAGAGAGGTCCTCATGGATGGAATGACTGTTAGTAAAACAGTTTTTTCCTCAAGGTAAACTATCCAATGCAATTCCAATTTTAAAAATAATGGACAGAGTTGAGTTTCAAAAAATTTTTGCACGATTTCATAACAAAACAATTTTAAGTTTAATAGAGTAGGAGGGCGTTTAGTGAAGCTTGAAAATTAAAAGGGAGGCAGAGTCCTAATAGCACTTTTACTAACCATCTCAGAAAGAATCATACATCACACAAAATTGCCAGATTTTAGAATCCTGGATGTTCATATTTTGCTATAATTTTTTCTATTGTTATTAACTATGAAATCCTTAAATGAGCTTTTATTAGGAGTCAGGGAGAAGAGAGTGAGGGGCTGGAGAGACTACATCATCCTCCTTTGGCAGCTGTGTGAAGGGGGAAAAGAAGGGTTATTACAGCTACAAGGGGAAGGAAAGAAGACCAGGACATAGAGGCCTGCCACCAGGAAGAAATGAGAATTTGGGGAACCCATGTGGGCCTGAAAAGACCTGTGGAGTTTTCTGGTAGGCTGCTTACAACCAGTGACACCACAATACAAACTGAATTAATTTGAAAAACTGCGGAGGGTGGGTGGGAAGCAAAGGAAAATGAGCCAATTGTACTAATTGTAAGAGTTGAATTACTCTCTGTACTATAGTCAAGTTCCAAATTTGATTCAGCGATTTATAGCTGCCAGGAATAATAAAAACAAAAGTATGACAAGTGTTACAGTGATCATTACTAGAAATGAGGCAACATGTTAAGTTCACAATAAATCCCTAAGTAAAGTGTATAAGAAATCACTGTCAGTCTGGATTCTTACATGCAAGAAACAGATGCCATCTCCAGCTAAGTCACTAAACAGATAGTGGGATAGCTCACAGAATCTACTAAAAGGGACTTATATACAGCCTCAAAACCAAACCACAAAACAAAAAATACATGGAAGCATGTTTCAGAATTGATGTGGAGATAAAATCGCTCCCTTCAGTGTCACTGGATACTGCCACTTCCAGCTACTAGTGCAGCTGTGCAGTGCATCTGGCAGCATCTGATTGGTAGAGCCTAGGTCACATGTCTGTGCCCCAGCTGCAAAAGAGGAAGGGAAAGTAAGTATCTGGCACTTTTAGCTCCTATAGTATACCCTACCATATGAACCAAATAATTTTGGGGTTAGGAATTCCACAAACATAAAAAGTGGTTCTGCTGCTGGGCAGCCAAAACAGATGATAAATTTCCTGACAATAACCATAACTGTCTTCTGAGTTTGCTCTATAATAAATGAAGTCCATCCTGGGAGGGGCTTAACTAAGATAGCAACTTGTTCCTTGTTCCATACTGACTTACTGACCTAACTCTTCTCAATTCAATGATGTATTATAATCCTGCATTTATTTACTGTTTTCAGTAGAGGCTCTTAATACATCCATGTATGTAGTTTTATTGGATCAATTTAACTTGATCCAAGAGTAGAACCCGGAATGCCTGAAGGAGTGGCTAGACTAGCAAATCCTTCTTATTATCTGAAAGGGCTCTTAATAAAACTGAATCCATCAGTTAAAAAAGCAAATGATTAGGTTAAGAGCAGAAATATCAACATGTAATAAACATTTGTTTACTTTAAAATGAAATTAGCCACTATTTGAACAGAAACTGAAATTCCCACCAAAAGATAAATTTCAAAAGTGACAGAGGTGCATACGAAGAATTGAAAACTAAAATAATAAAAAAGCTACTGGGGAGAAGATTAAATCAACTACATGCACAACCATCTCAAAAGACAAAGTGTGCTCTGTTGTAGTGACTGAGTAGTGACTGCAGATGAGAAGGAAGATTCCATAACTGCCTGCTTCTCTCTGTGGCACTGAGTGGAGCCTGCTTTGCTAGATGACTTCAATTGCAGGCTATTTCAAAAGGTGGATACAGGGACAGTATATTATTTAGAGTATGGCTGCCAGTGAGGATGGGTGAGGCATGCTTAGGCCTCTGCAAGATGATGATCCTTGGATTATATGGACAAATCAGCCTGAAACATGTAACCTAAGACTACCCCTCAGAAATCTCCAGGTCCAACGCTTAACCAGTATCTAAAATGTCCTCTACTGATAACATAATATGTGGAATTAGAAGGAAATGCTCCTGGAAAGGGAAGAGATGGAAAATATGAATCTGAGTTGCTGAGAGAAGAAAGCCCTTTTCAGCTGCTCACAGAGATGCTGTCTGTCCCAGGGGCAGTCTGGGCTTCTCTCCATACCTTCATCAAAACCGCTTCTCTACTGCTCTTGCTTAACAAACCCAAGCGCTGTATGTGAGTCACTTTTACCAGCAATACAGACAGGCCTCGGTAACTGTTGAACATCATGAACAAACAATCCTGACTCACTAAAAAGAAAAAAATATACATTAAACATAATAGCCAGATTGAAGCAGAGAAAAAAATTCAGGGCAGAAAGAGAGTTATCTGATAATGCATGAGATTGTTTTGGTTGATATTGCTGCTGATTAATAAGGATTTATTTTTAATACCAGATTTTCAACATATAATTTTCTCAACCCATTTAGAACAACACTGGGGTTAACACTATTCAGAGGTTGTCATTTTACTGTGAAAAATGGAAAACTGCTTAGAGCTAACATTACGAGATTTTGATCTACTTATTATTTCTTAGTTAATAGAAGCCAATAAAGTCAACATACCTTCAAAAAAAGGTATCGGTTTAGGCTGGTGATATTTTTTCCCCCAATTTTCTGTTAGTATTCCTAATTACAACACACACACACACACACTCTCTCTCTCTCTTTTCCAAGAATATGGAAGACTAAAAGATGTGAAAATCTTTTACCACAGAAAGTTAAAAATGCTGACAAATATAGCACTCTGTTAAGTGTATAGGTGAGATGTCAATAAAGTGAATTTCCAAGGGCCCCAAAACAAGAGGGAACAGAAAAACAAAGCAGTAATAGGATGGGAAGGGGAGCTTCTGATATCAGGAATCAAGATTTGGGTTGTAATAGCCACTCACTGACGGAGATAAAACTTTGAAACCAAGAAAGCAAGACATCGGAATCAAAATTCCCACACAGAATTGGATCTCTTAAAGAGCTATAAACCAATGGCCAGGAGGTCCTAGAAAATATTACAGGGGGATATGAGAATGCATAAGATGGTGCCATTTGCTGCCATAAGTGGCTTTGGGTCAGGAGAAACATCTTGTGAGAAAGTCTGCCTTCAGGTTGGTTTGGTATTTATTTTAGTTGCATGGTCTGGGTACTCCAAGTCAAGAAATTAACAAATTACAGACTGGTAATATTTTTGTGAGGCCTGATAGAAACAGACAGAAGTTGGGAATTCCCTGGCAGCCCAGTGGTTGGGACTCCCACACTTCCACTGCAGGGGGCATGTGTTCGATCCCTGGTTGGGTAACTAGGATCCCACAGGCCACACAGCGTGGCCCAAAAAATTTTTTTAATAAAATAAATAAATAAAAAGAAACAGAAGCAAAATGCTTTGGAAGGATTCACCTAAAACCCAGGCTACATAGGATTTTTATGGATAAAGCCCCACTTAAAATGAACACATTTTCCAAAATACAAAACTCAAAAGGGAACAATCTTCCATAAAGAAATGCCAGCAAAGATAAAGAGAGAGCCAGATTATATTCATAAGAATGTGAGATAATGGAGAACTTAATTACCTAAATCCTATTACACAAGTAATTTTGAGCATAATGGAAAATATGCTAACATATATATAGAGAGAAATTTTTTCTGGAGCTATATTTTAAAGAAACTAATTATGTAGGTCTAATAAATAGCATAAGGGACTTTGAATACCAAAAAGAGTTGTATAACCAACAGTGATTGGGCAGAAAATAAAAGACTGTAGTGATGGAAAACAGATCAGTGGGTTGCCATGGGTTAGAGGTAAGGGGAGGGTATAACTACAAAGAGAGTTTTTTGGAGTGATGGAACTGGTCTGTTTCCTGATTGTGGTTGTGGATACATGAATCTGTATAGGTGTTTGAATTCATGGCACTGTGCACCCACAAAAAATCAATTTTGCTGTATGACAATTTAAAAATAAAAATAAAGAAGTGTTTTTAAATATACTTTAGAAAACAAAGTAGAATTATAGAAATGAAAGATATAAAAATATAGTCATTAAAAATAAAACTCATTGGAAGGGTTAAACAGCAGGTGAACACAACTGAGGAGAAAGAGTTGGTCAACTGTATAATAGACCTGAAGAAATTACCCAAAATGAGAGAGAGAAAGAGTGAGAGAGAGCGAAAGAGCAAGAGACAGCAAGAGAATGAATATGCAAGAGATGTTAAGAGACACAGAGTAAAGGAAGACTAACATAAAATCTAATAGAAGTGCCAGGTGGAAAGAACAGAGAAAATGAGAGACTAGAGGACTGACAGGCAATGTTTGAGAAAAATACAAAGACTGAAATGTTTACCAAAATTACAGAGAAATATAAATATTTAGATTCAGGAAACAAAATAAGTTCCAAGATAGAGAAATTAAATTCATACCTAGACAAATACTGTTGAAAATGCAGAAAATTCTTAAAAACAACTAAAGATAAAAGATTACCTACAAAAGAACACTCATCAGTATACTAGCAGATTTGTAATCATCAGCAATAGAAGTCATAAATCAGTGGAAAGAATTACCAGAATATACACTGAACTATGCCCTATGATTTTAAAAGTGAATTCTTTTTGAGAAGAAAAAAAGAAGTTGAGTCATCTCTTTTCCTGTCAAAGATTGCTTGGCAGTAATTCTGTAAATCAGAAGAATAGCCTGGCAACTGAAAACTGAACCCAGCAATTGAAACAAATGTTAAATCACAGGTATTTTCCACTAATTAAGGCTATGTGATTCTATGAAGGAATGTGCCTGGGTTAATGGTCAAGTGAAAAAAGCTTATTGAAGAAACAGCATGTGATATCTAAGTACAATGCCAGATGTTGGGGTCAACTAACCTAGATTTTGGCTATTTAGACAAGAGAGACACAATGGTGGTCAGCAGTGTTTAATTTACATAAAGTTCTAATGCACTGACCTGTAAAGCCTGTCACATAATATTCTTAATGCTTAATAGTTTATATGTAATAAAATAAAGCTATCAATGTATTTCAAATGGTTTGATTAGATTTTCAGGGCTATTCTTTCTCATAAATGATACTTTTTTTTTTTTTTACTACAAAAGTAATTCCTGTGTGTTGTAGAAAATTTTTAAAATATACACAAGTCACGAGAAAAAATATTTGTATTTCCTCTAATCTCATCACCCAAAGAAAACATTTATCAGCTTTTTAGAATATTCCAAGTATACCCTATTTTATTATTTTTTAATTAAAATTTTTATTTTGAGAGACTTACAGATTCACATGCAATTCTAGGAAATAATACAGACAGATCCTGGGAAGCCTCCATCCAGTTTCCCCCAACAGTAACATCTTGTAAAACTATAGTACAATATCATAGCCAGGATATTAACATTAATACAGTCAAAACACAACATTTCCTTCACCACAAGAATTTTTCACATTGCCCTTTTAAAACAAACCTGAGAATTCCAAGTTTTATACTTAATAGCAAACCATCATAGAATACTCCATTATAACATAAAGTTAATTCTACTGTGGATTATTTTCATTCTCTTGCACTCTCTCTGAACTTTGGACATCCTCATTATTCACCAACATCAGCAATATAAATGGCTTCTTCTATATTTGTGAGTAACTGATCAGTCACCTTCCCCCTTACAAGGGGGAGAAGGATCTATGATAAGCATAAAAATACTATGTGATAAGCGTAACAATAGCTAACATTCATTCTACGCTTTCCGTGTGCCAGACAGTATGCTATTCATTTAACAAGTACTAAATATTTTGATTCTCACAACACATCCATGAGGCAGATACTATTAAACTCCCCATTATGTAGATGAGGAAACTAAGGCTCAAGAATGTTAGGTAACTTGCCCAAGTCACACACAGTTAACAGTGGCATAACCAGGATCAAATCCGTAAGGTTTTAGGGAAAGTGGAGGTGTTAGGGAAAAAGAAAAACTAGTGTAGGTAAGAAGGATCAGCAGAGGAGTGTGCAGGCTGTAAGCAACACTAAATAGAACAGTCAGCATAAGAAAATGACACCTGATGATGAGAGAATTAGTTTTGGGGGAAGAGGAGTCCAGGTAGAAAGGACAGTTCTAAGACCCAAAGTTGGGGAGGGCCTGGCATGTTTGAAGAATGGCCAGGAGGCTGGTGTGGCTAAAGCAAAATGATCCAGTGGAAGAGTAGCAGTAGATGAGGTAAAGAGACATATATAGGCATGAAAGTCACTGAAAAGTTTTGGGATTTTTTTTGAGGAACAGTGGTGTCTTTGTGGGTTTTTTCTTTGTTTTTAATAACAGCTTTATTGTATTACAATTCACATACCATAAAGTTCACACTAATGAAGTGTACAATTCAGTAGTTTATAGTATATTCAGAGCTGTGATACCATTATCACAATCCAACTCCAGAGTATTTTCATCACCCACTAAAGAATCCCCATACTTAGCAGCTTTTCCTCATTTTACCCTTCCCCTAACCCCTGGAAACCACTAATTTACTTCCTGTCTCTATGGAATTGCCTATTCTGGACATTTCATATAAAAAGAATCACACAATACGTGGCCTTCTGTGTCTGGATTCTTCTGCTTGGCGTAACACTTTCAAGGTTCAGCCACACTGTAGCATGTATCAGTACTTTGTTACTTTTTAGGGCTGAATGATACCACATTTTGTATATCAATTTGGCACTGGGCTACACAACTGACAAATATGTTTGCTGGTATATTATAAAGGATACAACTCAGGAATAGACAAATGGAAGCGATGCATAGGGAAAGGTACTGGCAGGTGGTGGTGGTGAATGAGGAGTATTTGTTGAGGTGCTGCATAAAGCTTCCATGCCCTCTCCAGGCACACCACCTCCCAGGACCTCAACATATTCACCAACTGAGTTCTCTAAACCCCACTGATCAGGAGTTTGTACGCACATTTCATTGCACAGACATGATTCATTAAATTATTGGCCATTGGTGACTGAACTCAATCTACAGCTCCCCTCTCCTCCTCTGAGGTGGGGATGGGGGACTGAAAGATCAAACCCTCTTATTCTGGCTTGATCTTTTCTAGCCCCGAATCTGAAGCTATGTAGGAGTCCCAGTCAGGAGTTATCTCATTAGCATATAAAAAACGCTCTTATCTCTCAGGAGATTCCTAGGGTTTTAGCAGCTCTGTGCCAAGAAGGAGGTGGGGCCAGCAAAGACCAAATATATTTCTTATTATGCCACAATACCATGTAGTAATATTTGATTTTTGAACCCCAGAAGTAGAATAGGTACTAAAATTTTAGAATGTACCAGTTATGCAGCTGAATTCTGATATTTTCCCCTCTGATTTTGTCTAGTATTTTGTCTAGTATTTTAATCCACCATCATTTCTGAAACACCTGAACAACATCTGCCATCCCAGCTCCAATTGGGAAGAGACACCTATTTAAAAAAATCCAAGAAACACCTCATGGGTTGTCATTCTCTTGCATTCACACTTATCACCAAGGCATTGTCTGCCCCAAGTTGTATACTGGTGCATCCTTGGCTAATTTCAAGACAGCACTAGCTATTTGTTACTACCATTTGAAAAAGAGCAAGTTTCCTACATCTGGGGCTAAAAATAACGGTAGGCCATCTACCTCTTTAATGTTCTAAAATCTTGACGAGAAGACAAACATGGCCAAATCTAGGAGTACGGCCAAGATGCCATGTAATGGCTACAACAAATTAAAATGTCACAACAGCTGCCAAGAAATCCCCCAAAAGTACCTGAGGCAACTGATGCTAAAAGATGATAAAGAAGATTCTGGAGACCATGGGATTGTCAACAAAAAATTCAAAGAAGCCAGAAATAAAAAGTCAGTGAAATAGTTGTCAAAGTAGACAAGAGCAAGAAATAGGACTCAAAAAGAAGCCAAGTGTCATTTAGGAAGCAATTATCTGATAACATAAAACTCAGAGCCCTCTTGGACTTAACCTTCATGTACATATTAAATATCAGTTAACTGATAAGGCTTGGTGGATTATATTTGCCAAAGGTTATTTGTATTTCAAAAAAATTAACTTCTGAAACAATGGAATGCTTTAATTCATTCAACAAATATTTGCTAAGCACCTACTGGGGATATGATGGTGAGCACAACGGAAACTTTTGCTGGGGTCATGGAGTTTAGGAGCTAGAGGTAAAGTCAAATATCAATCAAACAACGCTAACATCTGTGCAATTACAAACTGAGGTAAATAAGTGTTCCAAAAAGAAGGAAAATCATTTTGTCAGAGTTTATACCAAAGAATCTAAATCAAGGAAGTATCCTGGAAGAAATAACCGTTAAACTGAGATCTGAAGGATGAGTTGGGTTGAATGGTCTGAGCCTTAAAGTGAAACAGGATTTTTACCGAAGAGCTGGTGTATTACTTTGTTAGGGCTGCCATAACAAAGTATCACAAACTAGGTGGCTTAAACAACAGAAATTTATTGTCTCAGTTCTAAAAGCTAGAAGTCAAGGTGTCAGGAAAATTGGTTCCTTCTGAGAGTGGTGAGGGAGAATCTGTTCCATTCCTCTCTCCCAGATTCTGGCAGTTTGCTGGCAATCTTCGGTGCTCCTTGGCTTGTAGATTTTCTGCTTCATCTTCATATGGCATTCGCCCTGTGCGCATATCTGTGCCTAAATTTCCCCTTTTTATAAGGACGCCAGTCATATTAAATTAGGGGTTCACCTTAATCCTCATCTTAATTGACTATATCTGCAATGACCCTATTTCCAAACAAGGTCACATTTTGAGGGTAGGACTTCAACATATGTATTTTGCAGGTATAAAATTCAATCCGTAACAGCTGGGGAAGTTACAGTGGAAAGCAAAAAGGGTCTCAAATTCACCTCTTGACTTCAGATGGGTTGCTAATGAGAATAAAAATTTTCACTTCAGAGACCTTCAGGAAATTCCGTGTCCTCAAGGGAGAGTTGGACTGCATTTATACTAAGAAGGAGGCAGAAACTAAGAAGAAATTGAGGCTACAGGGCATTAGCTGATTATGGAGTAGGAATACGAGGGAACACAGTGGAAAGTTTGGGAGGTGGGAGAGGTTTGGGTTAAGGACAAGGGACTATAGACAATTATGAGCATGAAGGGCAGGTAGAGGAAATTGGTCAGGAGTACTTACTTATACTGAGGTCTCTGTGTGATGAAAACAGGAATAAGAAGCAAGATAGCTTTAATCTCAAATGCCTTTTTGAGAAAGGCCAAAAGACCTCCCAGTCTAGAGCAGTATCAGGCTCAAGGGTCATAGTCCATGGTCTCCTGGACAGAACTGGGATCAAATACTGGCTCTCCCATTCACTAGACGTATGTGGTTGGGCCAGGTACAGCACCTCTCTAAGCCTCAGCTTCCTCATTTACAAGATGGGTATCGCAGTAACTCTTAGTTGAGGAAGCTTGTGCAGTAAATCTCAATATCACTACTGAAGGCCTGGAGGATTCTCATGCCCTCAGCGAATTGTATGATCTCTCAGATTCTCTATTTCCTGATTTTAAAGTTGGAATAGCAATGCCTTATAAGGGGTTGCAAAAATTTGTGGAAATCTTGTTTATTAAAGTGATTTGAAAACAGAAAAATAATGTCAATTTTCCTAGTTATACTGAGCCAAGATTGTGTCCTGTGACTGCGTCTGAATGCACCACAGGAGGGTGCATAAAGAAGGCAGCCTCCACTCTGCATAAGGAAAGCAGCTCCACTCCATTCTACTTTTCTCCTCTTCCCCAGTGTAAGTTAAACCTGTGTGCCAATTTATCTTCCTTAATCTACCTGGTCCTATTAAGAGATCATTCCTAGTGTCCTCACTCTAGTTCATGGAGGAGGGGAAATCCTTATCCTCTTTGGGCTTACTCTAAAAATGCATATCCAGTCAGAGCCCCAATTTTATTCCCCAGAGATCCTGGATGTCTTAAACTGATCTTGTAAGAGTTTTCATCTTTGGGTTTAGTCTCTGAAAAAATCTCTTTCTGGTCCTGTATGCCTCTTTTCTTCTCTAGAGTCTAGAATAATTAGACAGTATAGTAAGTTGAATAGCATCTTCCCCAAAGGTATGTCCAAGTCCTACCCCCTATTGATTTGGAAATAGGGTGTTGCAGATGTAATTAAATTAAGGATCTCAGCATGAGATTATGCTGGATTTAGGGAGGCACTAAATCCAATAACCAACGTCCTTATAAGAGAAAGGAGAGGAAGATTTGACAACACAGAGAGACCCAGAGGAAAAGGCCATGTGAATATTCAGTCAGAGACTGGAGTGATTCAGCTACAAGCCAAGGAATACCAAGGATTTCTGACAACCACTAGAACCAGGAGACAGGCCATGGAAGAGATTCTCCCTCAGAGACTCCAGGAGGAACCAATCCTGCCAACACCTTGATTTTCAACTTCTGGCCTCCAGAACTGTGGGAGAATATATTTCTATTGTTTCAAGCCACTCAGTTTGTGGTAATTTTTATGGAAGACTCAGGAAACTAATATAGGCATGTTTCAAACTCAAGAAAAGTTTTCTAAACACTTGTTTTGTGCCATACATGGTGCTAGCCCTTTCATGCAATTTATTCTTCTTAACACCTGAGTCTGTTCTGCACCTAACTCTTTGATTTCCTAGTTGTGTGCAAATGTACAAGACACTTATCAGTCTTGCTGTGGAGCTGGGGGTGGGGTATCAATTTTATTAATTTTTTCAAGATTTAACTTTTATGTTGATTTTTTTCTCTTTTGGCTATTTGATTTTTTTACTGATTTCTCCTCTTCACTTTTTCCTTCCTTCTACTTTCTTTACAATTAATTTACTGCTCTTTTTCTAGCCATTTGAGATAATGTTTAGATCAGTGATTTTCAGTCTGCCTTCTTTTCCTTTTTTTTTTATACATTTATTTATTTATTTATTTTTGGCTGTGTTGGGTCCTCGTGGCTGCGCGCGGGCTTTCTCTAGTTGCTGCGTGTGGGCTTTCTCTAGTTGCAGTGAGAGGGGGTTACTCTTCAGTTGTGGTGTGCGGGCCTCTCACCATGGTGGCTTCTCTTGTTGTGCAGCACGGGCCCTAGGTGTGTGGGCTTCAGTAGTTGTGACACGTGGGCTTAGCAGCTGCGGCATGCGGGCCCAGTTGCTCCGCGGCATGTGGGATCCTCCCGGACCAGGGCTCGAACCCGTGTCCCCTGCACTGGCAGGAGGATTCCCAACCACTGCACCACCAGGGAAGCCCTTCTTTTCTAATATTTACATTTAAAGCTAAAACAAAATTATTCTCTAAGAGTTTTTTCTTTTTCCTCTAAGTTTTTTCTTTTTCTCTTTTTTTCTTGTATTTAATGAGATGCTGATGATAACTAAACTTACTGTGGTAATCATTTCAGATATATGTAAGTCAAATCACTATCCTGTATACCTTTAACTTATATAGTGCTGTATGTCGATTGTATCTCAATAAAACTGGGGAAAAATTATCCTCGAAGCACTGCTTTAATTGCAAACCACAGGTTTTGATATGTTGTATTTACATTATCATTCAAACAAAAATATTTTTAAATTTCTGTTGTCAGACTTCCCTGGCGGTCCAGTGGTTAAGACTTTGCCTTCCAATGCAGGGGGTGTGGGTTCAATCCCTGGTTGGGGAGCATGTAGTTTTTTGGCTACGTGCCTCATGGCCAAACACCCAAAAAACGTAAAACAGAAGCAATACTGTAACAAATTCAATAAAGACTTTGAAAACGGTCCACATCAAACAAATCTTAATAAAATTTCTGTTGTGATTTCTCTTTTGACCCATAGATTGTTTCAAAATAAACAACCTAAATACCAAATGATGATTTTTCTAGTTATCTTACTGTAAATGTCCTTAGCTTAATTCCACTGTGATCAGGAAATATACTCCATGATTTAAATTATTTGAAATTTTTTGAGACTTATATGATTCAATATAAGACCTATTTTGGTAAATGTTCCATATGGACTTGAAAGAATGTATATCACAGAATACCTTATGCCTATAAAGTTTGTTATTCATGATATTCAAATCTTTTATGTTCTCACTAATTTTTGTCTGCTTTTTCTATTAGTTACTAAGAGAGCTATGTTAAAATCTCCAAATATGATTATAAATTATCTATATACTTTATAAGTTCTGACATTTTTTATTTTATATATTTTGAGTCCATTTTTTAATATTTTTAAATGCCATTTTTATCATTATAGAATATTCCTTAAGATTTTTAGAAATACTTCTTTGCCTAAAATCCTTCTTTATTGCCATTTCAAATCACTTCTCCTTGGAAGAAACACTGTTGAAAGTTTGATGTATAGCCTTTTAGATCCTTCTCTATAAGTTTATAAACACATATACAATGTATAATTTTGTTGTATGTATGTTTAAAGATGAATGGAATATTATGTACTATTATGCAATTTCCTTTTTCCTCTCTCAATAAGTCTTGAGAATCTTTCTATATTCCTATATTTATAGACCCAAAATCCATCCTCACCAGAATGGATGCCTGTGCCTATTTTTAAAATATTAGCTCCAGAGGCAATTCAATGGAAAAAGGACAGTCTCTTCAACACATGTCGCTGGGACAGTTGGACATCCACATGCAAAAAAATAATCCTAGACAGAGACTTAATACCTTCCACAAAAATTAATTCAAAGTTTATCATAGACCCAAATGTAAAATGCAAAACTATAAAACTTCTAAAAGATAATACAGGAGAAAACCTAGTTGACCTTGGGTCTTGTGAGTTTTTACACAGAACCTCAAAAGCTTGATCCATGAAAGGAAAAATAAGGTAAGCTGGACTTCACTGAAATTAAAAGCTTCTGCTCTGAAAAAGACACTGGTAAGATAATAAAAACACAAGCTACAGACCAGGCGAAAATATATGCAAAACACATAACAATGAAAGACTGGTATCCAAAATACACAAAGGACTCTTAAAACTTAGCAATAAGGGCTTCCCTGGTGGCGCAGTCCTTGAGAATCTGCCTGCCAATGCAGGGGACACGGGTTCGAGCCCTGGTCTGGGAAGATCCCACATGCCGCGGAGTGGCTGGGTCCATGAGCCACAACTACTGAGCCTGTGCATCTGGAGCCTGTGCTCCGCAACAAGAGAGGCCGCAATAGTGAGAGGCCCGCGCACCGCGACTAGAGAAAAGCCCTCGCACAGAAACAAAGACCCAACACAGCCAAAAATAAATAAAAATAAAATAATTAAAAAGCACAGATTTAAAAAAAACCAAAAAAAACTTCGCAATAAGAAAACAACCCAATAAAAAATGTGCAAAAACAAAAATGTGCAAAAGATCTGAAGAGACACCTCTCTAAAGGATATATACATATGGTAAATAAACATATGAAAAGATTCTCAACATAATTTATCATTAAGAATTGAAAATTAAAACAACAGTGAGATGTTACTACATATCAGAACGGCTAATATACCAAAAAACAAAACAAAACAAAACCCAAAAAACCTGAGAATACCAACTGCTAGCAAGGATGTGGAGAACAGGATTTATTCATGCTGGTGGGACTCCAAAATGGTACAACCACTTTGGAAGACTGCTGGGCAATTCTTCTGATAAAGCTAAACACAGTATTACCATACAATCCAGTAATCATTCTCCTAAGTATTTACTCAACTGATCTGAAAACATACAAATATTTATAGCAGATTTATTCATATTCAGCAAAACTGGAAGCAACCAAGATGTCCTACAATAGGTGAATAGATAAACTGTGGTACATCCAGACAATAGAATATCACTCAGTGATTAAAAAAAAGAAGTGAGCTATCAAGCCTCAAAAAGACATGCATGAATCTTAAATGTAAGTTGCTAAGTGAAGTAAGTTACTTTGAAAAGCCTACATACTGTGTGATTCCAGGCATATGACATCCTGGAAAAGGAAAAACTATAGTGATGGTAAAAAGATCAGTGCCTGCCAGGGATTCAAGAAAAGGAGAGAAGGGTGGAATAGGTGAAGCACAGGGGATTTTTTTCGAGCAGTAAAATTATTCTGTATGATACTGTAATTGTATATGCATGACGCTGCATTTTTTAAAACCACAGAATTTTACGATACAAAGAGTGAACCTTAATGTATGCAGTTAAAAAAAATCATTTAGGAGATCAGGAAACTCCAGGAAAAAGTGCAGAACGTGACAAAATAATCTAACTGATTTACAAATATATGAAATTACCTTACCGTAGGGAATGGGGGAATTGCTGACCTAATTAACTTCCAGAAATGAGTGGAGTCTGTAAGACAAAAGGCGAAAGAAACTGTCCATAAGGGCCAGACTCTTGTTTTCCACAGAGATTCAGGCTAACAACTCTAATACTCTATACAGATTACCAGACTTGAACAATTAAGTAAATTACAGTAAATTAGGGATGGTGCAAGGCAGATTTCTCACTGTTGGAGTGGGAGTTTACAGATAAGGGAAGGAAGCTAGAATGCTCTTTCTGATAACAGGTTACATTTGGAGACATTAATATGAAATTGCTTTAAGTTTAATGTAGATACAAATGATTACATATAAAAAGACTTATAGATATGTACATATACATGGATTAGTATACACATATATTTCCTTGCACTGTCAGCTGAGAAGGTCTAGAAGCAACAATACCCCAGGAACAATGAGCACATCTGCATCCAATTCTTGGTTTATGATACCATTCTCCAATAAAAGGAACCACTGCTCTTTAGGAAAAAATGCTAGTTCTGGAACTAGAGCAGGAAATATGCAGGATGAGCCTGGAGTATCTTGTAGTGTCAGAAAGTAAAGATATGCTGACAACAACAAACCCAAAAGATGGAGTTATGTCAAAGGGACTTACACTGAAAGAGCCAACTGAAAAAGCTCCCAATGGTCAAATATGGAACATTTGAGCAATAAAATAAAGTAACATTGGCTTACAATCCAAGCTCTAAAATAAATACCCATGAGTTTATATTAATCCGAATAAACGATTGAATAAACAAAAAAATGGGGGAGAAGAGACAATTTTCCATGCAGAAGAATTCCAAATAATGTATGCAGCTTTTCCACCCTAAAGGGGATGAAGCATGACTCCCCATTCTTTAAGTGTGGGCCGTGCATGGTGACTCTTTTCCGAAAAGCACAGTGTGGAAAGGGGAAATAAAAGAGTGGTGGAAAAATACCTGACAAGCACTACCTCAGCAAGGTGATCAGGGTCATCATCAACACTGATAAGTCATGCTGATAGTATGTACTCTTTTTATGATATGGTGAACATGGCACTTTACCTCTGTAGTCTTCCTCCCCAGCCCTATATGTTTCTACTACACAATGAAAAACTGTAAAGTAACTGGTAACAGGCCATATTGATCTCTAGAATTTTTCAAGAACAACTAGATGTTTTTAAGTTTTAAGAGAACTGAGAGAAAGCAAAGATGTCTGTATGCAAACTAAAGAATGAGAAATTGCCTCACCAGGCACTGTCTTCATACAGAAATAGTCCAAATTTTCTGTTATTAAAATGAAGGATGATCATAAATATGCTAGAGAGCCAGAAAACACTAATATTTAACAGATTAAAAACCAAGAAAAAGATGGTTAAAGACACAGACATTTGTGTAGCAAGGTTTTGGTCTCTGGCCCAGTCTAAAGTCTGGCTTTTTAGAAAAGAATGAAGAGAATTAAGATGTAATGGCAACTCTGAGAGAAAGAAATACAGAACATACTGTTAGAGGTCAAGACAATGCTTTTCCAGCTAGAAGGATTTGGGGTATGTCTGCAGACCAATATGGGCAGAATAAGACCAGAATCTAACAAAAGGCAAGAACACTGGCTAGTAAAGTTGTGTACTACATGCCAAGATTGCAGAAAGCCAAATCCAGTTTTACCCTATCCTCTGTAGCAGGCTCTAGAATTACCTCATAATGACTTAGCCTGGAACTTTTGTTTCCAGAGAGTGTGAGCTGGGTAACTTGAAGTAATACTCCTACAAAAAAGCAGCTAAGAAGTCTGAATTAAAAGATTTAAAACCATTTAAAACGCATTGGAGAGCTAACAAGCTAGTAGGGAATTACCGGACAAAGACTAACGGGAAAGTAGGAACCCAGAGAGATAAGCCACCACAAAAGCTTCTTTTTTCCTGAGGACACTTGCTGATCAGAGAAAATTCACTGTTGTCTTAATGCCCCTGCAAAATTAGGGGACTAGAAATAAAAGCCAAGACCTCCTCAAGTTCCAGTGTCTAACAGGAGACTTTCTCCATGTTTCTCCAGTTTAGAGTACTCAAGAGGTTACACTTTCAAGGTACAGAGGAACTAGAAATAAACTGACCTGTCCAGAGATTTGCAACCTAGGGTCACATTGCCTGAACTGGCCATGGAACTCAAGCCAGAAATTCGGTTTAAGTTAGTTCTGTACTAAACTGTCCAATGTTGCCTGGAAAAGTAAATACAAGCCTTCCCTGGAGGCAAGCACCTTAATACCAGAACTCAAATTATTTTTACAAATGATTTTCAAGGAGGATAATCAGTTTACAAAGATAAGTAAGTACAGAGATAAAGAAAGATTCTATGTAAGAGTCAGAAACTAGAGACACAGAAAGAGAATCACAAAGACTTCAGATATTATAAGCTTGGGTACTCGTGTTCCAGGATATATTCACAAGAATGTCTTCTAGCAACAATGGGTGTAAAGTCCAAAACTGAAGAAAAACGCAAATGCACATCAAAATGCAAAAGGATAAATTTTTGTTTAAATATTTATTTATTTTTTTTAACATCTTTATTGGAGTATAATTGCTTTACAATGGTGTGTTAGTTTCTGCTGTATAACAAAGTGAATCAGCTATATGCATACGTATATCCCCATATCCCCTCCCTCTTGCATCTCCCTCCCACCCCCCTTATCCCACCCCTCTAGGTGGTCACAAAGCACCAAGCTGATCTCCCTGTGCTATGCAGCTGCTTCCCACTAGCTATCTATTTTACATTTGGTAGTGTATATATGTCAATGTTACTCTCTCATTTTGTCCCAGCTTACACTTCCCCCTCCCCGTGTCCTCAAGTCTATTTTCTACGTCTGTATCTTTATTCCTGTCCTGCCCCTAGGTTCATCAGAACCTTTTTTTTTTTAGATTCCATATATATGTGTTACCATATGGTATTTGTTTTTCTCTTTCTGACTTACTTCACTCTATTACAGACTCTAGGTCCATCCACCCCACTACAAATAACTCAACTTCGCTTCTTTTTATGGCTGAGTAATATTCCAATGCATATATGTGCCACGTCTTCTTTATCCATTCATCTGTCGATGGACACTTAGGTTGCTTCCATGTCTTGGCTATTGTAAATAGAGTTGCAGTGAACATTGTGGTACATGACTCTTTTTGAATTATGGTTTTCTCAAGGTATATGCCCAGTAGTGGGATTGCTGGGTCGTATGGTAGTTCTATTTTTAGTTTTTTAAGGAACCTCCATACTGTTCTCCATAGTGGCTGTATCAATTTACATTCCCACCAACAGTGCAAGAGGGTTCCCTTTTCTCCACACCCTCTCCAGCATTTATTGTTTGTAGATTTTTTGATGATGGCCATTCTGACCAGTGTGAGGTGACACCTCATTGAAGTTTTGATTTGCATTCATCTTTTCATGTGTTTGTTGGCAATGTGTATATCTTCTTTGGAGAAATGTCTATTTAGGTCTTCCGCCCATTTTTACATTGTGTTGTTTGTTTTTTTGATATTGAGCTGCATGAGCTGCTTGTATATTTTGGAGATTAATCCTTTGTCACTTGCTGTGTTTGCAAATATCTTCTCTCATTCTGAAGGTTGTCTCTCCATCTTGTTTATGGTTTCATTTGCAGTGCAAAAGCTTTTAAGTTTCATTAGGTCCCATTTGTTTATTCTTGTTTTTATTTCCATTTCTCTAGGAGGTGGGTCAGAAAGGATCTTGCTGTGATTTATGTCATAGAGTGTTCTGCCTACGTTTTCCTCTAAGAGTTTTACAGTGTCTGGCCTTACATTTAGATCTTTAATCCATTTTGAGTTTATTTTTGTGTATGGTGTTAGGGAGTGTTCTAATTTCATTCTTTTACATGTAGCTGTCCAGTTTTCCCAGCACCACTTATTGAAGAGAGTCTCTTTTCTCCAGTGTATATCCTTGCCTCCTTTGTCATAGATTAGTTGACCATAGGTGCGTGGGTTTACCTCTGGGCTTTCTATCCTGTTCCATTGATCTATATTTCTGTTTTTGTGCCAGTACCATACTGTCTTGATTACTGTAGCTTTTGTAGTATAGTCTGAAGTCCAGGAGCCTGATTCCTCCAGCTCCGTTCTTCTTTCTGAAGATTGCTTTGGCTATTCAGGGTCTTTTGTGTCTCCATACAAATTGTGCAATTTTTTGTTCCAGTTGTGTGAAAAATGCCATTGGTAGTTTGATAGGGATTGCACTGAATCTGTAGATTGCCTTAGTTAGTATCGTCATTTTCACAATGTTGATTCTTCCAATCCAAGAACACGGTATATCTCTCCATCTGTTTGTATCATCTTTAATGTCTTTCATCAGTGTCTTATAGTTTTCTGCAGACAGGTCTTTTGTCTCCTTAGGTAGGTTTATTCCTAGGTATTTTACTCGTTTTGCTGCAATGGTAAATGGGAGTGTTTCCTTAATTTCTCTTTCAGATTTTTCATCATTAGTGTATAGGAATGCAAGAGATTTCAGTGCATTAATTTTGTATCCTGCTACTTTACCAAATTCATTGATTAGCTCTAGTAGTTCTCTGGTAGCATCTTTAGGATTCTCTATGTATAGTATCATGTCATCTGCAAACAGTGACAGTTTTACTTCTTTTCTGATTTGGATTCCTTTTATTTCTTTTTATTCTGATTGCTGTGGCTAAAATTTCCAAAACTATGTTGAATAGTGGTGAGAGTGAGAAACCTTGTCTTATTCCTGATCTTAGTGGAAATGGTTTTTGTTTTTCACCATTGAGAACAATGTTGGCTGTGGGTGTGTCATATATGGCCTTTATTATGTTGAGGTAGGTTCCCTCTATGCCTACCTTCTGGAGAGTTTTTATCATAAATGGGTACTGAATGTTGTCAAAAGATTTTTCTGCATCTATTGAGATTATCACATGGTTTTTATCCTTCAACTTGTTAATATGATGTATCACATTGATTGATTTGCATATATTGAAGAATCCTTGCATTCCTGGGATAAACCCCACTTGATCAGAGTGTATGACCCTTTTAATGTGCTGCTGGCTTCTGTTTGCTAGTATTTTGTTGAGGATTTTTGCATCTATGTTCATCAGTGATATTGGCCTGTAGTTTTCTTTCTTTGTGCCATCTTTGTCTGGTTTTGGTATCAGGGTGATGGTGGCCTCGTAGAATGAGTTTGGGAGTGTTCCTCTGCTATATTTTGGAAGAGTATGAGAAGGATAGGTGTTAGCTCTTCTCTAAATGTTTGATAGAATTCACCTGTGAAGCCATCTGTTCCTGAGCTTTTGTTTGTTGGAAGGTTTTTAATCACAGTTTCAATTTCAGTGCTTGTGATTGGTCTGTTTATATTTTCTATTTCTTTCTGGTTCAGTCTTGGAAGGTTGTGCTTTTCTAAGAATTTGTCCATTTCTTCCAGGTTGTCCATTTTACTGGCATATGGTTGCTTGTAGTAATCACTCATGATCCTTTGTATTTCTGCAGTGTCAGCTGTTACTTCTCCTTTTTCATTTCTAATTCTGTTGATTTGAGTCTTCCCCTTTTTTTTCTTGATGAGTCTGGCTAATGGTTTATCAATTTTGTTTATCTTCTCAAAGAACCAGCTTTTAGTTTTATTGATCTTTGCTATTGTTTTCTTCATTTCTTTTTCATTTATTTCTGGTCTAATCTATATGATCTCTTTCCTTCTTTCAACTTTGGAGTTTTTTTATTCTTCTTTCTCTAATTGCTTTAGGTGTAAGGTTAGGTTGTTTATTTGAGATTTTTCTTGTTTCCTGAGGTAGGACTGCATTGCTATAAACTTCCCTCTTAGAACTGCTTTTGCTGCATCCCATAGGATTTGGGTCATCAGGTTTTCATTGCCGTTTGTTTCTAGGTATTTTTTGATTTCCTCTTTGATTTCTTCAGTGATCTCTTGGTTATTTAGTAGTGTATTGTTTAGCTTCCATGTGTTTGTATTTTTTACAGTTTTTTTCCTGTAACTGATATCTAGTCTCATAGCATTGTGGTCGGAAAAGATACTTAATATGATTTCAATTTTCTTACATTTACCAAGGCTTGATTTGTGACCCAAGATATGGTCTATCCTGGAGAATGTTCCATGAGCACTTGAGAAGAAAGTGTAGTCTGTTGTTTTTGGATGGAATGCCCTATAAATATCAATTAAGTCCACCTTGTTTAATGTGTCATTTAAAGCTTGTGTTTCCTTATTTACTTTCATTTCTGATGATCTGTCCATTGGTGAAAGTGGGGTGTTAAAGTCCCCTACTATGATTGTGTTACTGTCGATTTCCCCTTTCATGGCTGTTAGCATTTGCCTTATGTATTGAGGTGCTCCTATGTTGGGTGCATAAATATTTATAATTGTTATATCTTCTTCTTGGATTGATCCCTTGATCATTATGTAGTGTCCTTCTCTGTCTCTTGTAATAGTCTTTAAAGTCTATTTTGTCTGATATGAGAATTGCTACTCCAGCTTTCTTCTGATTTCCGTTTGCATGGAATATCTTTTTCCATCCCCTCACTTTCAGTCTGTATGTGTCCCTAGGTCTGAAGTGGGTCTCTTCTAGACAGCATATATATGGGTCTTGTTTTTGTATCCATTCAGCCCCTCTATGTCTTTTGGTTGGAGCATTTAATCCATTTACATTTAAGGTAATTATTGATATGTATGTTCCTATTACCATTTTCTTAATTGTTTTGGGTTTTTGTAGGTCTTTTCCTTCTCTTGTGTTTCCTGCCTAGATAAGTTCCTTTAGCATTTGTTGAAAAGCTGGTTTGGTGGTGCTAAATTCTCTTAACTTTGGCTTATCTGTAAAGGTTTTATTTTCTCCATCGAATGTGAATGAGATCCTTGCTTGGTAATCTTGGTTGTAAGTTTTTCCCTTTCATCACTTTCAATATGTCCTGCCACTCCCTTCTGGCTTGCAGAGTTTCTGCTGAAAGATCAGCTGTTAACCTTATGGGGATTCCCTTGCATGTTATTTGTTGCTTTTCCCATGGTGCTTTTAATATTTTTTCTTTGTATTTAATTTTTATTAATTTGATTAATACGTGTCTTGGTGTGTTTCTCTTTGGGTTTATCCTGTATGGTACTCTCTGTGCTTCTTGGACTTGACTATTTCCTTTCCTATATTAGGGAAGTTTTCGACTATAATCTCTTCAAATATTTTCTCAGACCCTTTCTTTTTCTCTTCTTCTTCTGCAACCCCTATAATTTGAATATTGGTGCATTTAACATTGCCCCAGATGTCTCCGAGACTGTCCTCAATTCTTTTCATTCTTTTTTCTTTATTCTGCTCTGCGGTAGTTATTTCCACTATTTTATCTTCCAGGTCACTTATCTGTTCTTCTGCCTCAGTTATTCTGCTATTGCTTCCTTCTAGAGTATTTTTAACTTCAGTAACTGTGTTGGTCATCACTGTTTGTTTGCTCTTTAGTTCTTCTAGATCCTTGTTAAATGTTTGTTGTATTTTCTCCATTCTGTTTCTGAGATTTTGTATCATCCTTACTATCATTACTCTGAATTCTTTTTCAGGTAGGTTGCCTATTTTGTCTTCATTTATTTGGTCTTGTAGGTTTTTACCTTGCTCCTTCGTCTGTAACATTTTTTTTGTCATTTTTTTTTTTTTTGGTGACTGGTGTTGCTGTATTCCTGTCTTACTGGTTGTTTGGCCTGAGACACCCAGCACTGGAGTTTGCAGGCAGTTGGATAGAGTCGGGTCTTGGTACTGAGATGAGAACCTCCGGGATGCCTCACTCTGATTAATATTCCCTGGGGTCTGAGTTTCTCTGTTAGTCCAGCACTTTGGACTCGGAGTTCCCACCACAGGAGCTCGGGCCCAACCTCCAGCCTGCGAACCAAGATCCTGCAAGCCAGTAACTGGGGGTTCCTCCTGTCCCCTTAGGTGTCCGTGGTCCCCCACTGGTGCCTGGCATGTGCCCTAGTTGTGTGGAGACGCGAATTCTGCATCCTCCTATTACGCTATCTTGACTCTGCAAGGATAAATTTTAGTATATCCATACAATGGAACACTATTGAAGAGTGAAAACAGCATGATGCATCTCAAAAAAACCATAATGTTGGGCAAAAGGGAAAACAAAAAATACATATAGCATGATTCTATATATATATAAAGATAAAAATCGGAGAAATAAAACAACATTTTTAGGGATCAATATATAGATGGAAAACTATAAAGAAAAACAAGGAAGTAACTATTACAAAGGTCAATACAGAGGTTACATTTTGGGAAAAGGGACAGCTTGTGATCAAGAAAAGACATTCTGGAGACTTGTGGAACTTAAAATAGCCTATCTCTTGACCTAGTTGGTTGGAATACAGGTGTTTGCTCTGTAATTATTTGTGAAACTGAATGTTTATATTTTATGCATTTTGCTGTATGTATGTTAGACTTCAGAATTAAAAACAAATAAAAAGAACAAGAACTTAGTGAACATGTTAAAATACCTAAGTTACTTGTAGACAGATTGATGTTGGTTTCAGTTTCTCACTAAGAATTAATTAAAACAATAATCGACAAATGCAGTGGATGTTTCTGTGTAGTTTGCTGCGTAGAATCATTTACTCATAACTTAAATTTAGTTTTAGTGATTACAGCTCTCCCTCATATTCAGTACTGTCACCATGACTCAAAACTGAGTGCTATTTCCTTCCTCGAAGTATGTAGCACTGTCATCTATATCAGTTACTCAGCATGTAGTACACAGCTGTCAGTTGGTTATAGATGGTGACTTGTTGCCTGCATAGACTTCTCAAGAATTCATGCCTTGTCTCCCCTACCAGATTGTAGTTGCCTTAAAGACAGGGCACTCTTCCTCATTTTTACTATAGATCAACTTCAGCGGGAGCAGATCCCACAGCTATTTACGTGATGGTGGAGTTTTATTACAATGACTGCGTATATAAAGCTCATGCCTCCATTTTACAGATGCTGGGGATGACTAAGCTGGCTTTCTTGTCCCTTTGGGAAGATTCTCAAAAAAAGACATTTTCAGGGGCAGGGTGATGCTTTAGAGATTAGGCAAAAAGTAAAGTTAATTAAAAGGATACTAAAACTAGGAAAAAGAAAGCCATCAGAACAAAAGCAGCCATTCTCTCAGGCTCTCTCTCTTTCTCTGAGCCACATGGCCATTCGCCTTTGATTACTAAACATAAATGATGTAGTCTCTCTCTCCGGAAACTGGCATTTCTTAGTTCCCTGCGTACATGACTAAAGGTGGTGTCCCAGAGCTCCCTATTTACGCACTCCTAAATTCCAAACACACATAATACTGACTCTTTCAAAAAAACAGTATGTATTCTTTTCTTGCTGATTCTTTGCTGATTACAAAAGTAGCAGATGCTCATAATTTAAAATATTTTTTAAATTATAGACTATTTTTTAGAACAGTTTTAAGTTCATGGGAAAAAAAGCAAAAATTACCAAGTTCTCATATACTTCCTCCTATTTCCTGCCACACACACACAGTTCCCCCTATTATTAACAACTTGCATTGCTCTAATACATTTTCTGTAATTGATGGACTGATATGTTTTAAAATTTATTTTATTGGGGTAACATTGATTTATAACATTATATAAGTTTCATGTGTACAACATTATATTTCTAATTCTGTATACACTACAGCATGCATACTACCAAAAATTTAGTTTCCCTCCATCACCATTCAGTTAATCCCCTTTACCTATTTCACCCTCCCCAGCTTTTCTGATGGGGCTCCTCAAAGGACTGGCTTCTCTCTTGCTCATGTTGGAGCTCTGGCAGGTCCAACACTATCTAGCCACGTGGAGGAGAGTTGAGATGGTGCCTTCGGCTGGTAATATGAAATTTGTTGTTTAAAGGTAAACATGTAGACAAATACTGAATACTGTAATATTTTAATCATGATGAGTAAGTCACTTTTAATTCCAGTATAAAAGTTAAAGGAAAAAAGTATTAAAAAAACTATAATTTTAAAATGTTAAAAGGTACAAATATGAACAGATGTAAAATGTGACAACAATAATATAAAGTGTGTGGGGGACTTAAAATGTAGAGGTTTTGTAGGTGACTGAACTTAAGTTATTATCAGTCTGAAAATAGACTGTTACAGCTCTAAGATATTGTATGTAAGTCTCAACGTAACCATGTAAAAAAATACCTACAGCCTTATACCCATTAGGATTGCTACTATCAAAAAACAGAAAACAAGTGTCAGTGAGGATGTGGAAAAATTGGAACCCTTATGCACTACCAATAAGAATGTAAATTGGCACAGTGGCTGTGGAAAATTGCATGGCAGTTCCTAAAAAAATTAAAAATAGAAATACCATATGCTCCAACAATTTCACTTCTGAGTATATACCCAAAAGAATGGAAAGTAGGGTCTCAAAGAGGTATCTGTACACCCATGTTCATAGCACCATTATTCACAATAGCTAAAATGTGAAAGCAACCCACGTGTCCATGGATAGATGAGTAAGCAAAATGTGGTATATACATACAATGGAACATTATTCAGTCTTGAAGGAAATTCTGCAATATACTGTCATATGGATGAACCTTGAGGACATTACGCTAAGTGAAATAAGCCAGTCACAAAAAGACAAATACTGTATGATTCCATTTATATGAGGTACTTAGAGCAGTCAATATTATACAGACAGAAAGTGGAAAGGTGGTTGCCAGGGGCTGAGGGGAGGGGAGAATGGGGAGTCACTGTTTAAAGGGTACAGAGGTTCAGTTTTACATGATGAAAAAGTTATGTGAATGTATTTAACACCACTGAACTGTACTAAAAAATGGTTAAGATGGTAAATATCATGTTATGTATATTTTACCACAATAAAAAAGAAAAACACAGACTTCCCTGGTGGCGGAGTGGTTAAGAATCTTCATGCCAATGCAGGGGACACGGGTTTGAGCCCTGGTCTGAGAAAATCTCACATGCCGCAGAGCAACTAAGCCCCTGCGCCTCAACTACTGAGCCTGTGCTCTAGAGCCTGCGAGCCACAACTACTGAAGCCCGCGCACCTAGACCCCATGTTCTGCAACAGGAGAAGCCACCTCAATGAGAAGCCCACGCACCACAATGAAGAGTAGCCACTGCTCGCCACAACTAGAGGAAGCCCGCACGCAGCAAAGAAGACCCAATGAAAGAAGGAAGGAAGGAAGGAAGGACCTACAGAAACTACACAGAAGAAAGAGAGGAATCAAAGCACAGCTATACAAAAAAACAACAAAACACAAAGGAAGACATCAAGAGAGGAAAAGGAAGACAAACTAATTAAAAGACGAACAAAAAGGGGGGAGTGGGGGGTTTAAAAACTGTGCAACATTGACAAAAGGACCAAGATAGTCAAGGCCCAGGAAGGGATAGCCCCAAGGACGTGGGGTGTCTCCTCTCCCGAGGCCAGGAGCAGCAGCAGGGTGGAAACTGGGGGTCCCCCTAGCCCCTGCATGGCCCAGTGCATGGGCCTCTCCAGGTGGGGTGGTGACCCAAGGAAGAGGCCTCAGTAGTGTGTGCTCATCATGCAGCCTGGATGCCCCTACCACTCACTCTGCCGCAGAAGGAGATAGAGTGATAGCAACTCAGGAGCATCCTCCCCCATTGCTGAGGCTGTAACCCACTTGCTAAGAATGGCCAATTGCCACAGTGCCCTTGGTCTCGCTCCAGCGTGCTCTGGATCTCCTTCAGGACCCTCTCGTCACTGAGCAGAGCATGCTCCATCTCGGGCCGACCTCCTCTCCTCTCCTCTCCATCACTTTGGCTTAGTTCCTGGCTCCGCCCAAGGCCTTCTCAGGGCCCGATCCATTGCGGGGGCGGCTGTAGTTCTTCGTTTCTGCTGAATCCACCAGACACTGGGGCTCAACCAGCCACGTGGTGGAGACAGAGAAGTGCTCAAGTTCGGAGGGTGAGATCAGGTAGAAACCTTGGCCATATTTGGTGAAGATGCAGAAAGCAATGCTGCTGACATCCACCCAGCAGAAGTAGTTATAGTGAACCTGGGGCTTGAGCAGGGGCAGTGAGACCACCTGGACATCACCCACGTTGGTGAGGACAGCCAGGTGATGTTCCCTATAGTCCTCAGCTCGACAGCTGCGGAAGCAGGCCGCAGTGACTCACTGCACCCGCAAGCCCTCTAGGGTGGTTAGCTTCAGCTTCAGCCTGGCACTGATCTTGGGCAGCGTGAAACACCTTGAACTGCTCTTCTGACACAGTGAGTAGCTGGTGGCTTCCCTGAATGTCCAGGCTTTTTGACAGGTCATGGGCCACTTCTAGGGACTTGAGAAGGGGCACACTGTGTCCGTCCAGCACCAGGATGCCCACCAGGCAACAGCTGAATCTCCCTGGCCTGCTCCGCTCGCACCGGCTCATCTATTCTCTGCTCCTCGGGTGTCATGCACAAGGCAAAGGCATAGATGGTACTACCATTGGTGCCAGCCCACAGCAAGGGGCAGAGGCGAGAGTTGTTCCTCAGGTAGATGTCAGTGAAGTAGAGGGTCCGGACTAAGCCCATGAAGGTGTCTGCTGCCAAATGGGCCTCCATCTTGCACTGCACGGGTGCCAGCTCCATGTTCTGCATGTGGGTCTGCTCTGCCCTGGTGCTCCCCTCCTGCACATCTCCTGGAGGGCCAGTGGTCCACTGCTACCTTTTGGACACCCGGCTGCGACGTGTCCAGCGGAAGGACTGGCACAGAGATGTCTTTAGGAACTTCACGTGGGACAGCGGGCCCTCCAAGGCTAGCTGATCATTGAGGCGTGTGCACTTGACAAAGACCTGCTGCTACTGCTGGTGGTCAAAGAGGCTGAAGCCATGGCTGGTGCCGAAGGCCACGAGGTGCCACTGGGAGTGCAGGGCCAAGAAGGTGACCAGAGCCAGGGGCTGGCACTGCACCAATACGAAGGGCTGAAAGCCAGGCTCAAAGCGCACAGGCCCCGGGCAGGCACACAGGCATTCCTGCCCCTTCCAGAGGTAGCCTTCCTGGTCCTGCAGCAGGTCAGCCTCCACCTGCTCCATGGAGTGCTCCACCTCCTCGTCATTTAGCTCCAGCAACCTCACCTGCCCTGCCGTGGTGGCCACAACCAGGTAGCCACTGTATTTGCAGAGGAAAATCTTTTGGATGCCCAGCTGAGGATCGTCACTGTGGGGGTCGAAGGAGCCCACCTTGCAGAGCAGGGACCACTCATCCTGGCCCTGGGCAGTGAGGCTCTCACTGGGGTCTGTGTTGGTGAGGAACACCTGTACAGTGCTGAGTTTGTAGAGCAGCAGCAAGCACATGCCAGAGGCATCCCAGAACCTCACCATGCTGTCCTCATGCCCTATGAGTTATGGGCCACTCCACGGTGGAGAAGTGTGTGTTCTGCCAGCTGCCAGCAGCAATGACGTGCTCCCACAGCTTCAGGGGGATGTTGGAGACTTGGTGGGAGCAGGTGATGGCAGAGCAATTCAGGGAGGCCAGGTAGGGAGGCTAAATCTGCAGCCAACCGGCCATCTGCAGGTCAATCACCACCAGCTCCTCCTCAGCCAGCACCACCTGAGCGTAGGGGTCATCAAAGGCAGCTGCACGGTCCATCTCAACGAGAAGAGTAAAGTCGATGACTCGGGAGGTGAAGTCAGAGGCTGTCTGCTGGCTGTTGTGGGCCACCGAGATGCAGTGGCAGTCCCCATAGCCGGCCCACAGCATGCCACCCTTAAAGATGGTGAAGGGCAACCCCTGCTTGGTGGTCAGCCAGAAGATGTTGGTGATAGCTTTGCAAGGAAAAGGACCATAAGGCACACAGCTGTGCAGTGGCTCTGGTTGCTGGGTATCACCGGACACGGGCCACTGGCAGTAGCTGCTGTCAGAATGGCAGCTATCAGATGACCATCCCGCTGCCAGCAGATATTCTCCAGTTGCTAGCTGCTGAGGAAATGACAGAGCACGCGGCTGCCCTGCAGGTCCCAGAAGACGATGAGGCCCAAGCTGTAGCCAATGAGGATCTGGTCGGGGTCCCAAGGATGTTCCTGCAGAGCCTCCACCACCTCAAACACCCACCGGTGGAGGGCCTCCTCTGGAAACTATGTTTATAGCAGCACTATGTACAATAGCCAAGACATGGAAACAACCTAAATGTCCATCGACAGATGAATGGATAAAGAAGATGTGATATGTGTGTATATATGTATATATACACACAATGGAATATTACTCAACCATTAAAAAAAATGAAATAATGCCATCTGCAGCAACATGGATGGACCTAGAGATTATCATACTAAGTGAAGTAAGTCAGAAAGAGAAAGACAAATACCGTATTATATCACTTATATGTGGAATCTAAAACAGGACACAAATGAACATATCTATGGAACAAAAAGAGACTCAGACATAGAGAACAGACTTGTGGTTGGCAAGAGGGAGTGGGGATGTGGGAGGGAAGTACTGGGAGTTTGGGATTAGCAGATGCAAACTATTATATACAGGATGGATAAACAACAAGGTCCTACTGTATAGCACGGGGAACTATATTCAATATCCTGTGATTAAACCATAATGGAAAAAAATATGAAAAATATTATATATATTTATAACTGAGTCACAATGCTGTATAGCAGAAATTAACACTGTAAATCAACTATACTTCAATAAAAAGTTTTTAAAAAGAAAAAAAATAGAACAGAAAATATCAAAGTATATCTCCCATAATACCAATAAGTGTTATTTCATGAGACTTGTTTCAGTTATGAGTATAGGTGCACACAAATGACATGGTGGGTTACAATGTTAACCATATTGATACTTGTTACTGTGAGTCATGGTATAAAATGTTGTTTTTCATGGTATAAAATGTTGTTTTTCATGGTATAAAATGTTTGAAAGCTACTGCTCTCTGGTACCTAAACTAGAGGGATGCCTAATGCTCTATGAATGCTTACTGAATTGAACAAACTGAGTAGTATGATACAATCCATTTATTACAACTTCAAAGTTTCCACTTTAAAAGAATATAAAGTATAATGGTTATTGGAACAAAAGTAAATGGAGGGCTTCCCTGGTGGCGCAGTGGTTAAGAATCTGTCTGCCAATGCAGGGGACACGAGTTCGAGCCCTGGTCCGGGAAGATCCCACATGCCGCGGAGCAACTAAGCCTGTGCACAACTACTGAAGCCCGCGCCTAGAGCCCGTACTCTGAAACAAGAGAAGCCACCGCAATGAGAAGCCCGCGCACTGCAGTGAAGAGTAGCCCCCGCTCATCGCAACTAGAGAAAGCCCGTGCACAGCAACAAAGACCCAACGCAGCCAAAAATAAAATAAATAAATTTATTAAAAAAAAAAAAAAAGTAAATGGATTCTGGGCTATGTGAAGCTACAGGGGGCAGGGCGGAGGAGTAGTAGAGAGGGATCCGAATACTTCCTGTTATATTTCAACAGACTTTCTCCCCAATAACTAAAATGTGTCTATATTTAAGGAAGATTAAATACAATTTTGGCTAAGTTCACTTTGGAAAGCTTTTCTTGTTCACTGAAATCACCTCATGATTATAAAGTTCTGCATATTTAAAATATCTGGTACAGGTAATTCCACCATGATTCATAAAAGGATCTTTCAGAGAAAAAAGCAAACAAACAAAACAAACAAAAACAAAAAACAAAAAACCTAACAGAAGACAGTGAACTCAATGGTAACAGTAAATCTTTTTCTGTCAGTAATTAACATTAAATGAAAAAATATTAAACTCTTTAGTTAAAAGACAAAGAGTGGCTGAACGAATTAAAAAAACAAGACTCAACTATATGCTGTCTAAAAAGGACACACAGGTTGAAAGTGAAGGGATGGAAAAAGACATTCCACAGAAATAGTAACCAAAATAGAGCAGGGTTGGCTATACTTATATCACACAAAATAGATTATAAGTCAAAAATTGTCATAAGAGACAGAAGGACATTATACTGATAAAAGTGCCAATCTACCAACAAGATATAAGAATTATATATATTACACACATCAGAGCACCTAAATATATAGAGCAAACATTGACAGTTTGAAGGGAGAAATAAACAATATAAGACAAGACAAGACAATAATAGTAAGAGACTCTACTCTCAGTAATGGATAGAACATCCAGACAGAAGATCAAAAAGGAAACAGAGGACTTGAACAAAACTATAGACTAAATGGACCTAACAGACATACAGAGTAAGTCCCCTACATACGAACCTTCAAGTTGCAAACTTTCAAAGATAGGAACGTGTGTTCGCATGTCCAATCACGTAAGTTAGTTCACTTGTCTGGCGTATATTGTCACTTGCATGCATCCTCTACAAGTAGTTGTGCTTCTGTGTACTTTACTGTACAGTACTGTACAGAGTACAGTAGTATAGTATCTTTATTTCAGCTAGATCTGCAAGAGGACGACTTCATTGAACTCCTTGCTGTGCAACATGAGGAGATCATTAATGAAGACCTGATGGAATTGGAGGCCCAGAGCAAGGATGAAGAGAGACAAGAGAAAGAAGAAGTAACTGAAGAACCGAAGAGATTCACGATGCAGGAAATGGCAAGGGGATTTTCTTTATCTGAGGAGGCACTGTTAGTTTTTGAGGCATAGGACCAGAATGTAGAACAGTACACGAAGGTTGCAGCAGCCGTTCAGAATGCAATCCAGTGCTACCATGTCATCTATGATGAGAAAAAAAGAGCTACTACCCAGACATCACTGGTTCGTTTTTTCAAGAGGGTAGACAGAATTAAATCCAGCAAGGAACCAGAACCTGTGCCATCGTCAGGTGTGAGTGAAAATTGCAGCTTGCCCTCTGTCTCCTATTGTTGTTGATCCTTCAGCTCTACCATCTCCCACCTCCTCTCCCTCCTCCAGTCAGTAACTCTTCTTGCCTGTTCACTCAACGCCAGCCCCTGTATGCCAGCTGTTGTACTGTACACTGTACTTTTCAAGGTACTGTACTGTAAGATTAAAAATGTTTTCTTTATTTTTTGTTTATGAATTATATGTGTGAAAAGTATTATAAACCTATTACAGTACAGTACTCTATAGCCGATTGTATTAGCTGGGTGCCTAGGCTAACTTTGTTGGACTTACGAACAAACTGGACTTATGAATGTGCTCTCAGAACGGAACTCGTTTGTATGTAGGGGACTTACTGTATAGAACATTCCACCCAACAGCAGCAGAACACATTCTTCTCAAGTGCACATGGAACATTCTCCAGGATAGCTCACATTTAGGTCACAAAACAAAGTCTTAACAAATTTAAGAAGATTGAAATTATACCAAATATCTTTTCTGACCACAATGGAATGAAACTAGCACTCAATAGTAGACAAAAAACTGGAAAAATTAACAAGTGTGGAAATTAAACAACAATAATCTTGAACAACAATTGGATTTAAAAGGAAATTTGAAAATACCTTGAGATAAATAAAAACACAACATATCAAAACATATGAGATCCAACAAAAGCAGTACTAAGAGGGAAGTTTATTGTCATAAATGCTTAATTAAAAAAGAAAAAAAAAATCTCAAACAACCTAACTTTACACCCCAAGAAGCGAGAAAAAGAATAAATTAAGCCTACAGTTATCAAAAAGATGGCAATAAGAAAGATTAGAACATAAGTAAGTGAAATCGAAAATAGAAAAACAAGTGAAAAAAACCAATGAAACTAAGAGCTGATATTTTGAAAAGGTAAATAAAATTGACAAACTCTTAGAAAGACTAAGAAAAAAAAGAGATGACAAAATAAAATGAAAGAGAAGACATTTAAAAAGATGCCATAGGGGCTTCCCTAGTGGTGCAGTGGTTAAGAATCCGCCTGCCAATGCAGGGGACGTGGGTTCGAGCCCTGGTCCGGGAAGATCCCACATGCAGCAGAGCAACTAATCCCGTGTGCCACAACTACCGAGCCTGAGCTCTAGAGCCCATGAGCCACAACTACTGAGCCCACGTGCCACAACTACTGAAGCCTGTGTGCCTAAAGCCATGCTCCGCAACAAAAGAAGCCACCACAACGAGAAGCCCACGCACCGCAACTAGAGAAAGCCCGCGTGCAGCAACAAGACCCAACACAGCAAAAAATTAATTAATTAATTTAAAAAAGAATTTTAAAAAAAAGATGCCATAGAAATTAAAAAGATCATAAGTGACCAGTATGAACAATTATACACCAACGAACTGGATAACCTAGAAATAATGGATAAATTCCTAGAAACATACAACCTACCAAGACCCAATCATAAAGAAAAACAAAGTCTAGGGAGTTCCCTGGTGGCCTAGTGGTTAGGATTCCCGGCTTTCACTGCTGTGGCCTGGGATCAATCCCTGGTCAGGGAACTGAGATCCCACAAGCTGCATGGCACAGCCCCCCAAAAAAAAAAAAGTCTCAACTATAGTCTAACAAGACCTATAACTTGTATGAAGGTTGAATCAATAATCAAAAATCTCCCAAGGAAGAAAAGCCCAGGACCAGATGGCTTCACTAATGAATTCTACCAAACATTTTAAAAGAATTAATGCCAATCTGTCTCAAGCTCTTCCAAAAACTTGAAGAGAAGTATATACATTTCCAAACTCATTTATGAAGTCAGCATTATCCTGATACCAAAGCCAGAAAAAGACACTACAAGAAAAGAAAACTACAGGCCAATATCCCAGATGAATACAAATGCAAAATCCTAAACAAAATACTAGCAAACCAAATTCAACAGCTTTTTAAAAGGACTGTAGATCATGACCAAGTGGGATTTATCCCTGGGATGCAAGGATGTTGGTTCAACATATACAAATCAATAAATGTGATACACCACAATACCAGAATATAGAATAAAAATTACACAATCATCTCAACAGATGAACAAAAAGCATTTGACAAAATTCAAATACCCTTTTATGATAAAAACTCTCAAAAAACAAGGAATATAAGGAAATTACCTCAACATAATAAAGGCCATATATGACAAGCCCACAGCTAACCTCACACTAAATGGTAAAAAATTGAAAGCTTTTCCTTTAATATTAGTAACAGACAAGGATAACTGCTCTTGCTACTTCTATTTAACATAGTACTAGAAATTATAGCTAGAACACTTAGGCAAGAAAAAGAAATAAAAGGCATCCAAATTGGAAAGAAAGAAGTAAAACTGTCCATGTTTGCAAATGACAATATCTTATATATAGAAAATCTTAAAGACTCCACCAAGAAACTGTTAGAACTAATAAATTCAGTAAATTTGCAGGATACAAAATCAACATACAAAAATCAGTTGTATTTCTCTATACTAACACTGAACTATCTGAAAATTAAAGAAATATCATTCATAACAGCATAAAAAACAATAGCATATTTAGGAATAAATATAAACAAGGATGTGAAAGACCCGTGCACTGAAAACTATAAGACGTTGATAAAGACGCAAACAAATGGAAAGATATCCCATATTCATGGATTGAAGAGTTAATATTGTTAAAATGTCCATACTACCCAAAGTGATCTACAGATTCTATGTAACCCCTATCCAAATTCCAACAGCATTTTTTCACAAAAGTAGAAAAAGCAATCCTAAAACTCATACGGAAACACCAAAGAACCCGAATAGATAAAGCAATCTTGCAAAACTGGAGGTACTCCACTTCCTGATTTCAAAATATATTACAGAGCTACAATAGTCAAAACAGTACTGTACTGGCATAAAGACAGAGATTTGGACCAACGGAACAGACTAGAGAGCCCAGAAATAAACATATGCATACATGGTCAACTGATCTTTGACAAAAGTGCCAAGAATACACAATGGGGAAAGGATAATCTCTTCAACAACTGGTGTTGGGAAAACTGAATATCTATATGCTAAAGAATGAAATAGTACCCTTATCTTATACCATACACGGAAATCAACTCAAAATGGATTAACTTTTAAAGAAGAGATATGAAAGTGTAAAACTCCTAGAAGAAAATGTTGGGGAAAAGCTTCATTGGTCTTGAATATGATTTTTTTGTATATGACAACAGTAGCCCAGGCAACAAAAGCAAAACAGTCAATTGGGACTACATCAAACTAAAAAGCTCCTTTATAGCAACAGAAACAACAGAGTGAAAAGGCAATTTATGGACTCAGAGAAAATAGTTGCAAACTATATAACTTATAAGGGGTTAATATCCAAAATATGTAAGGAACTCCTACAACTCAACGGCCAAAAACCAAAACCTGATTTTAAAATGAGCTAAGGACTTGAATAGGCATCTCTCCAAAGTAGACATATAAATGGCTATCAGGTATATGAAAAAATGCTCCACAGTCTATAACCATCATGGAAATACAAATCAAATCAAAGCCACAATGAAATATCACCTCACTCCTGTAAGGATGGTTATTATTTAAAAAAAAAAAAAAAAAAGACCACAAGTGTTGGTTAGGATGTGGAGAAACTGGAACCCTTGTCCACTGTTGGTGGGAAAGCAAAATAGTGTAGCCACTATGGTTAACAGTATAGAGGTTCCTCAAAAAATTAAAAACAGAACTACTGGGACTTCCCTGGTGGTCTGGTGGTTAAGAATCTGCGCTTCTAATGCAGGGGGCACGGGTTTGATCCCTGGTCGAGGAACTAAGATCCCGCATGCTGTGCAGTGTGGCCAAAAAATAAAAATAAAAATAGAACTACCATATGACCAAGCAATCCCAGTTCTAGGTATTTATCCAAAAGAACTGAAACTAGGATCTCAAAGAAATCTCCCATGTTCATTACACTCCATTACAGCACCAGTCACGACAGCCAAGATGTGAAAAAACATGAATGTCTATCAACAGATGAATAGAGTCATAGTGGTATACACATACAATGAATTATTAGCCTTTAAAAAGAAGGAAACTCTGCAATATGCAACGTGGATGAACCTTGAAGATATTATGCTAAGTGAAATAAACCAGTCACAGAAAGACAAATATTGCACGATTTCAGTTATACCAGCTACCTAAAATAGTCCAATTCATAGAATCAAAATGTGTAATGGTGGTTGCCAGGAGCCAGAGAGAGGGGATGTGTGAATTATTAATCAATAGGCATAAAGTTTCAGTTAAGCAAGATGAATAAGTTCTAGAGATCTGCTCTACAACACTGTATCTACCCTATAGTCAACAATACTGTATTGTATACTTAAAAAACTACTAAGAGGATAAATCTCAAGTGTTCTTACTAAAATTAAACTCCGAAATGGGTCTCACTGAGTTAAAATCAATGTGTTAACAGGACTGTGTTCCTTTCTGAAGCTCTGTAGGATAATTTGTTTCTTGCCTTTTCCACTCTCTAGAGGCCTTCCACATTCCTTGGCTTACTGCCCTCTTTTTTCATCTTCAGGGCCATCACCATCGGACTAAGTCTTTCTCACACTGCCAGCTCTCTGGTTCTTTGTTATGCCTCTCTCTTCCATTTATATGAATTATAATTACATTGGGACCATCTGGATACTCTAGGATAATCTCTATACACATGGCAGAGTGAATAATGTCCTCCAAAGATATCCAAGCCTGAGTTCCTGGAACCTATGATTGCTACCATATACGGAAAAAGGGACTTTTGCATATGTAATTAAATTAAGGGTTTTGAAAAGGGGAGATTATCCTAGATTATGTGGGTGAACTCTAAATTAATTGCAAGTGTTCTTATAAGAGAGAGATTGAGGGAGATTTCATGAAAGAGAGGTGAAGGAGATATGACAGAAGCAGAGATTAGAGGGATGTGCTTCAAAGATAGAGGAAGGGGCCCCAAACCAAGGAATACAAGTGGCCACTAGAAGATGAAAAAACAAGAAAAGGGACTTTCCATTCAGAGACTCCAGAAAAAAATCGGCCCTGAAAACATTTTGACTTTAGCCCAGTGAAAACTGATGTTGGCTTTCTGACATCCAGAACTGTAAGAGAATAAATGTGTGTTGTTTTAAGCCACAGAACTTGTAGCAACAATAGGAAACTAATATACCATCATCTCAAGGTCTGCTGATTACCAACCTTAATTCCATCTGAAACCTTCATTCTATTTTTCCATCCCATTTTGAATTTAATATAGTCACAGTTTCCAGGAATTAGGACATGGACATCTTGGGGATAAGGGCATTATACTGCCTACCACAACTTCACACACAGTGAAAGTCCAGGTGAACAAAATATGTCAATGTCAAACATTAACAGAAAATGTAGGAGAATGTGTTCATAATCTTGGGTGTGTAAAAGGCCTTAAGACAACAAAGTTGTTAAGACATCTTTTTAAAAAACTGATACATTTGCTTCCATCAAAGTTTTAAAATTCTGTAGGCTAAATAATACCATATATAAAGTAATAACACAAGCAACAAGCCGGCAGAGAACATTTGTAACATATATAACCAAACATTAATAGCCCATTTTATACTCGTAAAAAATAGAAAATGACTTAAGTGTCCATCATTAGGGGAATGATTAACTAAATCGTACATTTATCCATACAATAGGCTACCTACAGCAGTTTAAAAGAATGAGGGAGAATCTTTCTGATTCTTTGCAAAAATCTCCAAGACATATTGATATTCTAGACAGTTATAGAACAGTGTGTATTGTGTGATGCTATTGTAAGGGGGGAAACAACATGCACCAAACAAAGTCATAAAGTATTTCCCCCAACTTTATGAGGATATCAGCAATTACCTCTGGGGAAAACAGCAGCAGCAAAGGGGAACATTAATTTTGTTTTACATCATTTGAATGCAGACACATTCATGTATAAACTGCATAATATTTTTTAAAGCACAGTTTTGTCTTGTTCACCACTGTATCCAAGCGGCCAGCACAGTACTTGATAGGTAATGTTTGTTTAGTGAATGAAATCCAAAGGGATGGGACTTACTGCTAATGCTAAATCCTGTGCTGGTGAGAAAATGCCCTGGTTGTACCTAAATTCTTCCTGCTTCAAGCCCCGCTTGGTCTTCCTTTGGGAACTGCTTTGGGGAAACTGGAAGCCTGAGCCAGAAGTGTGTGTGTGTGTGTGTGTGTGCGCGCGTGCACATGCACGTGCTAGCATGTATAATAATTTATATTCTTTATGTTTAATACAGACAACAAGCCTGCAAAGTAGTCACCCTCATACCCATTTTACAAATGAGGAAACTAAGGCTTAGATAAGGGACTAACTGAATGACTTACCCTGGAGTTTTCTTTTTTCTCTTCCTGTAAATGCAATTTTGACAGTTGCAGAATTCTTACAAAACAGAATGTGGTCAGTTCAAGAAACAACTTCCTTCTACCAGTACTTGACTTGCTTTATTAGTTATTTGTTTTACTTGTATTAGATAGTTCATACACTTGTTTTTAAAACTGGCAGTAAATTGTATTCAGTACATCTACTTCCCTCCCTTGAGACAATAGTCAACAACTTTTTGTGTGTCTTTCCAGAAATATTCTACGTACATACAAGCACACATACAAATATTTCTAAAGTTTAATTTGAAGCATTTTACATACATTGTCCGGTACCTCTCTTATTTCACTCAACAATGTATCTTGGAAATCATTACATATTTGCTAGATCTGCTGCATTCTGGACCATAGCTGTACATGATTAATTTTAGAGAAGCCTCATAATTTAATTAATCCCTCCTCATTTATGGCCACTGAAATTGTCTCATATCTTGTTATTACAAAGCTACAGTGGCTATTGTTATACACGGGCCATTTTGCACATGTGCAAATGTATCTGCAGAATAATTTCTAGAGGAGCAATTGCTGAATAAAATAGATGTCCCTTAAAATTTTTCATGGATATTGATAATTTTCCTCTGTAGATGTTATATAATTTCACTCTCCCCAAGCAATGTTTATTCATACCCCACGTCCAACACTTGGTAACATTTTCTTATACAAGAGGGAAAAGACAGAAAAAAGAAAAGAAAAAATCTATTTCATTTGCATTTGGCACCCAAAGGTAGTTTCTTCAACCTTGCCCAGGGGCAAGTTGCAGTTCCATCAACCCCCCATTTCCTGCAACTGTACTACTTTTCAACTGAAACTGTGAAAACTATTCCCCTCTCTTTTACTTTATACGTGATTGATCTACTTCATGTAGGACTGGGCATGGAAATTATTAATTCTGCTCTTCTATTTAAAAGATATCACTCCTTTCAAGCTGATCGACCCCTCACAATCCTAGGTCACTTTCTGAGGGCACTTTCCAGAAATTTCCACCTTTGGTTCTGTGGTGTAGCTACTGCCTCCTCCTGAGAACTATTTACTTGAGGTACTTTTCCTGGCAAAAAATAAACACACTGTCCCCATTTCTTTCTTCCCCCCCTTTCATCAATCTCACCTCAAGTGTTTTCCTTAGGAAAACACTTTATTTCATTACTATTTAGCTTTGTGCAAACTAGTTTCCCCAGTTCCCCAACTACAAAGATAGACTCCTTGATTTCTAAGGCCAAATCTATTTTTTCTTACTATTCCTATACAAAGCTTGAAAATATGGCAACTGATAAAAAAAACTTTTTACATGTTAAAATAGCTTTAAAATTATATAGCAACTAATAGTGACTTAGAGGTTAGCAGGTAGAAGGATCCTGAGATGTACTTCCTGGATTGCTAACTTCAAATTTCATCTGTGACAACAGTTTTCTCACCTGAGTTATTATCAACAACAACAACAAAAATCATTTCATTATATGATTTATAGTGAGGGGAGCACTATTTCTCTCTCTCTCCTCCAATTAGGAAAAAATACTGGGCTTCCCTGGTGGCGCAGTGGTTAAGAATCTACCTGCCAATGCAGGGGACACGGGTTCGAGCCCTGGTCCGGGAAGATCCCACATGCCACGGAGCAACTAAGCCTGTGCGCCACAACTACTGAGCCTGCACGTCTGGAGCCTGTGCTCCGCAACAAGAGAGGCCACGATAGTGAGAGGCCCGCGCACTGTGATGAAGAGTAGCCCCCGCTCACTGCAACTAAAGAAAGCCCGCGCACAGCATCGAAGACCCAACGCAGCCAAAAATAAATAAAATAAATTTATATTTTAAAAAAAAAGAAAAAAGAAAAAATACTATCACTAGCTTCTTCTGGGTAGAGATAACATGTTGATTTGTTCTCTTATTCATCACAAAAATCTTTCTGGCAATCTTTACCAAATCAAAGCTATTTGGCTTGGTTGGAAAATAGATGTGATTCCAGTCCATTAAGAAATTTGTCTTTGTATGAGGGGAAAGATTTTCTCAGAAGGTAACTAGAAGAGAACATTGGTAGATTCATGAACAATACCAGTACTTTCTGTTTTGTTTTTATCTTTCCTTAGAGATGGTGAGTCCTGTAGTCCTACTGCCTGGCACAGTGCCTGGCATACAAGGTGTGCTCAATAATTATCTCTTGAGTCAATTAATGAATAAGATTACTTACGGAGAAAGAACTCCTCACATTCTTCCCCCTCAGCTCTCACATATCTTTTCCTAGTAAACTGGAGTGCAAACAGGGTCGGGGGGAGCTCCATTATCCACCTGAATGGAGACAGAGGTTAGGGAATGATTATTCTGTTTGCTCATAAATACCTTAAAGATATTAATAAACAGAGGAGATAACTTAAATAATTTCAGGTAGCAGTCCATAGGCAGAAAATGTAAATGCAGACTTGCTCCTTGGCTGCGATCCCTCAAGAGAAACAATTCTCTAAGAGCAAGCCGTCTACAGACAGAACTGGGGCAACACCCGATGATTTACTCAGCTATTTAAAGGAAAAGACAATTGAGATTTCAGAAAACAGACTAAATTATTGTAAGACAGTTCACTTAAAGAAAAGTTCAAATAGGAAAAAAATGGAATAGTAATATTCACTTTAAAATAGGTATGTTTGCTTATTGCGCGAACGTTATTGCTTCAATCCGGTACGTGAGTTCTGGGAGGAGGTGCTTCCTTTCCCGCCGGCCGCCCGGCCTACGCGGGCACCTGGGAGACGCGGCCAAATCCCGGGCTACTCTCTGGGGCCTCGGGCTCCCAGGTCGCTGCACCCGGCGCGCTCCCCACTGAAGCTAGAAAAATGCCTCAGTGCGGCAGTACCTTTTTTTCTTTCCTCCACGGCTGATTGGCTCCGAAGTTTCGTCCGTTATTACGGGAAAGCCCCGGCCTCCGGCCTCCGAGCCGAGCTGCGGTCCCGCAGCCTCCTCTCCTGCCTCAGGGCCCCAGCCGTCTAGCTTAGAACCGCTCCCTCTTTCCTCTTTCTCGCTCCCTTTCTCTCACCCTCCTCGCTCTCTCTTTTCTTTGTTTGTTTGTTTTTTAAACCAGAGAAAGCCGCCGAGTTTCTCGGCCCGCTCTCGGGTGGCCCCAGCCCAACCCCGCGCGTTTCACTTCCACGTCGCTCCGGCGGCGCAAGCGGCCGGCCGGGCCGGCGCTTTGCGTGCTCGGGAGACGCGCACGTGCACGCTCTGCTCTGCGAGCGCAGGTTCGGGAGGAGCTCTGGTTGGCCGGAGGCCCTCGGGGCTTACAAGTGAGCGTCCGTGCTGCCCCTGAGGCGCTCCAGCCTGCTGGCAAGCGGCTGGGGAATTACTACGTGTGAGGAATCTCCAAAGGAGAAAAGCAGGGTGTGCGTGCGTGCGTGCGTGCAAGAAAGTTGAGGAAAGAAGGGCCAGCTCTTAACAGTGCAAAAAAGAGAAAGGGGGGCGGTGGAGAAAATTTGGAGGGGAGTAGCTGACAGAGTTAGAGGGGGCTTCAGAGAAGTGGTGGGGGACAGGTAACCCAGAGGGTGGGAAGGCGGGGCATGGAAGACTTGCTTCCCAGTCACAGAGGATGTATGGAGGAAGGAACTTGGCACATCAGAGGCATTTTGCCATTCTGCTCGAAAGCAAAACAAAACAAAAATTAGAAGGGACGTCAATGGAAATGGCAGAATAGGAAGCTGCACGGGCCCGTCCCTACACAGAAACCCCAAAAAGGTAAGTGTCAGAATTGACTTTGTGGGAATTCTGGGAAATAGCTGAACGTTTGTAGCATCCAAGTGAATCCTCAATCAAGAAAAAGATGACTTAAACACAACATAATGGGGACATTACTAGCGAATTTAAGGGAATAAAAAGGATTATGAGAGAAAACTCTGAACAGTGTACACTAACAAGTTAGGTAACCTAGATAAAATGGGCAAATTCCTAGAAACACACAGACCACCAAAACTGATTCAAGAAAAAAAAAAAAAAGGAAATCTGAACAGGCTTATAACAAGAGATTGAGTCAGTAGTTTAAAAAACAAAACAAACAAACAAAAACCCTTCTGACAAAGAAAAGTCCAGGACCAGATAAGATGGCTTCACTAGTCAACTGCATCAAACTTTTAAGGAACAATTAACACTAATCCTTTTCAAACTCTTCTAAGAATAGAAAAGCACTGAACACTTCTTAACTTATTTGATGGGGCCAACATTACCTGATGCCAAAACCAGAGACATCACAAGAAAAGAAATTTTCAGACCAATATCCTTTATGAATATAGATGCAAAAAATCCTCAATAAAATCCTTGCAAACCGAATCCAGCAAAATGTTAAAAGAATTACACACCATGACTAAATGATATTTACCTCAAGAGGGATTCAACATATAAAAATCAATCAAAGTAATATACAATATCAATAGAATGAAGGAAAAACGTGATCATCTCAACTGATGCAGAAGAATAATTTGACAAAATCCAACACTTTTTCATGATAAAAACATTCAACAAACTGGGAATAAAGAGAACTCCCTCAATCTGATTAAGGGCATTTATGAAAAAAAAAAAAAACTACAACTAACATCAATAGTGAAAGACTGAAAGATTTCCCCCTAAGATCAGGAACAACAACAACAAAAAGAATGCCTGCTTTTGCTTCTTCTATTCAAAATTGTGTAAGCAGCATTGTCCTGAAAGTCTAACTTGAGCAATAAGGCAAGAAAAAAGAAATAAGAGGCACCCTGGCGGTCCAGTGAGTAAGACTCTGCACTCCCAATGCAGGGGGCCCGGGTTTGATCCCTGGTCAGGGAACTAGATCCCACATGCCACAACTAAGAAGTCCACATGCCACAACTAAGGAGCCCACGTGCCACAACTGGGACCTGGTGCAGCCTAAATAAATAAATAAATAAATATTAAGAAAAAAAAGAAACAAGAGGCATCCAAATTAGAAAGAAACAAGTAAAACCACCCCTCTTTGCAGATGACATGATCTTATATAGGAAATCATAAAGAATCCACAAAAAACTATTAGGGCTAATAAACAAATTCAGTGAAACTGCAGGATAAAAGATCAACACATGAAAATTAGTTGTATTTCTAAACACTAGCAATGAACAATCCAGATAGGAATCTGAGAAAATTCAATTCTCAGTAGCATCAAAAAGAGTAAAATACTTAGAAATAAATTTAACCAAATAGGTGCAATACTTGTACACTGAAAACTACAAAACATTGTTGAATTAAAGAAGACCTAAATGAATGGAAAGACATCCTGTGTTCATGAATTAGAAGACTTAATAGTGTCAAGATGGCAAAAGTACCTAAAGTAATCTACATATCCAGTGCAATCCTAATGAAAATCCCAATGGCCTTTTCTTTGGTACAAATGAAAAAGCTGATCCTGAAACTTACATGGAATTGTAAGGGAACCCAGATACAAACTTGAAACAGGTCAACATTATTTTGAAAAGAAGAACAGAAATGGAATACACTTCCCAATTTCAAAACATACTGCAAAGCTACAGTAATCAAAGCAGTGTGGAACAGACATTAAAAATACACATATATCTCAGTGGAATACGATTGAGAATCCAGAAATAAACCAATACAGCTATACTCAATTGATTTTTGACAAGAATCCCAAACCATTCAATTGACAAAGAACAGTCTCATTAACAAATGGTGATAGGACAACTGGAGGTCCACTTGCAAGGGAAGGTACAACCCTACCTTACACCATATGCAAAAGAATACATCAAAATGCATCAAAGACTTAAGTGTGAGCTATAAAACTCTAAAAGTCATGGAAGAAAACATAGAGGTAAATCTTCAACAAGGACCTACTGTATAGCAAAGGGAACTCTGCTCAATATTATGTAACAACCTAAACAGGAAAAGAATTTGAAAAAGAATAGATACATGTATATGTATAACTGAATCACTTTGCTATACACCTGAAACTAACACAACATTGTTAATCAACTCTACTCCAATATAAAGCACAAAGTTAAAAAAAAGAAAACATAGAGGTAAATCTTTATGACCTTGGATTTGGTAATGGAGTCTTGGATATGACACCAAAAGCATAAGCAACAAACAAAAAAACCAAAATTAATTAGACTTCTTCAAAACTAAAATCTTTTGTGCATAAAAGGACACTCTCGGAACTTCCCTGGTGGTGCAGTGGATAAGACTCCGTGCTCCCAATGCCGGGGGCCTGGGTTCGATCACTGGTCAGGGAACTAGATCCCACATGCATGCCTCAACTAAGAGTTTGCATGACACAACTAAGGAGCCCATGTGCCGCAAGTAAGGAGCCTGCCTGCTGCGACTAAGGGGACTGCTACAACTAAGAAGCCCCCCTGCAGCAATTAAGACCTGGCACGACCAAATAAATAAATAAATAAATAAATTTTTTAAAAAAAGACACTATCAGTAAAGTGAAATGACAGCAGATAGAATGAAAGAAAATATTTATAAATCATATATTTGATAACGATCTAGTATCTATAATATACAAAGATTTCATGCAACTTAACAGCAAAAAGAAAAGCAACCCAGTTTTAAAATGGGCAAAGGACTTGGAGAGACATTTCTCCTAAGAAAATATACAAATGACCAATAAACACATGAAAAGATACTCAACATCTGTAGTCATTAAGGAAATGTAAATCAAACCCACAATGAGTTACCACTTCATACCCACTAGGATGGCTTCTTAAAAAAACCAAAAAAAACAAAAGAACAACGGGGGCTTCCCTGGTGGCGCAGTGGTTGAGAATCTGTCTGCCAATGCAGGGGACACGGGTTCAAGCCCTGGCCTGGGAAGATCCCACATGCCGCGGAGCAACTGGGCCCGTGAGCCACAACTGCTGAGCCTGCGCGTCTGGAGCCTGTGCCCTGCAACAAGAGAGGCCGCGACAGTGAGAGGCCCGCGCACCGCAATGAAGAGTGGCCCCCACTTGCCGCAACTAGAGAAAGCCCTCGCACAGAAACGAAGACCCAACACAGCCAAAAATAAATAATAAAATAAATAAATAAATTTTAAAAAAAACCCGGAAAATAACAAGTGTTATTGAGGATGTGGAGATATTGCAATTCTTGTACATTGCTGGTAGGAATGTTTAATAGTGCAGCTGCTGTGGAAAACAGTTTGGCAGTTCCACAAAAAGTTAAACATATTATTATATGACCTAGCAATTCAACTCCTAGGTATATACCCCCGAAATTGAAAACTATTCAAAAAAATACTGGTATACAAACGTTCACAGCACTATTCACAAAAGCCAAAAGGTGGAAACAACCCAAACGTTCATTACCAGATGACAAGATAAACAATGGAATATTATTCGGCCATAAGAAGGAGTGCTACATGCTACAACATGGATAAGCCTCAAAAAAAAGTATGCTAAGTGAAAGAAGACAGACACAAAAGGCAACATATTGTATGATTCCACTTACCATCAAGTGTCCAGAATAGGTAAATCCATAGAGACAATAGATTAGTGGTTGCCAGGGTCTGGGAACAGGGAGGATCTAATGAATATGCTTAATGGGTATGGGGTCGCCTTTGGGGATGATGAAAATGTTGGAACTAGATAAATGGCGATGGTTGCACAACATTGTGAGTGTACTAATGCCACTGAATTATACCCTTTAAAATTGTTAATCTTATGTGAATTTCACCTCAATAAGCAACGGAGACTGAGGCAGCCCCAGCTGAAGTTGGAGCTACGTTCCTGCAACATCCCTGCTCTGGCAAAGAAGCGCGGAGCTGCTTTTGGCTTGGGTGGCGGTCACAGCCACAACCTCACAGCCCGCCACTGGCGAATCCCGGAGCGCTGGGCCGGCCTGGAGGGCCAGCTCACGCAGGCCCCAGCGGGATGCAGAACTCTGCGCTTGGTTGTGGGTCACGTTCTGCAGGCTCCGCCACCTACTATTGACTGTGACGCTTTGTGCAAAATACCCAAAACCTTACTTACGGGGCTCGGATTCTGGAGCCAGGTAAGTAAGGGAAGTCTCAATCTGAGGTCTCCCTGGAGTTTCCATTTATCACTTTTTACCCCTTTTCATCGATCTAAAGTTCCAGCTTTTGACATTTCATTATCTGAAATCCGAATGTGTCTTATTACTCTATGGTATGCACTCTTACCTGCAGCGTTTTTCTTTCTAAGAGGTATGTGAAACAATGGTGAGTCTCGGAAACAATGCTATATCTGCGATTCAATGAAATAGGCCTTAAAATTTCTAGTTATGTGTTGTGTGCTTATTAGTTGATGTCCCTGGCCCTGTCCAGGGACATCTGTTCCCCCCGCCCCCCCCCACACAACTATACCCCTGGTAAGGTGCCATAATAGGTGCTCAATAAATGTTGACTGAGTGAACGGAAAGAACCCTATTTGTTTTAAACTTTTTTGCGCCTGGGCTCCGCCCCTTGCGGGCAGTTTGACACAAGAAGCGTCACGTAATCCATTTAAGCTTCGTTTTCCTAGTTCACAAAATGGCTGTAATAACCTCAGCGCCTGGCGGGTGCGAGGCTCGAAAGAGGAAGTGCCCGCTTAGATGTGTTCCCAGAGCCTGAGTACTCGCTCCCGAAAACTCTAACCCGATGAAAAGACAAGAACAGTGTCGGTTTTTTGTTTTTGTTTTTTTAATTTTATAGCAAAATTTAAGGGAAGGAAGGGGGAGGCAGTTCCAATTTTTAAAAAGCGTTATTTGATGAATTGGAACTAAGCAGGGAAGACTTAGATATGGTGGGGGTAGTTCTTGTATTCAAACTTCGACGACTGAAGATCAAAATACGTAGTCGAAGTGTCTCTAAATTTCAATGATTCTTTAGGGCGGGACTGTCTGTAGAAGGCAGAAAGAAAAACGACATTAGAAACCAGAAGTCGAAGACGTGCGACCCTCCCTCCTCTTTCGCAGCCCCCCACGGGCTGTGCAGACACCTCTTCTTAACATCCACCATCCTCAGCACAGGGTCTGTCTAGGGAGTCTGGACCCTCCCAGCCGCCGCCGCACTCCCGAGCCTCCCCGATCTCGCAGCGCGTCCGCTTGACCCGCTGGGCTTCTCCGGGCTCGCCAGGCCGCTCCCGCGCTCGGGACCCGCTCGACGAGGGCAGGGAGAGAGCAGCCGCGCAACCTGCGGGGTTGCGAGAACCAAGCAAGTCTATAACGAGTGCCAAGTTGTTTGCCACACAGAATGCCAGGCGACTGGAGGTGAAGGGGTCGCCTTGCCCTTCGGACGTCCCCAGGTAACAGCGATTCGGCGAACTCGCATAACCAGAGAGCACCTCAGGCTCAGGGGCGCTCCGCAGTGTGAGAACCTTCGATTCCAGTCCTATCTTCTTTCCCAGACCCTGTCTCCCAAACCTGCTAATGGTTTCCTAACGTTTCTAGAACAAAATCCATGTTTTGATCTAACATCCTTTTTTTTGGACTTACAGGGCCACTACGTTATCTGACCTCTGCCCTCCTCTCTGCTCTCGTTGCGTACTCGCTCCAGCTGGCCTTTGGGTCCTCTTAAACTGCCAAGTTCTTTTCCACGTAAGTTTTTGCACTCGAGTTTCTCTGCCTCCCGTGGCTAATCTCTTCTCATGACTCAGGTTCTCTGACCACTCTTAAGACAGTCTCCCCGCCTATTCACACTTCATTCTTATCCACCACATCGGTTTTACAAACTCACTCTTCGAAATACACTGTTATATTGCTTAAAAATCTACTTCCCAGAATGTAAGCTCTATGAGGGCAGGATTCCTGTTTTGTCCTATTCACTTTTGTGTCTGATCTAGAACGGGGCTGATCACGCAAGTAGGAACTTAAAAAAAAAATAGGAAGGAAGGAAGGAAGGGAGGGAGGGAGGGAGGGAAGGAGGGAGGGATCGTGTGTACCTGGGTTAAATATCTTAGGTTTGATTATTCATTTGCCTGTGGACCAACTCGATCATCTAAATCCTCCTCCTCTTCAGCTCCTCCCAGTTCTTGCTCCGCCCAACAGCCCTGTGATTGGCCCCTAGTCCTACGCCGCATTCCATACGGAAGCTTCAGTTGGAGGAGAGAGAGGGTGGCAGGCTAAAGGAGGTATGGGTGCCTCTCACACCCAAGGCCTAGCACTCAAGACATCTCCCAAACGTCCAGAGCAAGCCTTTCCACTCCGTCCTCCTAGGCTCCCCTAAGGCACAGGGAGCCTAGTGCCCCAGTTCTGAGCCAAAATACGATAGATTTCAGTCTCTTCGAAGTCATGGTTTACCTTAAATTTTCGCGTAATCTCGTATATTGCTATAGATAGATAGGTAGGTAGGTAGGTAGGTAGGTAGATAGGTAGATAAAATGATTCCCCCTTCAGAAAAAAGTCAGAGTAAAGTTGGTGCTTTAAGCAGGTAGGAGTGAGGTGGGGGAAATGGGCCAAGGGAAAAGAAGTCTTCGTGGTCGTAGGAAGAGGCAAGGAGGTCCGCATATCCATCATAACAGAATGCTTAAGAGAGGGAAAAGCTTAAGAGAGTGTCTCTGTTTCTCAGAGAGTGCAGCGAATCCCAGTGTGCAGACTGCGAGAGTTGGCGAGGTCTCCATCCCAGTCGCCCTCAGAACCCACTGGGGGAGCTCTGAAAAACTCCACCGCATAGAGCGGAAGGTCAGATTTAGTAGAGTTTTGCAATAGAGCCGGGAATGATAGATCTCTGCCAGATGATGCCACGCGCAGTTGGCTTTGGAAATTCCAGGGTTCGTTCAGCGGCCTTGTTAAACTAATGGGGAAACTGGGGGCCGTTGAAAGGTTGAAAGGATGCAGCTAGCCAGCTAATTTGCAGGAAGAGGGGCCACTAGACCTCTAGCCTCCGGAGTGCTCAATTTTCCACCGTCTGGTTCTCAAGTGTTTTGGGGATGGGAGGCACGGTTTATGGGATGGGCTTTAACGTGCGACAGTCCATCTTGGGCTATTTCCCGTCTGCAGTCCTAACGAGGCAGCGCGGTCGGGAGACGAGTTGTCCCACGGGTTGGCAGGGTGAGCTGAGGTAGGACCAAATACCCTAGTCTCCTGGGCCCAACTTTCTCTTCCGAAAAGTGAGTGCGCTGGGCTGCGCAAGCTGAGTTCAAACTCGTGGATCAGCCACCTCACCTGCGGGACCTTCCGCGGAGTCTGCGCGGGCGTGGCTCCCGCCTTCGGTGCCCCCTGCAGCCGCGCGCAGGTAGCGGGCGACGTCGCGGTGGCCCCGCTCCTCAGCCAGGTCCACGGGCAGGCGGCCCCAGGCGTCGCGCACGTCCAGCCGCGCCCCGGCTCGGTGCAGCGCCACCAGCGTGTCCAGGAAGCCCTCCCGGGCCGCGTCGTGCACGGGTCGGGTGAGGGTGGCGGGGTCCGCGCAGTTGGGGTCCGCACCGTGGAGCAGCAGCAGCTCGGCCACGCGGGCGCTGCCCATCATCATGACCTGCCGGAGAGAGCAGAGCGGTCAGGACCGGGGTGGGGGCAAGGGCAGGAATAAAGAAACTACTTGTGGAGCCCCCAGAACTTGCAGACGCCCTTACAAGCCATAGGTGTCTAGGTACTACTTTCTTTCAGTTACCAACTCGCTTAGCCAGTTCTCCTACCTATTCCATTTTCCTGTACACATTCTGTTATATTCTCCAACGTTCTGCAGGGTTCCAGCCACGCACAGAAAACTGCCAGAGTCACAGACAACAGCAAAAGGGTGAAGAACAAACTGGCTTTCACTACAGCCTAACCTCCTGTATTTTCTTCCTCATTTTGATATGAAATTATGTAAGGCTCGGAGATTTTGTATGGTTCACTGCTGTATAGCCAAGCCCAGAACGTGGTAATTGTTTAAAAGCAAAAATGAAAAAGAAAAAAAAAAACGACAAAAACTTAATTCTTGCAAAACTTTAAGCTACCCTTGGTTTCCCTGAACGTTAAACTTCAATTTCTTTAAGAATAAAATGAGAAAGTTTGTCTAACCAGTCCTAAAATTCCTTCTTCTGGTAAACTAAGTAATGCCCCCCAAAGATGTCCACTTCCTAACACTCAAAAGCTGTGAATATATTACCTTATATGGCAAAGGGGACTTTGCAGATGTGGTTAAATTAAGGATTTTGAGGGAGATTAACTTGTATTGTCAGGGTGGGCTCAACTTAATTACAAGTTTCCTTATAAAAAAGGACACAGTCAGAGAGAAGATATAAGAATGGAAGCAGAGGTCAGAGAGAAGATGCAGGGGCCAAGAGCCAAGGAAAGTTGACTGTCACTAGACGTTGGAAAAGACAAGGAAATGGATTCTTCCTTAGAACTCCCAACAGGAGTGCAGCCCTGTGGATCCATTTTAGACTTCTGACTTCCAGAACCATAAAATAATAAATTTATGTTGATACTAAATTTGTGGTAATTTGTTATAGCAGAAATAGGAAACTCAGACACTTTCCAAGATTACACTCTGAGAGTTCACTAAGTAGGGGGTGCTCATCTCATTTGGCTCCTAAATAATCTTTGATACAAAGCCATTACCAAAGAGGAATTTTGAAATGGTGTTCACAATCACAGCAACCTTACAATCTGAGTGTTACATGGTGGGTGGTGGTGGTAGACTATTCTTTTTTTAGGGTAACCATTATTTGGTTATATTAGCAAGACCATAGTGACTATAAAGAGGAATTACTTATTTTTAGTTACATTCTGTATTAAACATAAATGAATCTGTCCAAACCAAGGAATCATAACAAGTTACAGTACGTTTGTTGATTCCTGTCCTGGAGAAAGTGAAACTGATTTAATTTTCAAAAAGACAGAGAGAAAATATAAGTGAACCAACTTACAGCTACAAAAAGAAAGAAAAACTAATGCAGTGCATTAGAAGAAAGAATTGTTTTAAAAGAAAAACTGGTGAAACTGTCACAATATTATTAACTACTTATTTACACTATTAGATTTCTAATAGATTATGGGTTAATTTCCAAAACAAAGGGGCCACACCCAAGGATGATGTCATAATGTTTTGGAAGCTCTACTGCAAGTGCCAGAGCTAGTACATGTATGTACACTTCCATGCCTGTATATAATGCAGGTGAAAATATATTAGTTGGGTTGGATAAATAAAGTCCTTCATCTTAGTCATAAAACTGGTTTTAAATGTTTTATTATATGCCACAGTATTAAAGGTTGAAAAGTAACATAACATTTAAATATTTAAATAATAGCAATCCAAAGCAAAAAGAAACTTAATCAAACAAACTAATATTTATAGGGTGCCTAAGTCAACTTGATGACCTAAATTTAATTTAGTAATTAAAATTTTTCTATAAACTAAGTATTTTTCTATTAAGCACAAATTTGGTTAGGGTTCAAAACTAAAATCATACCCCCTTTTGTCTATGCTTTTATCTTATTTAAAAATGATTTAAAATTAATTATCCAACTTTCTTTTTGTATTTAAACAATAAGGTCTCATCTAACACCTTCTAGAACTCGAAGGCTGAACGCCCAGTCTGCAAGGTGCCGGCAAAATTTTAGAGATATCTAATTATGACTCAGGCATGCATTTTTTAAAAAGGACTCAATGCTTCTCTTCTACAACCATTCAACCTTTCTCTCCCCAAATCTCTCCACATTTCAAATCCCAAATAATCTCAAATTTGAAGGCATTTTAGTTTTATTTCTATATCTGTATCTAAAAGTGTGTAAAATTTATCCTATGTAGCATAGTTTCAGGAAAGGAAGATTCACTTGTGAAACCTGTTAAGTTCCAAGTGCAGTTACTTTTCCTTTGTCTTGTTAGACTGGAGTTTTTGCAATGTGCATTTGCTTCATATAACTTTTGTTTTTCAGAATCAGAAATCATTGTCGAAACTGGGCGTAAAACAAGGGTAGTGACTGCCAGGAAGATTGTGTCTTTAGCCTCAGATTTAGGAAGTTAGTGAAGGCGAAAAACAACAGAAAAACGAACTCAACACACCCTCACACACACAAAACTGGAGTGGGGAGGGGAGAAATGACATTTTTAAACTATGAGGAATTGAAAACTCTCAAATAAATTAACCTACATCAAGTAAGTTTAAAATACCCAAAATGATAGGAGATACTCCCCAAGTGGTTTACTAAATTGACAGCATTATTTCAGTCAAGGTTACATTAACGTTTTTCTTCAGATATGTCTGTTTCCTAACAAGCATATATTTTTCTTACTCGGTTAAAAAAAATAAACACGATGTGTAGTTACTTCTGAAAAATTTCAATCGACCTTTATTCCAACATACACAGCAGGAGATTTCCACTGAAATCCCTCCCCCCACTCCCAACAAAGAGGATGATCAGCTCCATTCCCCATTCAGTGAGTTCGGGGTTAAGTGGTCCAGCAAATCTTCCATTTCTTTAAACTCTTACCCCAAACGTTCGTCAATTTCGCATCTGATGAAGAACATACTTCGGTTTATATGAACACAAATAGGCTCTCCCCTCTAGATCTTCATACCAGTCTACAGATCTGAACCCCATGTGCCTTTCAGTCCTCCGGTGGCTTCCTGAGCCCCCTGGGCGTCGGTGAAAGGAGGTCTCCGACTCCGACCTCGGTCTGAAAACTCCCCAGGAAGTCTCCCCTTTACCAAGAATCGCTTACCTGGTTCCGATCCACTGGCCAACCTCGTCCTTCTAAGTCGTCCGCCATCCCCCCCCGCCACCCCCCCCCCCGCTCCCCCGCCACCTTCCCGCGGCAAGCCTGCCGACCTACCTGAATCGGGCTCCGACCGTAACGGTTCGGCGCGTGGGCCGGCGCCCCCGCCTCGAGCAGCGCCCGCACCTCGTCAGCCCGGCCCCGGGCGGCGGCGGTGGCCAGCCAGTCAGCCCAGGTCTCCATGCTGCTCCCCAACGCTCACCCCTCGCTCCCTCGCTCCCTCGTTCCCTCGCTCCCTCGCTCCCTCGCTCCCCCCTCCCTGGAGTGCAGGCGGCCCGCCCCGGCCGCCCGGGAGCAGCCCGCCCCTCCTCTTTCCTCCTCCGGGGCCCGCGGAAGCGGCCCCCAGACTCGGCTCCTCGACTCCTCCCGCGAACTTTTTCCACTCCAGAGAGCGCCCTCCGCGCGTTCTTCCAGGAGGCGCCTTTTGCTCCCAACGCGCTGCAAATGAGACACCTCTGAAGGGGCCCCACTTCATGCCTCCGCAGTCACGAGTCCTCAGCCCGCCCGCCCGGGGGCACCGGCCGGAAGCGGCCCGCCCCTGGAGCGCGGCGGAGCCCCGGCTGGAGGGCGCCCAGGGCCCTCCCACCTGCCCCCTCCCCGCGTCCCCCGCGCCCTCCTCCCAGCGCTGCGCCCCCACCCACAGCAGAGGCGCACGCGCAGCTCTGAGCGAGTTCGTTCCACCAAAGCGAAATTCCTCGCGTGTACACCCCGCCTGGCATTAGAGAGTTGCACGGGATTCCTAACCGCCAAGTTCGAACCAGTGTGTTTGGTGTCCTAGGCAAAGTATTGCTTCCTCTTTTAATCAGAAGAAACAGCCAGCCTGTCCTCGCGGTAAGAGCCGAGGATCGGTATCACCCATCCCACCATGAGGCTTCCCTTCTTTAAGACGACACACTCCCCCTCCAACACTCTGCACTTGGATTTCGCGCGCTGGCTCTGCTGTGCCAGAAATCCTAGCTCAAACGTTCATTTTGGAGAGTGCTCACCCGCCAGCCTGTGCCTCCCTCCCTCCACACACATGAAAACGGATGTCGGGAGAGAGCGTTTCCGAGGCTTACACAATGCCTGGTACTAGTGCCTAGTATACGGGCTGGCTCCGAGAAGATGAGGTCTGTTTAACAGGGATGGTGGAGATTTCTGCGTATAAGCAGATAGGAAAGTGGCAAGGGAGTCACTGGGCTGATAGGCTCCGTTCTTAATAAATAATTCCTCCTAGATCAGAAAAAGTGCTCAGCGCTCTAGGGGCAGAGTTGCATTCAGAGTTGATTCAGAGACCAGGCTCACACACTGTCCTGGCGCCGCTTCTGTCCCGCCCCCTACACCTCTCCTTCCTACTGGAAAGACCTTAAAATTTTCTTAGTTATAAAATGGGGGGTTAAGAGTCGTCCCTACTTCATAGGACTGTTCTGAGTTTTAAATGAATTGATATACACATAAGTATTTAGAACAGTGTCACACATCCTAAGCTAATATGCCTGTTAGCTCTTAAATTATCCATTTTGAGGATTCTTTTGCAATCCTGTTATGAGACACAAAGAAGAAAATGCTTTGGGTAGAATTATCAATATTATATAAAAGGGAAGGGAAGAAGACCTTAATCACCGAAACAATGATAGACATCCTCCAAAAACCGACATATTTAATGAAAAGTTAAACAAAATGAAGAGGATAATAAGCAAAAGAAAATCCAACAAGGTTCTAATTTATCCTGTGGTTATTACATATATATATATACATATATATGTGTATATATATATATATATATATATATATACACACACACACACACACACACCACACACACATATATATACTTTTTTAAAAGACTGGGTTGCTCAGGCTTTGCAGATGCCTTAGTCACATGCTTCATCTGTCTACTACATAACCCAGCTCTATTTTAAAAGTTATGTTTCAATACCTGCTTGACTCCTCTTTTTTTTTTTTTTAGCATCTTTATTGGAGTATAATTGCTTTACAATGGTGTGTTAGTTTCTGCTTTATAACAAAGTGAATCAGCTATACATACACATATATCCCCATATCTCCTCCCTCTTGCTTCTCCCTCCCACCCTCCCTATCCCACCCCTCTAGGTGGTCAAAAAGCCCCGAGCTGATCTCCCTGTGCTATGCAGCTGCTTCCCACTAGCTATCTATTTTACATTTGGTAGTATATATAAGTCCATGCCATTCTCTCACTTCATCCCAGCTTCCCCTTCCCCCTCCCCGTGTCCTCAAGTCCAACCTCTACGTCTGTGTCTTTATTCCTGTCCTGCCCCTAGGTTCTTCAGAACCTTTTTCTTTTTTTTAGATTCCATATATATGCATTAGCATATGGTATTTGTTTTTCTCTTTCTGACTTACTTCACTCCGTATGACAGACTTGACTCCTCTTGAAGACCCAGAATACCTGACTGTACTTTCAGTTGCTGTTAGATTAGGCAACACATGAAGTTTTAAGTGATGCCAATTAAAACACGTATGGGATATCAAATCCATTATAAAAATCCATCACTGTGCCATTTATATTTTCCCCCAGGCACCTCTCAATTATTAGGGCAACAATGGTGTGGAAAATTCAAACTGTGGTAGAGAACATAAAATTCTTTTAATGTAGCTTAAGGTATTATATGGGGGAGGGGAAAATAGCCATTGTGGTGATGGGATGGAGGGAACAGATTTCCCTTGTAATATGTCCGGCTTTTTAGACTAATATCAAAATTAGTTCTCATCACTAAAAAGATGGTTCCTAATCTTAGGGCAGGGAGAGTAGGCCCTTTGGAGAACCTGTTGAAAGCTATATATCCTCTCCTCAAAAAATAAAGTATGCAATTTTATTTAAAAAGTGTGTTCACTGGCACATATAACTTTTAGGGAATTCAGAAATTCCTCTAAAACTCAACTATAGATTCCTACATCAGGAACTCTTTAAACTCTCATGCAGTATATTGGACGGTTACTGGAGGAAATGGGTGATGGAATCATATAAAAACATCCCTTGGGGCTTCCTTGGTGGCGCAGTGGTTGAGAATCTGCCTGCCAATGCAGGGGACACGGGTTCGAGCCCTGGTCTGGGAAGATCCCACATGCCGCGGAGCAACTGGGCCCGTGAGCCACAATTACTGAGCCTGTGCGTCTGGAGCCTGTGCTCTGCAACAAGAGAGGCCGCGATGGTGAGAGGCCCGCGCACCGCGATGAAGAGTGGCCCCCGCTTGCCACAACTAGAGAAAGCCCTCGCACAGAAACGAAGACCCAACACAGCCATAAATTTTAAAAAAACAACAACAAAAAAACACAAAAAACATCCCTTGGATGCGTTATATACAGACATGGAGGTTGACTTTCTTCAAGAGCAGGTTTCAGACAGGTATGCATTAGCTCCAGCACTTACAGTAGAGTTCCCCAAAGATTATGGTATCCTTGAGTATGGCCCCTTTGTTCTGGAAGTTGATCCCATACTCCACTGGAAATCTTGTGTAAATAAGTAGTTAATAATAGTATGAAAGCTTTCCTAGTTTTTCTTTCAAAGAACTACCAAACTCCCAATTTACTCATGTATATCAGCTCAGTCTTGAGGGGAAAACCCTCAGAAGAAATAAAATATAAAGCCCAGGATCCTGGTGCTGGTTATGCCAGTCTCAGATTCCCCATGTGTAAAATGGAGTTATAATATATTTCATGGATTGATAAAATAAGATGATATATGTCAAAAAGCTTCAAAAATTCTAAAGTTTGTTGGTTATTTACATTACCCTCCTCAAACTTTCTTTCTTCTCTTCTTCCCTGAGGATGTCATGGCCTTATTTAGGTTTGTGCTGTGTTCGCAGTTTTGAAAATCTATACTATGAAATAAAAATCTGTCTCAATTCTGATCAGTTTTTTAAGATTATTCATTAAAAAAAATGTTCATTCAACAAGCTCACAGGTTAAGGGTAGAGTATTAAGTGCAGGGGGTGGGTAGAAGATGTTAAACATATGGGCTTGAGTTGGAATGCCTGGGTTCAGATTAGACTTTTCACTTAATTGCTCTATAACAAAGTAACTTAATGTACCTGGACCTCAGTTTTTTCATCTGTATAACTGGGATAATAGTACTCGCCTCAAACAGTTGTTGTAGGGATTAAATGAGGCACTATATGTAATGTGTGTAGAAGAGCAAAGGGAAGCAGAGGGTGACACAAGAAAATGCAAATGGAACCAAACTCATTCTGGTGGCTTAGGCAAAGTCGTCATGGATGCTGAAAGCTCACCTTAGTCTTGAAAAGTGTAGGAGTATAAAGATGGAAAAGAAGAAAGATGTTCCAGGCAGAAGTGAGAGCAAAGAAGTTTGGGAAAACTGAAAGTAATTTACTGGGATGCATGGTGAGAAACTGGAAAAATAAACTTCTGGAAGAAAAGCCTGCAAAGGCATCTGCTAAGTGCTGCTCAGATTGTCAGGAGGAAAACCAGGAGTGAATGGGATGCCGAGGAAGTGGGGACGCTCTGTGCAGGCTACTCTTTCACAGGTTAGCTGTGACAGCTCAAGGCAGTGAGTGGTGAGGGGAGGCAGAGGGAAGGTGCAAGAGGCCTGAGCACACACGTACCCTAAAGGAAAAGTGCCAGGTGACAGGAAGAACAGTTAGGAGAGAAAAAAAAGAGAAACTGAGGACATAGGCAAGATAGGGTATTTCTGAGGACCTGAGGCACCTAAAAAGTAAGGAAGCAAAGGAATATAAGGCACAGGGAGTCATCACAAATTTGGATGCAGGAGATTCAGCTAGATTTGAGAAGGGAGAAAAGGTCAGGGCAGGGAGGAAGTTGAAACACTTCCTTCCATGAACAAAGAGGCTGGCTTGTTTTCAGTGATGATAAGATGGTGGGTTAGGAAGTGAGAGTGGTGAAGGTTTAGGATATCTGTTATGAGGAAAGAGGGATGGGCTAAGTCGGACTTAGAAGGCTTTTCATCAGCCTGGAGAACCCAGCTGAGGGTAGGTGACACTAGAGGAGCACCTGACTCTTTAAATTAAAGGAAGCCTTGCAATGATGGTGCTCCTGTGACCCTACAAATCCAAGAATAGTAATTCTAGTTGTGAACATTAATTCAACACATCACCAGAAAGAGAAAGAAAGATATTTGAGAAGGTAGTATTCTGAAATTAGGTTCTGGTTCTTACAAGGCACTGCAGGATTGGCAAGGTATGATATGCATGATATGCAAATACATCATATGTAAACTAACATCATTTTATCAGGAAAATAAAGGGTATTGGATAAACAGCTCTGAATTGGGACCAAGTGACAGTCCTGATTTGACTATCTAACAACATGCTTTTTGATTGTGAAATCCTTTGAGGCTATTCTTAGCTTCAATGTCCATATCCTTAAAATGGACTCTATCTTGCTCTACCTTTATATCTCATGAGGTTATTATATCAAGTGAGGCAATACACACAAAAGCATACATCTGTTTACCATATTTAATATTAGTATTGTTATAAAAGAATTGTTCAAAATATAGTTTGAGGTTAAAAATAAAATATATATAGAATACCTCTGGACAGATATAGAAAAGTCTGTTAACTGTGGGGAGAAGAAATGGGGAACTGGGATGGGCATGTGATTTTCTTGTCACACTCTACAACTTGTATTGTTTGGATTTTGTACTATATGCATATATTAGCCATATAATTAATTAAGTAAACGTAATACATTTTATTAGACAAATAAGCATTGAGCATTGCTTTTCTGAAAACCATCATTCATAACTTTATTTGAGAAAGAGTAACTGAGTTCATACTATATGTCAGGCACTTGGCTTTAAGTTGTGTATACAAAAAAAGAAGGGTCCTTAGCCAAGGGTAGGGTAAATTGGTAACAACCATCGACATGTTTGATTCTCTGGAGGAGGAAGTTGGTCTGGAATTGGAATGCACGCTTTAGGGGAGCCTACATTAACAGTATAGGAGAAGGAGGATGCACTCTGACAACTGACACTTCAGACCTGTGTTACTAGGAAAAAGATGTTGTATTTCAGGGTCTGGAGAGGATCCAATAATTAACAAGACCTCCTTATGAAATAGCTTATCAGAGCAGGTATGCTCTGTTAATGGAGCTTCTGGACATAGCTGGGTTAAGCCTGAATAGATGGGCTCTAGGGTGGAATGCTGGGTGCGGTAGAGGATTATTTGAAGACTAAAGCAACGGAAGAATAATTTCATGTACCCCTTTTAATATAGAAAGAGTTACCAAAGTAAAGACCACAGGCCTAGCTCCACCACCGACTTTATTACCTTGAGAAAGTAATACTTTATTCTGGCTTTGAAATCTGCATCTACAAAGTGGGCATAATAGCAACTGTGCCTCAAGAGATTGCTGTTCAGCTAAGAAAAGTGCCCCTCAAAGTGCCCCTGGGTAAGAATTCTGAGGGCTCAGTGTCCAATCTGGGTATTTTAAATGGGAAAGAAGGACTTTCTTGGGTGAAAAATGGCAACGAATGCAAGGTTTTCCTTTAATTATTTATTTTTCCGCAAGGATAAAAGGTAACTTTAACAAAAAGGGAGACCTCTGAGAAAAAGAGCAGACCTCTGTCACAGGTTAGTTAAGACAAGGGAATGTGCCCCCAAGGATTAGATCTTTGGAAAATTCAAGGTGGAGGATATTTTCTTTTCCTTTTTACTATTCTCTAACTAAATTCAATACAGCACAATTATTGAGTATCTGCTATGAATAAGGCACTCTTTTAGGGACTCTATGATAGCTCTTTTCACTTTCACTCAGAATTATTGTAAAATTTATCTTCCTGCTCAAACAGGACTTGGGCAAAGAGCACAAAACTCAAAATCCCTTTAACTTATTATAAACCTGATACATAATTATAGGTAAGTCCTAATTTTTCAGTCTTATTTTCCAAAGTATTAACTGGGTATAGAATCTGTAGTATCTATCATCATCTTCCCAAGATCATTTTGAGGATAACTTGTTATATAGCAGATGTCTTTTCGAAATTGTGTGCAAAACAAATGTAATTTTAAATCTATGTAAGGAGTTTACTATTAAAAATATCTCTAGAGTGGAGGCTTGTGAAATGAGGAAGCTTTGAAGCTCATGAAAACAATCACTCCCTAACTCAATTGTTTTGTAAATGTCTGTTTTTGTTTGTTGAGAAGTTTCTTTTGTTGAATTACTTATGCCTATCTGTGGCTACTTGGCCAGTTGAAAAAAACTAAAAGACTAGCACTGTGTGTGTGTGTGTGTCTCTCTCTCTTGCTTTATATATATATGGTATGTATATATATATCAATAGATACAGTATGTATTTGTGTGCATACGTGCATAATTTGTTTACATGCACAGATATGGAGAATTAGAATTAGCCTCATCCTGAGGGACAAAATAAGTAAAGCATATAATTAGAGGAGAGAGAGACAGACAGAAACAGAAACAACAGAAAATTCATTTAAAGTTGCCAGCAAAATCATAATGGCTACCATTTATTGAACCCCAATTATGTGATAAGCATTAAGCAGCTTTACATATGTCATTTGTAATCCCACAACTGTCTTGTGGAATAGAGAGTAGTATCCTTTCTTCATTAATTAGAAAAAAAGAAGCCCAGAGTGCTTAAGTCACAAGGTACAAGGAGATGGAGTTCAAGCCCACGGTTCCCAGTTCTGTCTGAGAGGTGCACACTCTCCCCACTGTTTCCCTGCTGATTGATTTGTACAGGACATGGTGGACAACTCAGCAATGCTTCCTTTTCTATGAGAACTGTGCCATCAGGCAGGTTGTAAATTCTGGACCAAGGTGACAGGATTTCCACCTTTGGGAATTACTGTGCTTCTGTGTGATTATTCTTGGATAATAATACACATAGTGATAGAAATTTGGATCTCGAAGTCCCTCAAAGTGACTTAATCCAGTCCCCTCATTTTTGAATGACTTTTTCCTGATTATAGTTCACATACGTAAAAAATGTAAGAAATGAGCTTCATAAAGAAAATGAAAAATTATACTACACAGAAACAGTAACAACATTTTGAAATATTTCCTTCCTGTCTTTTATCCTTGCTCAGTTCTTGTGGATATAATACAATTTTGAAATGAGTTTTTCCTTTCACTCATCATTAGAGCATTTTCCCAAATTCTCCAAAATTGCTTTATAAACACTACTTTTAAAAGCTACAACATACTCCACGGGGGGAAAAAAGCTCCAGTTTACCTACTGATGCTCCTGTTGTCAGATATTTAAGGTGCTTCTAACTGCTACAACAAATAGTACTGCAGGTTTTCAAAGAGTCTAAGTCTTGTGACACATATTGAAAAATTGCTTTTCAAAAAGCTACCCTTATGATTTATAGATAAGGAAATGGAGGGGTAGTGCACTGCCATGGTTACCCAGCAAATAAGTGTTTCCTGCAGGTCTTAAACCCAGTCCTCTCTTCACGTTCTTTCTATGGCCACAGCTACTTACACTGACTGAGACAAATGTGGTTGGTGAGGATGTCAACCACAGCCTTAAATAATAATCTTGGAGAAGACACAAATGCAGCATAGGTAATGGGACAATCTCAGTCTTCATACTCAGGTAGCCCTCATCCCTCATTTACCAGTTCTGCAGACTTGAATAAACTTTCTGAGCCTCCATTTCCTCACCTCTCAAAGTGGGGAATAAAACATATTTCATAGGGTTATTATAAGGAATAAAGAATGTCAGATATAGAAAAATCTAGGCACACAGTGGGCTCTCAATAAATGGAACTTACTTTTTTTTTTTTTTAAGGATATGACATTTACTATCTTCTTATTCATTTAGGCCATCAAAGTCAATTTCCTCTTGGGTATTTTTTTCTCATTACTATACATTCTGGCAGGTATCTGTGGTTTGAACAAGCAAACTCCCTTCCAGAAGGTGTGATTAACTCTATCTTCTTTGAGTTCTAACCCCATGAAAACAGAGCTTCTTTGTAATAAAGTTGGCTGTATTATAATAAAAGTACTTCCACAAAAACTTTCATTAAATCATGGGAAGTGACAATGGAGTGTGTCACTGTGTTCAATGTTTCCTCTGCATTCATTGCTACCCACAACCATTCCTTGGAGTGCAGTTCAAGTAGAAAGTACAATGGGGAAACTATAGGCAAAACTGAGAAATTATAAAGTTTACCTTCTCTAAACCTCTATTCCCAACCTCCCTCGTTTTCCTCCTTGATTGCACAGATTTTCTCCTTTCAAACACGTGTTGCTCTCTTAATTGCTAACCTTGAACACATACAGTATTCCATTTCTGCCTATCCTGCTGATGCTTGTATGTGCTATTATTGCCTTGAGAAAGTGAAACTCACAGAGCAGTAATATTGTGTTCAGTTTTCACTCTTGGTGGAAGTTGAGTGTTCATGGTTGATTGATTGGGTTTAACGATGATTTAGGATACTCTAATTTTGGGGAAACATCTATATTGAAGCTTTCCTCTTCAAAGGGAGACCTAGTTACCACCCTCCCCACAACTATCCCTTAAGAGTAGCCTGCCTTCTTTGGGCTCTAGAGTCTGTTATCTTCATTTTTTTTTTGTTTTTTTTTGCCTTTCCTGGACTTCTGAAAATTCTGAAGCCAAACTATCCTCTGATATTGTAAAAGATCATAAGAAAATTTTCTGTGTTGGCTCACTCTTCCTGGAGTCACATTCTTCACCCAATATGGGATTACACTCCTCTGGAAGGAATCAACTTCATGATGATATACATCAATCCTGAATAAATCAGAAAATGCTTCCTATTCATGTTTTAGCACCTTTCACTTACAGATTTAACATTCCCACTCATGTTTTCCTTTGAGTCTCTGGGTTGAGGGTATAGTTTTATATTTCTCTTTCTTATGGTTAAGATGATAACTCCCAGACTTCAGTTTTTAAAGGCAATGATAACAGAGCATACTTTATGTTTCTCTGCACTAATTTTATATACCTAAGTCAATTTTGCCTAAGGAAGTATATTTAACATATTTTGTCTCTTTGATATCCTACTAAATGTGAATAAGAATAGTTGCAGGCCACCTTCCAAAGCAGACATTTTGGAGGTTTTGAGGATGACTTTAATGCTTCTTCCCCTCTTTCCTTCCACGACACACACACACACACACACACACACACATACACACACACACACGCACGCATGCACACTCTTCACACTAAAGAATTTTTAGAAAATTCTGTGCCGAAACTATTGATTCAGATATTCAGACTGCAGCAACTGTTCTGAAGGAATCGAGAGCCCATTATCTCAGTGTTCCCTCCAGAAATTATTATTTGGAGTTACTGAATTTTTTCATAAATTGAAGGCAAGTTAATAACTTTTTTCAGTTTTCTAAAACTAATTTAATTTCTTATCTTAGAAAACAGAAGTTCATGACTATCGTTTAATAGCTATTTAGTAATTATGAATACTAGAAAAGTTTAGAATCACACTGTAAAGGCCATCATATAGGGTTTCTGTACAAGTTTACACTGATTTTTTGTACAAATTTACCTGACACCTTGGAATATGCCAGGGATTTGAATAAATATATTTTTATTATGATATTCTTTAAAATGGAGTTGAGGAGTTTCTACTACTCTAAATAATTAAATTATAGTTAAGAAGGCATTTACTGTAAAAGTAAACTAATGTGCTTTTAAGGATTAGTTTAATTAGGCACTTTAACAATAATTGACAAATGTATGTGATGAATTGAAAGTTTACAACATATCTTTGCATATACTATTTTATCTAGCTCTTAATGAATGAGTACTATAGGGTACCACCTTAGGTTTACAGATAAGAAAGTGGAAGCATTGAGAGCTTTAAGTACTTAGTCCTAATACCACACAGCCAGTAAGTAAAGGAAATGGAATCTAATCACAGATCATATATTCCAAGAAAGTGACATTTCTACTTCGTGCTTCAAGTGATTCCTATGCTGGTGCATAGGTTTCCTATTTACTGCTCTTAAATCGAAGTGTAAGTGAGTAATTTATACTTAATTTATAAGGGAGTTTTCAATTACTTTTATTCTGGGCAAGAAATGAATTTCTGAAAGAAGTTAATTTTCTTGTTTTATTATGAGATTCAATGGCTTTTAGGACTTCCATTATTAAACTGCCTTATTTTTCAGAACTTTTCATTCACCTAATCAATATTTGCTAGAACATATGTGGCTGATGCTGAGTAAAACAGAGATCCAAGGGAGTTAAGCAATTTACAAAACAACAACTAACTATAAGAGATGGAACTGAAACCATATATATATATACACACATATAGGTTATATATATGTGTATGTATATATATATATACACACACACACGTGTGTGTGTGTGTATATATATATATACACACATATGTGTGTGTGTGTGTGTGTGTGTATATATATATATATATATAACACATGTATTCACTCAAGAGGCAGTTATAAAGGGCTAAGTTAGGGCATTTGGGGCAAGAAGCACACCTAGTTCAATTTGGCACGAATTACTAGTCAATGACTTTTGACAGACCATGCAACCTATCAGAGCCTCAGTCTCCAGTCTATGAAATGAGAGAATAAAATCCCTAAAACATAAGGATAATGTGACAATTAAATAAGATAATGTAAGTTGATGTGCTCTATTACTGTTAAGCTCCTCATAATTATTTTGAGGGAAAAGAGAAAGCAAACTTGACCATATGCTTTTAGAAGAAAGTTTCAATAAACTTCTTTTAAAAATTGTGTTACATAAAATATATTCAGTTTCAATTATTCAGCATGCAAATTGAATGGAGTAAAATTCAAAGTGTCCCATGTTGTATGTACATTTAACAATTATTTCAGAATTAAAATATACTGCTAGTTCTACAGGTTGGGAAAGATTTGCAACTGGGGGGATTCATTGTTTTTGGATAGTTGCTGTTTCTTTAAATTGGGTGAAAGAGTTGTACAATTGCTGAGTCAGATGGTCTGGCAGCCTGAGAGATTCAGAGCAAGAAAATGGTGGCACTCAAAAAAAGAAAGTAAAACGTAAGCTTTTCCCCCTAATACATCAGCAAAGTAATAGGTGTAACATTAGAAAAATGTAGTTTAAAAGCAGAAAAATTATAAGTTGGAAGGCATAATATTTTTGTTTTACTTAAACGGCAAATTATTCTTTAGCTTACATTATTCTATATATTTCCCCCTCATCAATGTGCTTTTATAGACACAAAGACCCCTCATTTTGTCTATAAGTGCCTTATTCTGTTATGGCTACATTCTACTGCAATTTTGCCTTGATCATAAATAAATATAATTTAAATCTGTGGAATACTTTTATGTTTTCTTTTTCTTCTCTTACATAATTTTACGTTGTTATGTTTACTGCCTGGTTTCTGGTTTGGAAGATAAAGTAAAATAAAAGAAATCCCTTATTACTTATTACTCTATCTATCTATCTATCTATCGAGGACCCTCCATCCTATGTAAACAACAGTAAGTGTATGTAGTGTTTCAAAAAGGTGATGTCTTTTGTGGAAATTTTCTGGCTGGTGCTACAAGCTTTAATGCACAAGTGTATCCTGTTACATTCTTCGCGCCAAAATGTGTTCTGATTGTAGAGATCTGGCATCTAAGAGATAATCTTTTCCAATTCAGATGAAGGATCACATAATAATAATAAAGGGTCTCCTTCATTTGGTAAAATAGCTCCTCCAATGATTTATTCAGATTCTCAGTGTCCTTCCTGACACCCAAAGTGTGATTCTAAAATTTTAAATCTTATCTAAAAGCCTGAACCTCGATTCAAAAATAAGTGAGCAAAAATAAGGTTTAAAAAAGCAATGTTGGCCATATTTGTCCCAAGGAGCCACCTCCTAACAGAATCCCCCTTAGATGCTTTAAAATGCAGATTCTTGGGACCCACAGCAAATCTGCTGCATCAGATATTCTGAGGGTGAGCTCCAGAAATATGTATTTTAAACAGCAGCCCAGGTAAGGATGCTGCTGATAACCTTTGCCTTACTTCTTAGACGTCACATTATTCTCATGCTTAAATTAAGAAAGTGAGGGCATATTTATTAACACCACTCTGATTGCACAATTTTATTAGTTGCAATTTGTTTAAGAGATTACATGTCTTTGTTCATATAGTTCTGAACCTCTACAATCTACAAAACTTTTTTTCCCTGAGAAAAAACTCCTACTGGCTTCGCAACCATTTAAATAAATTCTGAGATTTTCTTTTTGAAGGTAAAGGGGGAAATTGAGAGCTAGTTGAAGAAGAATTAAAAAGTCATTTGTGATAAAAAATAAAAATCAACTTATTCTTTTTCAAAGGACCTCTGAGGCACTGTAATTTTAAATCTTGTAGTTGACATTTTAATTTTTTCTCCTTTATGACTTCTTTCTGATTATGTAGTTCTACCCAACTGCAATAATCATTCCAGGGTTTATGAAATATAAAACTGCACTGACAGGCAGAGATTTTCTTCAATCCTCCTTTCTTTAAAAAACAAATGTTATTGACATTTAGTAAATTCAACAATTGTCAATACACATGGGATTGCTGAACACACAGTGAAATACCATGAATTAGGATATGGTGACTCTGCGGAGACCCCAGATTGGTGGGCATTTTCTAAGATGGAGCAGTCTTTTAAAGGACCTTCCTTCTCCTACTGAACAAAGCCTTTATTTATTCCTAAGGTTTTCTCCATCGGTTGTCTTACTGACATAGAAGTTGACCTTATTTTAATACTGACTGATGTTTTTTCATTCTAATAAATGATTTTATTTGAATGTCTTGACTAAAGGAGAAAGTTTTCAAACATGAGGAAAGCTTCAGTATAAGAAGAAAACTATTGAGAGACATCATCACTAGAAAAATATGACGGGCCATTCTTTACACCTTGCACCCCAGACAGAGAAACAAAGAAAACGAGGCCTTTCAATACTCTGGTCGCCACCTAGCCTGGAAGGTAATGGAATAGCCGCCTAGGCTTGGAAGTGCACCTCACGATCTCTCGTTCCGTCCCTCGGAGTGAACCTGTCCCATCCCGCTCCCTCCCTTCCAGAAAAAAAGGCCTAGTCAGTTTCACGCTGGGGGAGGTGACCCAGAGATGTCCCCTGTCATACCTTGCACCCCTCTGGAAGCCACGAAGCCCACTCAGACTCCGCCTGTCCCCACCCCTTCCTCACCCAGGGCAGCCCCCATCCTGCTCTGCGTTTAACCCCTGCTCTGCTCTGTTACTCTAATGAAATATTACCTGCGGAAATAGTTGGGGTGAGAGGCGAGGCCCAGAGGAGGCTAAAAATAGAAGGGGTGGGTGCGTTCGCGGAGTTCGGTGATAAGTGGGCCTGTGTCCTACCCCAGCGGCCAATAAAATCTCCAGCATCCGAAGCATCTCTAAGAATTGAGAGGGTGAGGGATGAGTCAAAGGAGGGTGGTTGTAGTTGAGAGGTGAAGGAGGCGAGGTCCGAGCAACTTCGAGTCTCACTTCCTACTCTGGGGTCCTGGGGACACCCGCTGCGACCCCAGCCCAGCTCTGGGAAGTGGAGAGCCCCACCCTGAAGTCGTCCAGAGAGGACTTGGGAGAAGGGGATCCCGAGGAGGGGCAAGTGCTGGGACCAGAGAGGCCTAACACCCAGGTGCCTTGGAAACAGGTATAGCCACCCATTTATCATTTATTTAAAAACGAACTACGTTGTGAATAGGCACAGCGTGCCCTACAGTCTGAAGTCAGAACCCTCTCAGGCTTTCTCCAGACCTTAAAGCCACCTTCTTGTATAGGATACATGTACAACTTATTTTCCTCACCCTTTCTCACTCCTTCCCCAACTAACGCTAAGTAAGCTCTTAGTTCATCTGTACTGTATGAAAATAACGGTTTTTTTCCTTTTTTTTTTTAACTGGTGATGGTCATAGCACTTTGGAAGACACAAAAGTGTAACGAAGAAATAAAGATCACCAACCATCCTGAGGAAGCCACTATAGATATTTTGATACATTGCTCTGTGTGTGTGTGTGTGTGTGTGTGTGTGTGTGTATGTATGTGTATGTGTAGAGAAAGAACGAGAGAAAGAGAGAGAGAGACGGAGAGGAAAAGCAAGAATAAGAATTGTTTATTGCTTTAAATCTTGCTTTTTTTTTTAAAAAAAAGGAAATCACCTACCTTTATAATGTAATAATTTTACATTCTATTAAATATTCTTCAAAAACATGATGATTGTCTATTATATTCCAGATTTGAAATATTTCAGACCATAATTCCAGAGTATAGGTATAATTGAACATAATTTAACAATGTGATTGCTAGAATTTTAGGCAATTTTCAATTTCCTGCTACTATTTATCTGTTTGTATTGCTCTTTGTCAGAATCTTTCTTTCCTTAAAATAATGCCTACATATAGAAAAACTGAATAAAAGTATATGGCTATTTTACAAGTTCTTGATACATAATGTAAAAATGTTCTTGCCAGTGAGGTGTTTAGGAAAGTGCGTTAATCTTCAGTCAATAAACAGACGCAATATTAGTCATCAGGTATGTGAAAATCAGAATTTAGAAAACTGTAGTTTTTTTTAAAGCTATTCAATATTATAATTATATGTTTAGAAAATGAAACTATACCCATTGTTTATATTATTTAAACTGTAGAAATAAAGCACCACAAAAATTTTTATGAGGTTGGATTTTGTAGCAGAGAGAAGGATTCTCTGGCCTAGGGTGTTTTAGGATGGACTGGGGCAAGTGAGATTGTCATGCTTCTCAAAAAGGACTAAAGGTTTTAAAAGAGCAAAAACACTGGGCCAAATGTTCAGCCTTCCTTTAAGAAGGTATTTTTGAGATGATGTAGATCACTTTACTATCAGGTGTCATTCACATATTGGGAAAATGGTTTAGCTTAACCCTACCGTGTTAGTTACTTGTGATGAACTAACATGTAATTAGCAGACCTGTAAAATACTGTTGGACATAGACAGCAATAGGCTGTGTTGTTGTTACCTTAGGATGAGAATGGACTTTTTAAAATTCAAGAGTCCCCAAAGAAGTAAGTGAATATTAAGTCTTGATGTCTGAAAGAATTATTGTTCATTTAGAACATAATACAAGCTAGGGATCATGTACACATTGGGAATAATGGTTTATGCTAACCATATAGTGCTTACCTTGAGAGGACACTATGCTGTTAAAGGAGCGGAAAAACCCTAAGAGTTCCCACGTAACGGTAAACAAATAAATATTTAATTTCAGAAAAATATGACTAGTCTGTAAACACACCAAGGTAGAAGTAACGAGTCAATAAGTGTAATTCATCAGGCACGTGTGGATAAGAAACTAGTAATGTGGAATTTTATTATATACAGTTTCCAGTTATATAAAAAAAGTCATAATGAACATGTTTGCAAAACTCTAAAAATATGTTAAAATAATAACACCTTACAGGTCTGCGTTAGTATTAAATAATTCATACAAGTTAGTTTTTAGCACTGTTGCTCTCAAGGAATTGTATGAGTCCCAACATAATTACCACCCATATATATTCTTAAATCAGTATAACCATAGACATATATTAATGTGAAATATATAATTACATGTCACTTATAATTAATACTTCCAGATGTTTGTATATGTGTAAAATTTCATATATGAAGTTGGAGAATTGCACATATTTTCAAAACATATTCTATTCTATCTACGTCATGTGTTCTGTCTTCAGATATTTGCTGAAAATTGGGCTTTTCACATAGTCAATGCATGTAAAAATAACTTTCATTCCTGAAAATTGATTTATACCTAAATAACAAGAAATAAATGGCTATTTTCAATGAATCTATCATTTTTATATTTTTAACACTTATACAATAAATATATTATAAAATGAATATTTCTCTAACTTAAAATAAGCACAATATTATATTATGTATTCCTAAAATAGAAAACACATAATTATAGTATTTACATAGATTAAATTTTTCTACTTTGTTACTCTAGAGTTTTGGATGCAACTTAATAATTTAAATAAAATAACTTTATATAGAGAATAATATTAAAAACTAAGATATTCAAAAACATATCATAGTGGCTAAATGCTTGCTGGTACGGATAAAGCACCGTTTTAAAAAAAATGGATCCTGTTAATGTTTTATAATGAACTGAAATCAAGACCAGCAACATGCCTTGAAATTCTTTACAAGCTCCTTCTACTAATTCCAAAAAAAACTCTGAACTTCAATAATAATATGAAAAAGAAAATGTGTATTTTCCCTATAAATTGTTTGTAGATTTTTGCCAATAGAAATTGAGGCACCTGATTAAACACTGATAGTGTTAACAGTTTTACATTTACATGTCAAAAAGTCTATTAACGTTACAATAAAAAATAATTCCCCCTCTGCTGACCTTTGCTTTTTCAAAACACATATTCATGGGGAAATAATGCCACGAGGAAGGTCACAAAAATGAAGCCTCATTAAATTGTTTTTGGATTCATTACCCAAGTTCTAACTGGGACTCTATATATTGTAACTATATATATATTTCAACTATCCTGGTCATAGGAAATTACATCGACTATGTAAAGATTTATCTTCTGTGGGGACAAAACTACCTAGAATTCTGTCTTTCAAGAAGTAGGCCTCATTTGGGGCCTGTTAATTGGGGCCTGAGATGACTAAAATATGATCGGTGTGATCCTTAGACTCCCCACTGTAGTTCTGTCTTCTGCTAAACATACGGGCATTGTCCCAAGTACTTAGATACACCAGGCCGCTAAAGAAGAAACCTCCATCTCACTGCGAAAGTCTGACTCTCCATTGACTGCAAAAGCAAGTGATTTGCTCCTCTTAGCAGTTACTGATCCTTCGATCAAGATCAATGTTACTATTTCGGGAAGTCAAACTCTGTGCGAGCCCGCACCCTCAAACGTCCTCCACTACTGGAAGGAGGGAGGGTTGACCAGGCAGGAAGACTGGGGAGAAAAAAGGCGGCCTCCAGAAAACTAAGACCGTTAGTGCTACTTTCCTCCACGGCACAATAAAGTGCCTTAGAAATACACCTTGTGTGTGTGTGTGTGTGTGTGTGTGTGTTTACTGATTCCCACTCAGGAAATTCAGGAGTGACTGACTTCTAAAGTGGGTTTAGAATCTCCCGGTTTCCCCCAGAGTTTCACGGGATTTAGGAGGTGTGTGAAGGCGGCTCCGGGCTCCACATAATGGGAGAACAGCACCTCTAAGTAACTGTAACCCGTATGGAGAGAAAGTGGAAGGAGCCTCCACCCCCCCGAAACAACCTCCTCCAACCTCGTCCGGAGATGATTTATCTGTGTATTAGCTTACATCAAAGTCACCCAAGGGCCGATTGCGCCCGGGATTTTCGAGGCCTTTCCTACCTGGTCTAGGATGCGGTTGCTGCGCTCTGCGCTGGCTCCTCACTAGCATCAGCACGAGGTCCGCAGCGGCCCGCACAACCGGCGCTGCCCACTCACGCGCTGGCCGCGCGATCTGCACGACGAAAGCCCTGACTCGCGGCGGGCCGTACGCGCGCCGAATCCGCACTGTGATCAAGAGTCGGCGCACCATGTTCTTGCCGCCGCCGGGCTCGGCGGTCGCTGCGCCGCCTTTTGACTTCAGAGGTAGGCAGCTCGGCGCCCGCCCCCCGATAGCAAACTGAGACCCACGCGCCGCCCCCAGCCCATCCCCGCCCCGCAAGCGCGCACCCGCCTTCCCTGCGCGCGCCCGCTCGCCCCCCACCTCCTCAGAGCCCAGAACCGTTCTGCGCCCAGCGCGCGCGGGAAAGGCGGGCTGAGGCGCCTGGAGGCGCGCGCGCGGGCAGCTAGCGTCCTAGGTTCCTCTCCCTCCCGCCCACCTCCTCTTTCCCGCCCTGTCCGCGTCCCCCCCGCCCGCGCCGCCACCTTCCCACCCTCCGCGCGGGCGCCCCACGCGGTGACAGCTCAAGGTCCTGACGCCACAACGCATCTCCAGGCAGCCCGCCCCCTCGCAACATCCGTCACCTGACCCTGCCATATCAGGAACCGCCGCGGTCCAGCTCGCGTCCCTGCTTCCCTGTCCCCCTTCCTTTATTCCGCGCTCCCCACGCTGGGGGTTCTTCCTTTCTCCAAACCGGATTATTTAAAAGAGAAAAAGAAAGAAAAAAAAAAAAGCAAATTTATCTCATGGGTCTATCCGCCATTCAGGAGGCTGGATGTCAGTTTTAAAAGAAATGGCGCTATGCTCCACTTCTCGATTTGGGAAACGAGCGAAATTAAAGGAAACTGCTGCGACATCTGGACACTGCGTGGCGCTGGCGCCGCTGGGGCGGCGGGCCCCGCGCCGGACCAGGTAGGCGGAGCCGAACCCCAACCCCTGCTGGATCGGGGCGCCCCTTCCCCTGCCTGCTCCCCGCGTTGCGGAGGGCTCTGGGCTAGGCCAGCAGTCCATTCACCAGGCAATTTTTATTTTCGGTTTTAACATCCCGCTCAGCGAAGCATCTGAACGCTTCTTCCTCTTTCCTCCTGCCACGGTGCTCCCCTCCCCCACGGCTGCTCCCCGCTCTCCCGTTGTCCCCGCGTCCACTGGTCGTTCCTCCCGCAGCCTCCTCCTCCTCCTTCCGCCCGGCGCTCCGACACCCTTCCCTCTTGCTGCCTGACTCTTCAGCGTGGTCCCTCTCCTCTCTCCTCCCCTCCTCCCTCTTCCCCCTCTTTTCTTCCACATCACTGACCCTTTCTTTCTGGACACCCCCCGCCCCCCCGCGCTGCTGGGGTCCACTCGGCACAGGAAAAGCGGGGGAAGGAAAGGGAAGAGCCGCAGAAAGGAGGGGTGAGTCGAGGACACGGAGGCGGCCTGAGGACACGCAGGAGCCGGGTTCCAGAGCGCAGACTGACGGGTCCCGGCTGTCGGGCTGGATGGAGCTTTGGCGCGGGTTCGCCGGCTCCCCGAAGGCGAGTGGTCGAGCCCAGGACGCCTCTTTCAGGCGGGCGGTGCTGACCCGATGCCCCAACTTCCCGGGCCTGAAGTCAGTCTCGATGGGCCGAGAGCCTCGCGGGCTGGAGGCGCGGCCTGGCCGGCCCGGCGTGTAAGAGAGGATGTGGGACTAGGCCCAGCCTTCGGAGCCTGAAAGGTGGCCCGCCTCGAAGTGGCTTCTTTCACTTGTGGCCGAGCCTACTGGCCGAGCTGCAGGAGTGGATCCGTAGCGAGACAGACGACAGGTCCTATGAATCAGACGCCAAGCCTCTCGCTATCTGGAGGAGGCAAGTGAGGCTTGGATGGTGCAAGCCACTGAACTGTAACCGAGAGACTGGGTCCAGCGGCACGCAGGCTGCTTCCACTCCCCACCCCTCACCTCCGCGCAGGACGTAGCCTCCTGACCCGCCGGCTGGAGTGAGACTTAGGGAGCAGGCTTAAATAGCCACTCTAAATAACATTTACAAATGCACCTCTCCCCTCTCCTGTAGGACTCCCTCAGAATTTACGGAACACCCAGGCACCATGCTGAGGCTGCTTGCCGCTCCTCTGTGACAGAACGAATGCGCTTTCTGGCTCTTCACAAGGTTAGCTCCTACTCCTTCAGGTCGCTTCTCAGGTATCCGCCCCCCGCCCCCCTCAGAGGCTCTTCCTCCAGGCACCGTATTTTTTTTTCCCCTAAAGCACTTACCATACAGAAGTTATCATAAGTAATTGTTTACTTGTTTGTCTGTCAGTAGTTAGTATGTAAACTCCGTGGAAGGCGAGTCTTGCTCGGTCTTGCACCACACCTATGATTCCTCTCCTCCCCCACCCCCAAAAAAAAACCTCATAGGAGAGAGATGGACTAGTAAAAACATACAATTATAATGAGGGGATTTCATTTTATGGCAAACAGAAGAGGGGTACTTTAGGAGGTGGGGGATCAGAGAAAGCATCCTGGAGGGGAAATGCTGCCCAGTTTCAGCACAGTATCATTTAAGGACCCTGGAGAAGTGGAAGAGAGAAGGGTTTCCTGGACCCAGGCAGAGTTACTAGCTGTGGCAGTAAACCATGGTGCGTGAGGGTGAGAAAACCTGTATTACACATTTCTTGAAATTATTAGTCAGGGTTCTCTAGAGACAAAACCAATTGTGTGTGTGTGTGTGTGTGTGTGTGTGTGCGCTTGTATGATTTATTTTAAGGAATTGGCTTACCCAGTTGTGGGGCTGGCAAGTCTGAAGTCTGCAAGACAAGTAGGCAGGCTGGAGACCCAGGGAAGAGTTGTTGTTGCAGTTTTGAGTCAGAAGGCAGCCTGGAGATAGAATTCTTTCTTCCTTGGGCAACCTCTTTTCACTTAAGGCCTTCAACTAATTGGATGAGGCCCACACAGATTATGGAGGATAATCTGCTTTATTTAAAGTCTATGGATTTAAATGTTAATTATATCTAAAAAAATACCTTTACAGCAATATCTTGACTGGTGTTTGACCAAACAATTGGGTACCACAGCCTAGCCAAGTTGACACATAAAATTAAACCTCACATTATCCTATTATGCCTGAAAGGTCTGCTGAGCCTCAGTTTCCCAACCAAGTTTAAATTCTGGGATCTGTCTGTATTGATTGGGCCTGTATAGCTTAACCTATAACCATTTCCTCTCCGCCCAAACTTGTTCTGGGGATAAGGGGAGTTACCCACTTCAGAGGAATGCCATTTGAGTAAGAGCACTGAGTAAGATTACTATACAGTAATCTCTGTGTTCAATGAATATAAAATTTAAAACTTAAACTCCATCTTGGTTTTCCCCTGCTACCCAACACCTGTGTTTTGTTAGTTGTGGTATGCAGGGGAATTCTATCTAATTTTAATATTAGACTAAGCAAAATACAATTATGAAGATGAATCTTTAGCAACACAACTAATTTGTGGCATTCCAAACACGTTTGGAATTCCAGATGACTTTGGCTTTGTGTTCTTCAAGAACAGTATGATCAAGAGCTGAGCAGTGTTATTTGTGCACACTTTCGCTTGTATTACTTATCTTCACAGCGGCTCTTTGAATTTGGGATTACTACCCTATTTTACAGGTGAGAAGACTGAGGCCTAGAGGCACTCAAATCTTAGATACTTTATAGCCAGCAAGTGCCAGGGCTGGAATCATTAAGAAGGTCTTTGGATTAAAAGCCTTGTGCCCTTTCTGTTGTACTAAACAGAGTCAATAGGAAGTGAGCTATTGATGGGTCATTTTTGCAGAAAAAGGATCATTGAATGTCGGAGCTTTTCTTTGCTCTCTTCCTTTGGCCTAAAAACTGACTTGGCAGATCTGAGTTTTTGAATGGAGGAAAATTATTTCCTATATTTTAAAAGGATTTTCTATTTTCGATCAGCAAATTCATCCCACAGGCAGAGATAGGAGAGGGCATTTTACTAATACCTTGTCTGTGCCACGCCACCCAACTACCCCCTAGCCGTGATGTCCTAGGACACTAGCTTTTTCCCTCAGGTATCTCTTTTTTTCTTTTTTTTAACATCTTTATTGGAGTATAATTGCTTTACAGTGGTGTGTTAGTTTCTGCTTTATAACAAAGTGAATCAGTTATACATATACATATGTTCCCATATCTCTTCCCTCTTGCATCTCCCTCCCTCCCACCCTCCCTCTCCCACCCCTCTAGGTGGTCACAAAGCACTGAGCTGATCTCCCTGTGCTATGCGGCTGCTTCCCACTAGCTATCTATTTTATGTTTGGTAGTGTATATATGTCCATGACACTCTCTCACTTTGTCACCGCTTACCCTTCCGCCTCCCCATATCCTCAAGTCCATTCTCTAGTAGGTCTGTGTCTTTATTCCCGTCTTACCACCTCAGGTATCTCTTGATTATCAAAATTCTGTGAGAAACTTCCCTAATATTGCACATGCTCAAACTAAAAACCCCAAAGGTATAAGACATAAAACACTAGAAGATTTTAAAACTATTATTTGAACACATATAAAATATTAATTTATAGAATATATAAATACATAAATAAGTAAAAAAATAACCCAGTAGAAAAGTTAGCGAATAATATAATGGGCAGTTTAGAGCAGAGGATATTCAAATAGTCAAATGGTCAAAAAATTATGAAAATATATTCAGTTTTACTGGTTAGTAAAGAAATGTAACAAAAACACTGACATATACCTACAGGTGTGGCAAAAATCAAAAGAGTGATAACATTGGCAAAGTTGTCAGAAAACAATCTTCTTACATACTATTCTAACTTGGTACATTCATTTTGGAAGGCAACTTTACAGTATTTATTAAAACTGTATGTGCATATACATACCTTTGACTCAGCAATTCCACTGAGTTTATGTATGCAAATATACACATACATAAATAGATGTATGGAAATATGTATACTGTTTATGTAGTGTGTACATACGTATGGAAAGAAATACATATTACATATGCATGTATATATGTATTACCCTTTGACTCAGCAGTTCCACTCCTATAACTCATCTAAGTATGAAAAGTATATATGCATATATACATGTATATATATTATTGAAGATATACACATACACACATATATATACATACATAAGTATGGAAAGATTTTACACACACACATATGTGCAGACATACATTGTATGTGTGTGTTTGTGTGAGAGAAAAAGAGAGATGTACCTTTAGCCTCAGCAATATCACTTCTATAAATTGCTACAGATTGCTCATACAAGGATGAAAAAAAGGTTCTTTATAGCAGCATATGTAGTAGCAAAAAAAAAGAGAAATAATTTACATGTTTGTCAATAAGAGACTGGTTTTAAAAAATATGGGTTTATCCATAAAATACAAAACTATGCAGCTATACAAAAAATGAACTGCACCTTTATTTCCTAATGCAAGTTGTCAAAGATCTACTATCAAAAAAAAGTTGCAGAATGGTTTCCTAAATGTGTGTGTTGGGGCAGGGCTGTTTACAATTATGTGTACCTATATTTCTGGGAAGTTGATTAAAAGTTTTTAAAAATAGTGGTTACTCCTGGATAGTGAGAATGGTGGATAGGGAGGTTTCAGGAGATATTAATTCTGTTTACTTTCTGTACTGTTTGAAAGTTTACCATGAACAAGAATTTCAGAGTAACAACTATGGAAATTTTTGGCTCCAAAACTAGAGATTCTAATTTTGTAGTCCTGAAGTTGGTCAGTGAATTCAAAATTTAGAACATGAATGATTGAGAGCCAGGGTTGAGAACAACTTCCCTATATGTTGGTCTCAAATGACTGATGGGGACAGCACCATCATTGTACAGATATAATAAATACCTGGGGGTGAATGTAAAATGAAATGTCATGTAATTTTTCCCTAGAAAGGGGATGACATTAAATTCTTCTGTTCAAGGTGGGATTTAAACAGATCAAAAGGCTCCTGCAGCTCTGGAATGGATCCATATATGATCTCTCTAACTGTCCAAGGCAGTCTAGACATTAGAGAGTAGTAGAGGATGACAAAATATTTTAGGCAAGTTTATAGCTTATAACTCTAAGGTGGCATATTGGGAGCAGATATAGGAGACTGTACAGGGTACTGCTGTGCCCTAGGAAAGGTGATAGAGCTTAGTACTCATAACCCACAGACAGAATGAGAAGCCATTGGATATAAATATTTCCAACATTCACCCTTCAGAAGAAAACTCTGTGTGTTGTCATAATCTGTTGACCTATCTGTGGCTTTGTGAACAGAAAAAATGTTTACTGTTTTATGTTTATATGTTATCTCTTATAAACATATTATAAAATACATAATGACACACACTGAAATTATTTACAACTTAATTTGATAAGGAAAACAAAATGCAATTATTTATACTATGAGATGAGTGAAAACTGAAGAACAATGAATAACCTTTACCTATCTGGTTTAGGACTATACTTAAAGCCACCCAAACAGCAGACACTCATGACTGGTTCTGACTCCCACTCTTATCCACAGCTCAGTACCTATTATTTGGTCAGAAGAAAGTGGAATTCTCAGGGAGACCCAGTTTTCAGCTAAGGCAAGGGGATGAAGAAATTTGTAAAGTGAGAAGAAGGTAGAGTGGCGTTTGGTTAAAATGAAATGGAGACCCTGAGGTCACACAAGAAAGGGTTCAAAGGAAGTAGCACCAATCCTTTCATAATGTAGAGTATTCCAAAGAGAAGATAGACAAATAGTTTATGCATTTTGGGAGAAGGCCAAATTTGAAAGGGAAATGAGCCATGGTTTAATTACTGTAATTGCTCTTAAAGTTTTCACTTTAACTCTGTTGTAAAACATTTTATGTGCCAGCACTGACTCTATAGATCTACTGGAGGTCTAATGTCAGGGGCTTCTGAATGAGAAGGGCATTAACAGGTGTTTGGGGTTCCTTTGTAAATTTCCAATAAAACGTAGATATCTGTGAGACAGTCTGTGTATCATCTTCATAGTTTTTTTTTCCCCAGAAAAATCTTTGGTTTATATTGATTTCAAACTTCAAATTATAATACAAGTCAGCCATTTCAGGAGGGCAGAGAATGAGATGAAAAGAAAGTAACAAAAGGAATAGAAGGAGGAGAGGCATCGTGGTGTTTTGTGGAAGATGGATCAGTAGTTTAACAGAATTAATCAAATAAAACCAAAACAAACTGCTTATGGTCTACACGCTGGTGGGGTTTGTGAAATATTCCCAGGCCTGAAATAATGGGAATCTGCTCATTCCCTACTGTCTTGATTTTCTATAAAACTTTTCTCAGGATCAGCTTTTACAAATGGTAGGAGTCCTTTTTGGCCTCTTGAATTCCTCACTCAGACTTTAATAGCATTCCTTCCATAAAGGAAAAAAATACTTTATAGAAATGGTAACTTGTATCTATCATCCCTTTGTTAATTATGTAATACAGGAAATTTTGCTTTGAAGCCAGTGCTACTAATGAAATAATATGTAACTGGCATGGATTACATATTAAGCACAGTAATATAAATCAACATGTATTGATATTGAGGTGATACAGAGCTCTTCCCTGACCAGCTGGTTCCTACTATCACCCAGGCAACATTTAGGGACCTAAAACTTCATGGAATCCAATGGAAACAAACAAGAAAGAACGGACCTTTAGAAATGGGTCTGTAAACTCCACAGCAGCTATTTACAGAGAGTTATTCATCTTCTAATGACTTTTCTACATATTTTAGCATTCTCGTGCCTTTGCACTTTCTATTCCTTCCAATACCCCCAACATTTTTTCTTGGTTCCAACTCCTATACCAACCTCATTTAGGTCAGTATCACTTGTTATATGTTTACTTAAAAAACACTGTTTCTTTCAGAGCATTTACATTAGTTTGTAAACACCTACTTCAGCATTATTTTAATAAATTTATTGGGTCTACCTGCTTATCTCACTTAAAGAAGTGAATTCTTTTGGTGGCTATGAGTCACATGAGAGAAATGCAAAATGCAACAGAAAAAAAAATCAGAGGTAAGACGAAGTAAGAAAGAGCTTAAAATTAAACTACATATTTATTTTGCAAAGCATCTTTTCTGTGCTAGTTTCCACAAACTTGTTGGTAACTTCTCAACTAACTGGTGGAGGTGGTGCTTATGAAGATCCCCCACCCCGCAGGGCTCCAGAATTTAAAAATGCATCTCTTCTCTCTATTCCTTTATATAGCTTTTCTTGGCTCAGACAAGCAAAATGGCAAAATCATTACTAATAAAATACAAGACCCCATTACAGTCATGTATGCAACAAACTTATAAAGCGATAAAACTTTAGTGATGGTAGGGAGCTTAGAAGTAATCTAGTCCAACTCCCATCTTTTATAGATGAGGAAATTGGGGCTAATCATGTCACATGATTTCGTAGGTCATATATTGAATTAGTTGAAGAACTAATACCAGAACCCAGGTTTTCTACCTTCCAATCAAGTCCTAATTTCTCTCTGCTTCATTCCCTCTTTCTTCCCTGGGATTATAAATAGAACAGGAGAAGATATTGAAAGTATTGTGATTCAACTCTTGTTGCTCCTTCAAGTAATTTTTAAAATTAAAATGTTCTTATTTTCTTATGTATTTCTCCCCCTTCCCATATTTTTAAGCTTGGTAATTGAACACTGTGAAATTATGCCAACCTAAAATTTATTCTTCAAGTTTTCACAAGATAATGAAATAGTTTGTTGATAGTGAAAACTTAGTAGTCATGTCAGATTTTGGTTATGATTAGCTGCTGACATAAATAACAAAGCAGACTTCTTAGTCTGCTAAGAAGATGACTGTAGATGACACCAGCTTTTGCATTTGTTTCAGAAGGCAGTCCACAAGAGTGCTTCCAATATTATTTCTATCATTTTTGAAGATTACTAATTCTACTTGATCTTTTTTCTTTTTTTTTGGTAGAGTGGCAACGTCTTGAACATTGGAAAAATTACACCCTATCATAAAAATAATCAGCCTCTGATAAAGCATAAAAGGAAAATAAGCATTTCTTTTGTTTTTTTAAAATAATTGATACTTGCAGAGGTGGTAAAAAAAATCCCTATTCATTATTACATATTAACACACAAGTAGTTTGTTTTTAACATTTCCCATAAAGGAAGGACAATACAGAATCTCAATGTGGTTGGTCTAAGTAAAATTAGTTTTATTTATTTGCTGAAGGTCAGTTACCTAGCTTCATAAAATGAACTAATTTGGTCCTGGACACCATATTCATATTGCTTTTGTCATAATATAGAAATAAAATATCATAAAGCATTCCTATGAACACACTTTCCCAAAGCCATTTGGAGCTGTATGGATCTTGAGCTCTCTGTTTGAATCTATTTCATTCCTTATATCTGAAATTACTAATTTTAGCCATTAGAACACAGGAAATTTTAAATAGATTTTGCTTTCATAGTAAATCATTCTTGTTTTCTCATCCATTCACTCGGCTGAAAAAAATATAAAAATGAGGTCAAATTAATACATTATTGAATTCTGAATTTATTTCACTTCCAGATCTTACAATGAAGGTCAGGTAGTAAGATGTGTACAAACCTTGATAATATTTTAGATTTAGATACAGAAATTAACATGTATATTTTTCTGTAATTGCAAAATAGAGCCAGAAGCAGGGCTCATGTATATAGAGCTATATTTGCTTGCATGTATCCTTCAAAGTGAAATCTTAAACAGATTTAACAGTATATACTTCTTGTGCTGCTGATAAAGCACATTGACCAAATCTGCCTACCAGGTGGATTTGAAATCTGAATTTACTTTTACATGTATTCATAAATTACTATTTCAGTGCAACCAGGTGGTACTTGATTTTCCAATAATGTGTGATGTTTTGGTTTTGCCAAATATATATATATATATTATATACCCAACCACATTTTCTTGATTTAGTTTCCCTTAATATCAGGTTGTCATCAGATTCCACAACTTCTTTAAATTAGGAATGGAATCATGTTTTAAGCCAAAATCTTGGAGTCCAATCTCAATTTTTTTACATTAAACAGTGAAATATCAGTTATTCCAATGCTGTAATGTATCAAGCAACACTGGAAATTAAATCCCCAAACAGTACACCTTTAGTTTGTTCAGCAGATATTAAGACATTCCACGAGCCATCATCATATATTTTCAACAGTTTTATATTCAATCTACACTTTTAGCAAAGTCCTTTGGGAAATATCCCGAGATAATTTACTGGGTAAGTGCATGGATCTTCTGAAATACATTTGTAATATTTCATAGTTTGACCCCCTGAGACAGTAGTAAAGGAAACAGAAAATTTAACAAAGAAATAAATAGGTTAAGGATCAAAGTAATCTGGGCGTTGCCACTGTGCCATAGCTTCTTGTAAAAACTGTAGTTCTTCCTCACCTCTTTTCCAAGGGCCACGAGTTACTTTTTTAAAGTCTCCGTAAGTAAGACTGCTACTGAAGAACCACCCAGAAGTACAAAATATCACGAAATCTTTTCAAGTGGCAATTTACAGGGGGCTCTCTGTATCCTACCCTTTATAGATTAAACAAATCGTTACAGTTAACGGCCTACCTACAGTTGCTCTCGCTACAATCCCCGACTTCAGTCTGTGCGCGGACTCTGCTGGAACGTCGCAAGAATCTCGCCTTGATTTAACAACAGCAAACGAGCGCCCCTCTCGGAGAGCTGTTCAGAACCACCTTGCCCTGGGGACTTTAGAATAAGCGGGCAAGTTCGAGGTGGCTTCCGGGTCCTCTCTTCCCCGTCACTATCCGGTGGAGCTGGGCGCGAGTCCCCAAGGCTTCCAGTATGGAGCGTTTTGCACGTGACCTGCTCTGCTCCGTGCAGCTTGTAAAGAAAGAGCCCACGGCGACCGTCATCATTGCTTGGTCCTCCGTCTTCAGCTTTGCCCTCATATCCCCAGGGCCTAACGCCTGAAGTGGGGGCTTACAGGGGGGTTCCTTCAAGGTCAGTGGGGCGAACGTTATCACCTGCCTCCCACCCGAATGCCAGTCACCGCCGCCTCCCACTCCGCCCCACCATCTTTTGTGTGAAGATTCGCAGCACTTGGGTTCCTTCGCGGATTTCTTCACGTGCCACTTTTCGCCAGAAAACCCTGAAAAATAAACCTGGGAATTCCACATTCGGCTCCAAAATCTCGCTGGAAATCCATTTGCCCCACCTCTCTGCGTTTCACTTCACGGTGAGTGTCGAGGGCTCCACCCAGAGAAAGAAAGAGAAAAAAAATTTCTTCCCGGTCTGCCCCTCCTTCCCTGCAGGGAATCAGGTCGCCCAGGAAGACTTCCGCCGCTCCATGTTTGCAGACCTCATTGAACTAAGTTGGGGTGGGGAACTGGAGAGAAAAGAAAAGTCGTTTGGGGCGGCTGTGTGCACGCGCCATCAGTCTCCCTCGGCCGCGCGCAGGTAGCGGGCGACGTCGCGGTGGCCCCGCTCCTCAGCCAGGTCCACGGGCAGGCGGCCCCAGGCGTCGCGCACGTCCAGCCGCGCCCCGGCTCGGTGCAGCGCCGCCAGCGTGTCCAGGAAGCCCTCCCGGGCCGCGTCGTGCACGGGTCGGGTGAGGGTGGCGGGGTCCGCGCAGTTGGGGTCCGCACCGTGGAGCAGCAGCAGCTCGGCCACGCGGGCGCTGCCCATCATCATGACCTGCCGGAGAGAGCAGAGCGGTCAGGACCGGGGTGGAGGCAGGTAGAGTCTTCTCAAAGAAATACCTATTCATGATCCAGAGGCTCTTACAAGCCTCAGGAGTCTAGTTAAGCTTCATTTGCTGACGCAATACCATCCCCACCCCCACCCCCCCGGCCCCAGCCCCAATTATACTCTACTCAGCCCTAATTAGTTCCATTTTATTCTCCAAACGTGGGAAGACAAGAAAGAGCTGATGATAAACTGCTTATCGCCGTTGTGGGAGATTTCTTTAAAATTTCCATTGAAACAGGGGAGTCTATTTTGTTAAATGATTTATGGGTGGAGTTAAAAGACTTTTAAAGTCTTAAATTATTTTCCTTTTTCTTCCCTCTACCCCAGCCATAATCCCAGTCTAAAAAATTTACTAGGCAGTCAGCTGATATATTTATTTTAGAAGTTAAGAGCAGTGCTTTAGGAGAGAAAATAAGAAACAACTAAGTCTAAAACAAGGTTTACTTTGTTTAGTTCTTGCAGTAAATCCCCTGTGGAAGGCGTTTGCTTTTCACTGTTGTATATGTCTCTGCTCATAAAGGGAATACAGTCCCACAATTGGAGCCAAAATTGGAGATAGAAGGGAAAAAGTAAAGTCATGCATAGTTTTATAAGATGATGAAAACAAATTATTTGTTTTTAATGAATGGTTCACCACTTTTAATATTTAACATTATAGATAAAGGCTAAAGTTTAGAGGATAATATATTTGAGGTAATGTAAAATAAACACTATATTTACATTGTACAGGATTTTATAATGTTGAATAGTAAACATTTCGCTATCTAAAAAAGAGCTTGGATCTTAGCAGTCACATCAGAGCAATGCATAATTTAGAAAAAGGATGTTTTGGAGCAGTAATCCTATAGTATCCATTTGTGTACATGTATATTATGCAAGTATTTACTTTCTTATTTTAACAATAAAACAATTTTTAAAATGTTTATCCATTCAAGTTTCCAATTTCCTTTATTTTATTTTTTTAAACATCTTTATTGGAGTATAATTGCTTTACAATGGTGTGTTAGTTTCTGCTTTATAACAAAGTGAATCAGCTATACATATACATATATCCCCATATCTCCTCCCTCTTGCGTCTCCCTCCCATCCTCCCTATCCCACCCCTCCAGGTGGTCACAAAGCACCAAAGCACTGAGCTGATCTCCCTGTGCTATGTGGCTGCTTCCCACTAGCTATCTATTTTACATTTGGTAGTGTATATATGTCCATGCCACTCTCTCACTTCGTCCCAGCTTCCCCTTCCCCCTCCCTGTGTCCTCAAGTCCATTCTCTACATCTGCGTCTTTATTCCTGTCCTGCCCCTAGGTTCTTCAGAACCATTTTTTTTTTAGATTCCATATATAATAAAATAATTTTTGATAATTAAATATACAAAATGTTGTTATATGTTCTTGTGAGTTTATGTTTTAAAATGTATCACGGAATCAAAAGATAGTATGCAAAATTTTTTTTGTTTGTTTCATGGATATTAAAAACATCTATTTCCTCCCTTAGAAACCATGATATGATTTCTATTAGTGATGTAAAGGGCATTTCATACATAGAGAAGAGGGGGAAAAGTGGTTCTTAATATCTCAGAATATGGTGAACTAAAAACGACAAACCTCTTTCTACAATTAATATAATTTGAAGTCTTTAAGAGCTACTTTACATATTGTTGCTGCTTTAAACAATCCGTCATTTCTTCCAATATTTTCTATGAATTCAAAATGAATGAATACATATTTTCTTTAAAATCTACACAATTAACAAGATTCCTTAATAACGGCTTGGTTCTGGAAGGTGATTGTGAGGTGAATACGAAATATGACCATAATAGTCAACAGTAAAACACAAAACATTACCTTAGATTTTAAAGAAATTAAAAAATATATTTAGCACTAAAGTGGGATTAATAGTTAAACATATTGAATAAATGAATTTTAACAATGAAGAGGCTAATTATTTATGAAGACCCTTTGCCATTTAACAAAGCTGCAGCAAATGCTTATGTAATCCAAGCATTCAGTATAACTAAACAAAAATATATAGAAGCACATTTTTTTCTTATGTAACACTCAAGAGACACTGCTAACATAAAAAGAATTAAGTATTGTAGTTGAGGAATCCTGTCTTTTTTCTTTGTATTCAATTCGTCTGTATGAGGAAAGAATACAAAATTTCACATCACAGCTTAAAGATTCAGGGTGATTTTTTTTTCACGTGCTGTGATTTTGTATGATTCCTTAAATTCAGTCCAAATTGTGTACCTTGTAATTTAATTATCTCTATCGTTGAAAGTTGACCGCTGTTTGTTGAAAGACAAACAGATAAGACAAAACAATTTTCCTTCCCAAATAACCTCGTTTCCCCCTTTCCTCTCCAGTTGAACCTATCCCTTGCATCTCTTATGAAATGGGAGAGGGGATATTGGTCTTTTTTCCCTCATTAAAAAGAAAACCAAACAAGTAGTGGGGTTTCCAATACCTTTCTTTAGATTTTTTTGTGGGTGAAAACCTGCTTTACAACTGAGCTCAATACTCCAGCAAGAGAGACAAAGGTCTAAGTCGGTGGAGATCTCAGTCCCCAGCCGCTTCCCACGGAGGCCGCGGGGCCGTGTTTGTGCGCCCCCTGCCGGCGAGGCCCGGGGCCCCCAGCTACCTGGATCGGGCGCCTCCCGAAGCGGTTGAGTCTGTTGGGATCCGCACCGGCTTCCAGGAGCTGCCGCACGGCCTCCACTTGCCCCCGCGCCGCGGCGTTGGAAAGGCCCACATCACCGCCGCCACCACTGAGCATGCCCTTGTCCTCCTCGCTCACTTCGCAGCCCCCAGGCGCAAAGTGTCCCGGATAATCCACCGCTGGCCGTGAGCTTCGCAACACGCCCCACCCCCCCTTCCCACCTCGCCCTAGCGGGCTCTCCCCACTAGGAAAGAGCTCAGTTCAGCTTCAGTCCCCTTTCGCCGTCCTTCTGCGGCTTGGAGGGTCCGTCCAATGGCCGAAGGGCCCGTAGTTAAGCCGGGCTTTTCCCGGATGGCTCCCAGGAAAAGGCCCCTCGCGCAGCCGCAACGTCGCGCGAATCCACTCTGGCCGCAGAGTGGGCGCGCGTTGCAGCGTCCTCACCGCCGAGCTACACTCTGGCGGAGTGGAGAGCCGGCAGGGACTGAGTTCGTTTCCAGCTGGGCAGTCGGGCTGGGTGCTTCCCACCTCCTTAGGCTCCGCCCCCTGTCCGTTCGGGCATGTCCCACTGTGTTGGCTTGGAGGCCTGGCAGGCAGCTGACGTTACAGCCGCGAGGCTAGGGGCCAGGAAGAGCAGCCCAGAAGGTGCCCGGCCGCACGCGCCAGACACCGCAGAGCGGAGCCCGCTGCGCAACTCGCTGCGGGGTGTCCAGCAATCCTAGGCTACGTTTTTTGGAAAGGTCGAATCAGTGCACTCAGCCCTTAATCACCTCCCTCCAGCAGGCGGAGCAGAGGATTTCTATTCCTTCCGTCCCGGCCAGCTGGTTTCACTAGGAAAGTTAGTCGCTCCCTGTGTAATCAAAAGGCTGAGAGAAAGACATTTAAAATAACCTCGTCTCTCTTAAGATGTCTTAAAGTGACAGCTCTGCACCTGTCATGCTGGTTAAATTCATCCCCAGGCGGTACTTGAACTTCACTAGCTTCACGTCTTGCATCAACCTTAGCAATTTGTGTGTGTGTGTGTGGGGGGGGTATCTTCCTACTTGAATGAGCCAAAAATCAGTCTAAGTGAAAAATCCTGAGAATCCTGCTTTGAATGTGCTTTTTATTCTTTTCATCTTTGAATTATGGATACAATCCTAAAACAAAACAAAACAAGAAAAACGAAAAGACATCTCTCACACACAGCTAGTTTGAGATTGAGAGTTATAGCTTGGTACCTCACTTAAAAATATAAATATATATTTTAAGAATCTGAGATCCCAGTTTCATGATATTTGAACAGTCTATTTTTGTTTGCACTCTTACCTATTTAAACCCACCTCAGCAAGTATTTGATTTCCATTTATCATGGGTAATAAAGGAAATTATGCAGTAATAATGAAACATAATAAAACAGGGATGTGGTTCTGGACCTGTCATTAAACAGGCTGAACCTGTAATTAAACCCACTTCTGAAGATTTAAAGGCCAAGTGCTTTGTTTTTCTTTCTAATCTTCCTCAGTGAGTTTGTATTAACATATGCGTTGCTTTTAAGGTTAAAAAAAATTACAGGTGGTGCTCTACTGAAATAGGAAGAGAACCACAAGTTAGGTATCTGTTGCCTGAAAACTTTGGTGAGGAGCTACATGAGAATGCTCCTAACATTTAACAGCTCTTATCTATAACATCATTTTTGGTTTAGAGTGCTGAGAAACACAATCTTAAAGGGAGGGCAATTGCTTGCTTACTCACAAATGAGAGACTCCACATGTTTCTTTTAGCATATCTTAGCTTGGATTCCCCTCCTCCCAATCCACTGTAGAATAAAGAAGAGCTCTTTACAGACAGGGTAGGGGGTGGCATGGAAGTGGTGGTTATGGCTAAAGATTTGCTGACTGAGCCTCAACAGAGTTGAAATTAACCTGGATGGGGAAGGGAAGGGGGCAGCATTAATAACAATTTTTCTCTCTCTCACCACACCATATTTCTTAGTTTTCAGGTTCTTAATTCCTCTACCTTTCACTCTTTTTTTTTTTTAACATCTTTACTGGCGTATAATTGCTTTACAATGGTGTGTTAGTTTCTGCTTTATAACAAAGTGAATCAGTTATACATATGCATATGTCCCCATATCTCTTCCCTCTACCTTTCACTCTTATTTGAATCTCCACTCTTATCTAGGAAAAAAGTCTTTTTATTTGTTGATGATGATTCTATTCTGGTCTGGCCAGAAGTAGAAGTCTACTGCTGGGTGAAAAGCATGGATGAGCTGTTTTTGTCTAGTCTTAGAGGCCAGTTCCCATGCACAGTGTATTGGGGATTACAGGTGTGCCAGTTGAACGGGAGAAGGAAGAGAAAAGATGGACGGTAGAAAGCCAGAGTCTTTGAAATGAATGGCATTGCTTCTTTGCCAGTTACCTGGAGGGGCTGAGTCACTAGACTGATATTGGTGGGTGTGGTGGCAAATGGGCTTAGTCAAGAATATCTTCATCAGAACAGCCTGATTACTGTGAAATTTAGTGCACAGCCAAATGCAACAAGGCAGGTTGCCTTTTAAAGGAGTATTGTTGGATCTTCCCTCTAATGGATTCAGTAATTAAATTTAGTTCAACAAAACTTAGTTCAGCATATCCTATAACGCAGTTCACAGTTGGATAAGATATGGGTCCTAGATTTTAAGAAACTCTCCCTAGTGGCATTTAAACCAACAAATAGAGTTTCAGAATCAATGCACTCCCTATCAAAATTCCAGTGGCATTTTTCAAAGAAATAGAACAAATAGTACTAAAATTTCTGTGGAACCACAAAAATCCCCAAATAGCCAAAGCAATCTTGAGAAAGAAAAACAAAGCTGGAGGCATCATACATTCTGATTTCAAACTACATTACAAAACTACAGTTATTAAAACAGTATGGTATTGGCATAAAGACAGATACATAGATCAATGGAACAGAACTGGGAGCCCAGAAATAAACCCACACTTATGTGGCCAATTAATTTATGACCAAGGAGCCAAGAATATACAATGGGGAAAGGAGAGCCTCTTCAATAAATGGTATGGGGAAAACTGGACAGCCACATGCATAATAATGAAACTTGACAGCTATCTTACACCATACACAAAAATTAACTCAAGATGAATTAAATACATGAATGTAACCTTAAACCATAAAACTCCTAGAAGAAAACATAGGCAGTAAGCTCCTCAACATAGGACTTGGCAATGACTTTTTGACTCTGACAACAAAAGCAAAAATAAGTAAGTGGGACTACATCATACTAAAAAGCTTCTTCACAGAAAAGGAAACCATCAACAAAATGAAAGGCAACCTATGAATGGGAGAAAATATTTCCAAACCATATATCTGATAAGGGACTAATATCCAAAACGTATAAAGAACTCATACAACTCAGTAGCAAAAAAACAAGCAATCCAATTAGAAAATGGGCAGAAGGTCTGAATAGACATTTTTACAAAGAACATACAGATGGCCAACAGGTACATGAAAAGATGCTTAACATCACTAATCACCAGGGACATGCAAATCAAAACCACAGTAAGATATCTCACACCTGTTAAAATATCTATTCTCAAAAAGACAAGAAACAATAAGTGTTGGTGAGGATGTGGAGAAAAGGCAACCCCTGTGCACTGTTCGTGGGATGTAAATTGATGCAGCCACTGTGGAAAAAAGTTGGTGTTTCCTCAAAAAATTAAAAATAGAACTACTGTATGATCCAGCAATTCCACTTCTGTGTATTTATCTGAAGAAAATGAAAATACTAACTCAGAAAGACATATAAATTATTTACAATAGCCAAGATATGGAAACAACCTGTGTGTCCACTGATGGATGAATGGATAAAGAACTTGATATATATATATATCAGCTGCAAAAGACTGAAATCTTCCCATTCATGACAATGTGAATGGACCTTGAGGGCACTATGCTAAGTGAAATAAGTCAGACAGAGAAAGACAAATACCATATGATCTCTTTTATATGTGGAATCTAAACAAAAACAATCCCCCACCCCCCAAGAAACAAAAGAAAAATAATCAAGCTCATTAATACAGAAAACAGATTGGTGGTACCAGAGGCAGGGGGTGGGGGTGTGTGAAAAATGTTTGAACTTTCTCTCTTTTTTAGTTTAAATAAATGTAGAAAACGTATTTCCCACTTTTATTGTAATAACAGTCTCCTCTTTCTCAGCTCTATAATTTCTCCTTTGGTATATTCTAATTTGAAGTCTAGTTCACCCCTACAGCAAGTCAGAATACTTGTGAAGGTTAGGGAGACAACTACAGCCCTTGCTACTGCAGCTGGTTACAAAGCCACTACTAATAATCCTTGCCTCCCTCTTCAACTCCCTTTCTAGATTCCCTCACTCTTAGCACATCTAGTTATCTAAGTGTCTAACTTAGTAGGTTAAGTAGACCCCCATTCCTGAGAGTTGTGAGCTAGTAACCATGCTCTTTTCAGACCATGGCTGCTATACTTGTCCATTTACTATCACAATTGGACAGATAAATATCGAGATATTCCAGTGGGTTACCTGGATATCAAATGCTTTTTTCCTGAATGCTTCTAGATTCAGAAGCCCTATCTTTTCCTGATAAACATGATCAATTATCCTCTTTAGGAGAGATGACTCCTTTACTTCCTAACTGGTCTCTTAGCATGAAGAGCCTGAAGTGATTGGGCAGCATCTAGAGCTTAAATGGGACTCTTCCAACAGCTCATGGTAAAATTGTTCCCTCTATATGAACCAAGATTTCCAGGCCACAGATATTAGAATTGTAAGGATGGAAAATATGAATTCCTCATGTGGATTACAAAATATGATAAATAGAGCCACTCCTGGCAATGGTCAGAGAGGTAGTGATGTCTGGGTTCCAGAGGAGGGCCATCCAGGATGAAATAGAATCCTAGTTCATGAACAGAACAACAGAGGAAACCTAGGTAAAGTTTCAGGTTTCCCAACCAAAATGAGTTCAGGATAGAATTTACTCTTATGAGAGTTCTGTCCTATGACAAGACAGCATTAGGATTGAGGAACTGAAGGAAAGGCTACTAGCGATGGATAATCAAGGTACTCAAGAACTCAGATGTAAAACAACAGATTATATGCAGATTTGCTTTTTGAAAAGGTAGACGTAGGGATGGATGAAAACAGTGCTTGAATATACTACTACTACTATGACTATTGCTACTACTATATAAGTATACAACTCTAAAATGAATACTTGTATGACTGCATAAAAATATGGCTGCATGAATTACAAATCCAGTTGAGCATGAAAGCTAAGATCATAAATTTTCCTTAAACTGAAATGAATTTTCCTGGCCTAGTCTTCTGAAACTGCATGCTTCATCAGCATAGGTAGATATGACATGGTGGAGAAGAGAGGAAGAGTGGAGTGGGTACAAGCTGGCCAGTGCTTAAAAAATAAAAAAGCCTCCTAGGTTTTAAGAAACTCTTTCTAGTGACACTCAAAATTAACAAATAAAGAGTTTCAATTTAATGTGATAACTTTACTGAGAGATACATCTACAGGGTACCTTGGAAGTAAGAAAGAGGGGAACTTAAAAAGTGCAGGGAATTTCCTTAGAGGGTTGCAGCTGAAGAGAGTCTTTAAGGAATGCATTGAAAATTAACTGTTTCCTATGTTCTTGCTTTGAGCCTTGGATTTCTCTAAAACGTAACAAAAAGGTTAGTAAAATATAGCTTGAGCCAATATTTGAGCCACCTTCTTAAGTGGTGGGTATGGGCAAAGTGTCTAAAAAATAATAACTATTTGAAGTTGATAAGATGGAAGAGAATGGTTGTTGTTGTTGAAGGACACATAGGTAAAGAATGTTAAGATAGGAAAAAACCCAAAGAGCAGAAATATTGATAATCTTCCCAGAGGCAGATATGTGAGCTGCACTAGACAAATTGACTGGAAAAGAACTTTGGGCAGGGAAAAACTTTGCCAGGGGTATGCGTGGTTACTAGCACCACGGACAGCGCTTCTCTATTAAGCAAAATCTGGGTGGTCCTAACCCACTCCAAACTGAGAATTCCTGAAGAAACTTCAAACTTGATTTTCCAAGGCCTTTTTCTCCGCTGAAATTTAAAGGAAACTACATGGAAGCTCAGTGGACTTCTTTACAAAACCAACCTGCTCAACCTGGTTTCCAAATATTATTGGATTTTCTAATATTCTCTATGTAAAGAGTATTAAATATCCTCTATGCTTAAAAGATGAGAGGAGAAATTACACTTGTCTACTCTGTTCCAAATGTTTTAAAGTATTATTTTATTTAATCCTCATAAAACTCTTATGCAACATGCACTCATATCTCACTTTTACAGGCAAGACAAAAGAGAAGTTAAGTCA